>NC_137979.1:41981353-42241353 GCF_963924665.1 Micromys minutus | reverse complement strand
CAGCACCATATAAACCTGGCAAGCTGGCACAGATGTATATTTGGGAAGTGGAGGCAGGAGGATCAGGTCAGGATTGTGCTTGGTTACATAGAGAGTTTAAGGCCAGCTAGGGCTACATGGGATGTTATCTTAAAAAGAAAGAAAGAAGGAGAGAAAACGGGGAAGGAGGAGGAGACTGTAAGGTGACTGGCAGTGTGGGGTGTGTTGTGTGCCTCAGCATGCCTTACACGAGCACATGACTAGTGCCCTCCTGTCCTCTAAGCCCTCAGCACTGAACTGCTTTCTCTTCCTCTCCTTCTCTGCACCAATTGCATGAAGTTCTGGGCACCCCATTCCGGAGGTCATTCTTGCTCTCTTTACAATGAGGAAGTGAGGGACACACACCGCACCCTCCCCCAGCCCAGATGAGGTGTAGACTCAGGAGAGCCCCACAGTCCATTCAGGCTCTCTGGAAGCAGGCAAGTTGAAGGGTCTCCCTCCGCCTTTCCTCCTCAGGGCGAGCTGCCATCTAGGGTCCTCACCTTCCTTGTGGCCTGCGGCAGCCCCTGATGCTCTGGGGCCTGGGCCTTACCTGCAAAGGTCTGTCTATGTTCTCAGACCTGGCTTGGCCCTCTCCTCTCCTCAGCAACTTTAGCCTCTTTCTCTGGCTCTGCCAGCGTGGCTGGGCCTGTGGTCTGAGGTTCTTGGCTGGGGAGGAGGCTGGAGGAGTGAGGGTGCTTTTTTTTTTTTTTTTTTTTTTTTTTTTTTGCCTTTAGAAATCAGGGATTTGGACTGAGGTTGGCTTGCTCATCCCAGACAGACTTGTCCAAGCACAGCTCTGCTGCAGGGAGGGACGGGTTCCAGCACTGGCCAGCTCTTGTTCCTCCTGCTACCTTTGAGGATGGCTGGCTTATGGGTACACAGAGCACATACCCTGGGAACTGCTACTCTTTGATGAAGCCAGACCCAGGCGGAGGAACCCCTCCGTTTGATGAGAGATTAAGTGCCCTGAACTTCTGAGAGCGGGGTACAAACACCCCGAAATGAAGAGGTGCTTCTGAGCTAGACAGAACAAAGTAGAGGGGCTGGAGAGATGTCTCAGTGGTTAGGAGCACTGACTGCTCTTCCAGAGGTCCTGAGTTCAATTCCCAGCAACCACACGGTGGCTCACAACCATCTGTAATGGGATCTGATGCCCTCTTCTGGTGTTGTCTGAAGACAGCTACAATGTATATAATAAACAAACAAACAAACAAACAAATAAATAAATAAATAAATAAAATTAAAAAAAATAAAAAACAAAGTAGTGATCTGGGTCTCCTGGAATCCTATAGCACCTAGGAGTCTGAGGCAGAGGGACTGTGAATTCAGGTCCAGCCGAAGCAAATAGCAAGACCCTAACTCCACACCTCCCCTGCTCCATCTCTCCTTCTCTTCCAGTAAGTGAAAGGAAGAGAGGACAGCAAAAGGAAAGGAGACACAGGAAGAGGACAGTCTTTTCTCTTTAAAGGATTCATCATCTTAAAGATGTACTTATTTTAGTTATGAGTACACTGTCACTGTCTTCAGACACACCAGAAGAGGGCATCGGATCCCATTACAGATGGTTGTGAGCCACCATGTGGTTGCTGGGAATTGAACTTAGGACCTCGGGAAGAGCAGACAGTGCTCTAACCACTGAGCCATCTCTCCAGCCTGAAGAGGACAGTCTTGAGCCAGGACCTGAGCAGCTACCTGAAGGCCACCAGGGCGTAAGAATGACTTTGTTCTCCTAAAACCAGCTTTGCGGATCTCTGGTACTTACTTCTAAGGGGCCTCTCCGGACTCGGGAGCCCAGGCCCTTGGAACATCATTCCCTGCTGGCTTTTTCTTCCTGCCTTAGTTTCCCCACTAGTGTTTTGGGGGAGACTCGCTATTTGAAAGCTCAAGGAGCATGCAGAGAGGTGTTTGTTGTGTTGTCAAGACACTTAGCGTTTTCTTTTGTTGTTGTGTTTCTTAAAGCTACTTATTTATTATTGTGTGTGCATGTGTGAGTGTGCAAACCACAGAGAACACATGGCTCTCAGAGGAGAACTCCTAGGAACCAACTGTCTGTCTCTTTCCACCTTTACATGGGTCTCAGGGAATTGAACTCAGGTTTGCAAGGCTTGTTACCCAAGGGACCAGGCCACCTCTCCGGCCTTAGTTTTTATTTTTTTATTTTTTTTTAAGATTTTTTAAATTATTTATTTATTTTATGTATGTGAGTACACTGAATCTGTCTTCAGATGCACCAGAAGAGGGCATCAGATCTCATTACAGATGGTTGTGAGCCACCATGTGGTTGCTGGGAATTGAACTCAGGACCTCTGGAAGAGCAGTCAAAGCTCTTAACCACTGAGCCATCTCTCCAGCCCCTAGTTTTTATTTTTAACATGTATTTATTTAGTGAACATGGCATGCTACAGCCTACAAGTGGAAGTTAGAGGTAACTTCGAGTCCGTTTTCTCCTTCCACCATGAGGGTCCTCCCAGGGATGGAACTAAGTCGGCCGAGCTTGCAAGCAGGTGCCTTTCCCTGGTGAGCTCTCTTGTATCACACCGGACCTCTGGCTGACCGGAAATCACTGTGTGGCTCAGGCTAGCCTCCAATTCCCTATGTAAACAATGATGGCCTTGAACTTAAGATCCTCCTGCTTCCATCTCTGGGTCTTAGGATGCAGGCCAGAGCCACCCTGAGTGACTGTCATTCAGTTTTGAGGCAGAGACATGGTCTTCAGCACAGCTGAGGGATGGGGGCCAGCTAGTGCCCCCATATTTAGTTCATCTCCCTCTGGGCACTATGTGTCACTGAGACAAGAAAATGACAGAACTTTTAGTATTGTTATTTGTTTGTTTTCAAGACAGGGTGTCTCTGTGTAGCCCTGGCTAACCTGGAACTCGCTCTGTAGACCACACTGGCCTTAAACTGAGATCTGCCTGCTTCTGCCTCCTGAGGGGCAGAGATGCTTCTCTATGGCAAGTGGGAGACAGGTGTGGGAGACTTTTGAATTGGTTCCAGCAACTCCAAAAGCTCAAGTGTCAACAGGAGCCCTACTGGTGACTGGCCATTCACTCCAAAGCACATTTCTCCCCAGTATAGTCCCTGGCCCGAGACCCCTCCTGGCCCATTAAACAACTTAACACCAAGTTGCCATCTGAGGAATTCTTCTCCTTCCCTCTTCTGCTCTGTATTAAGCTGTTATTGGGTGCCTATTATGCATAGTAGGCTCTTTATCTGGGTGAAATGGTAGGTATCAGAAATCCCTGAGTTTGGGGAAGAGGAATTCGAGGCTAAGGAAGATGGAGTAACTTAGCCAAAAATCACATAGTTAGGCAGCTGGTAGAGAGTCAAATAGTCGGGTGTCGAGTAGGGCACAGAAGTACTATAGGAGGGGCCCGCAGCTTGGCTTAATCTCATAGGGGTGAAACTTTTAAGCAGAAAAATTACACAGGGAGAGAGAAGAGCTAGACTGTCTGATCTTAATCTTGTCTTCAATATCCAACTGTGTGACCTTAGGAAAATGACTAAACCTCTCTGTGCTTCATTCTCTCTTCTGTACAAAGACGGTAGAAACAGAGGCTTCCTCACAGGTTGCCTCGGACGGGGTGAGTAGACAGTGGACTGAAAGCAGTGCATTGCACACACTAGTGCTGTGTGTGTTTGGACTAGTCTTGCTGCCTTAGATGCTCCTACCTCTCCCTCCCTCCCTCCCCCATCCTCCTTGAGAAACAAGCAACCCTGCCTTAAGTAAGGAGATGGCCTGTGGCCTGGGCTCACAGGGACCTATATGGCTTGTATACTGTCCCTTGTCATGGCTGCCTGCTGACTATCACTCTAGCGAGGGCTTGCAGGTGCCTGATGGTTAGAAGGGACGTGGATCTGAAGGAAGCCACACAGAAGCAATGTGACCTGGTAGCTTCGGCTTGCTTGCTGATGCCTGGGTGTGGCTGAGGATACAGCCAGAGATTCACACTCAGCTTGAGAGTCCCCTGAGGACTGGCCACCAGGGACAGCCTAGGCCTTGGAGGGACGGGCTGGTGAGGAGCAGCCTGGGAGGAACAGAGATGCAAGATGTAGAAGCCAAGTAGTTTGGTAACCCGGACATGCTTTGTACCAGAGGCGATCCTCCTGCCTCAGCGTCCTGAGCCATGGGCATGCAGGAGTGTGTCCGTCCCGCTCCCCCTCCCCCGTGTCTTCTGATTTTTGTTTCTGCTCAGTGCGGGGACACAGTGGTTCTGAGTAACTCTCTCTCCACAAGCTGAGCTTAAGGCATATGGTCTGTGGTTTCTGCCAGTGTGCAGCTCCTAGAGACAGCGGTGGGACGTGGGAGGAGCCTAATGGAGGCAGTGGGCGGAGACATCAGAGGAGGTGGAGGAGGGGCTCCAGTTAGAGCCCACAGGATTTTACCACTGTACCTTTGCTCTTTCGTGCCAGCACAGACTGGATCAGGGCAAGGGACTTGCATTTCCTAGGGGCTCGGGAACTATTTCTTTTCCCTTTGAGTGAATCCTCACAAGCAATTATCCAGTGAAAGAGACCCATGAAAAGTCCTAGGGATACATTCTCCTTACACACTGTACCTCCCACGAGCCACCAGCGGGAACACCCATCAGCGTTTTTTTTTGTTTTTGTTTTTTGTTTTCACCTGAAACTCTTTTGGTGCCAACAGATTTGATGTCAGTCCACGCTGAAGGCTAAGCTTTGCCACTTACAAGGGGTGTGACTTGGGCCCATCCCTGAATCCCTGTGCCTCTGTTTCCTCACCTGTGAAATGGGGCTAATAGCACTTGCCTCATAGCGTTATTTGGAAAGTAGCCAGAAGGGTGCCTGGGCATAGAAACTGCTTTGTAGATGTTTGTGACATATGATAAAGAAATAAATACTTCAGAGCAATAGTGTCTGCGATACCAGAGCTTGGCATCCACACGCCAATGCACAGAGCTAAGGATGAGGACATAACTCTGCTGGTAGAGCATTTGCTAGCCTGCACCAAGCCCTGAGTTCCTTTCCTCGAAACCACATAAAGGGGGGTGTGGTGGAATATGCCTGAGGCCCCAGCACTCAGGGCCTGGAAGCAAGAGGTTCTGACGTTGATCAGAAGTTCAAAGTCACCCTTATCCACTGAGGACCACTGAGGCTAGCCTAGGTAACATGAGACCCTGCCTCAGCCTCCTGAGTGTGGAGGTTCAGGCACGGTCCCCCCCCCCCCCCCCGTTAAGCTTCTGCTGAGGCCAGCATTGCTGCTGCTAGAATCACTGTCCCACACAAAGCATCTGTGCCACCGGTGGCATCTTCAGTCTGCCCCAGGAGCTGCTGTTCTAGTGACCCTGACACGGTGGTCATTCCCACAAAGGCTCTGTGTGTCACCTTTCACGAGCCAAACCCAGATGAGAGGGGAGTCTGGAAATGGAGACCAGGATTGGGAGATTCCGCCTATACACCTTGCCTGCCACCCATCTGCAGTTTGATTGGCTCAGGAACCCCATTTGCAGGCAGAGAAGCCAGGTGAGCTGAGAAACCCCCATAGGAGTGAGGATCTAAGAGGCTTCCCCATAGTTCCCCCCCCAGGGAGGGTACCATTGGTTAAAGAAGCTGCCAGAGAGCCTGGAGGATTCTCAGTACACAGCACCCACTGCTCAGCACCCCTAATCTCTGCATAGAGGCAGGGATTCACAAGAAGGTGGAACTTCAACAGGACGGACACCAGAGACTTCCTACCAGGCCCATGGCTGATGGGAAGTCCTAGGGGTAGCTAGTGACAGTTTTCTGGAATTGTGGGTTCAAGACCTGATGGCAGGGTTGGAGAGAGGACAGCTAGACTGTTGTTCTCTGCCCGAAGCCTGATGTCTACATCCTAAAAGAGTTTGTGTGTAGGTGGGGGGGGGGAGGTAAGCTTCTATTGCTGTGTCCCAGCATTTAGCTTTGTGTGTTGGGAGACAGGCTGGTAGTTCCTAGGACATAGATATCTCCCCTCTCCTACACATACACTCTTGGGTTCCTGAGGTCTTGGAGCACCTCCCTGTTCACCTGGTAGAGTCATTGCGTCAAGGCTGAGGCATGGTCCTGACTCTCTGCTCATTATGTCACTCAGACTACCCCCTCACCCTTCCTTCTACAGGCAATCCAAGGCTCCCTTTGAAGACTTACTGAACAGTGCCGTTCTAACCACATCAGCAGGCCTGACATGGAGAAGGGCTGGGTGGTTAGGATTTTTGGGGCCAGGGACCTGAGCAAGCCTAGTTCCTATCAGATGCACGGCCTGAGCATGTCCCTGTCGATAGCTGTCATGAGTGACAGCCCTGAATGATGACTGGCTTCCAGACCAGGTTACACATGGGACATCTGCTTTCCCATCCTGGTTAAGAAGAGTTATGTGGTCCTATAGCATCCAGTGTCCCATTAAGCTGTCTGTGAAAGCTCTGGACTGTCATTCATTCTTCTACCAAAGGCATGAGTTGCGGCAGCCTCTCTCATGAAGAACTTCAGCTACTCTGTTGGAGAAAGGATTTGGGTCAGACAGCAGGAGGAACTTCCCAGGTCACAGCAGTTCATGATCCACATTAAACACTCAGATGCTAGCGTGGAGTGCTGCCTCCTTCCTGCAGGCTTTGTAGGGTCAGCCTGCTGAGTGGCATGTGACAGTGTATGCAGGGGGTGTAGGTAACAGGACAGGACATAATTCTCAGGTCACAGAAGATTCTGGGAAGAGCCAGGCAGCGATGACGCATAACTTTAATCCCATCACTGGGGAGGTAGAGGCAGGTCTACAGAGCAAGTTCCAGGATAGCCAGGGCTACACAAAGAAACCCTGTCTCACAAACCAAACCAAACAACAACAACAAAAACCAATAACAACAATCTCAACAAGATGCTGGGCAAAGGGATCCACGGTGGGGCATTCCCAGCAGTCATGACGTGGAGGCAGGAGGATCAGGACTTTCAGGACATCCTTGGCTACCTAGCAAGGATAAGGCCGTCCTGAGCTACATGAGATGCTGTTTCAAACAGGGAAACAAAAGTTGAGTGGGGGGTGCTTCACAGTGAAGCCTTCCATGGGGATGGGAGAGGGGCTTGGTCAGGCGCAGGCAGACACACCAATGTCTTTAACAGACACCTGAAGGTCACCCAGTTAACCCTTAGGGGTCATATAGGAGGTCAACCCAGGCATGATCTTGCCTCAGATTCATTGCTCTTTTACCTCACCAGAAGGCATCCCCTGGAGTCAGAACCCCTAGAGTTGAATCCCAGCACCTCCCCTCTCTTATCTTGGGCAACTGAGTCCTCAGTTTCCTCATCTATGAACCAAGGATGTTGCCAGTGTCTGCCCTCCTAAGGATGGACTCCCGTTAGCCCCTCACAGTACTTGGCTCATAAATGCTGTTCGGTGGGCACTAGGTGTAGTCATTCCCAATCCCCCCAGGAAGTTCTTTCTGCTGTCTGCCCTCCACCTCACCTATGATTAAATGTCATCTTTTAGTTTACATTATCAAGCAGGACAAGTAAGATATGTTGGTCCCTTCTGGCTTCAGTTTCTTCCAGCTTAAAGCTGGTTCTGCATTCTGCTTCCCCCTTGCTCCCTCCCTGATACCCACCCACCCACCAGGCCTGCACGGTGAGATAATGTCTAAGAGATACTCAGAGTGACTTGGAGGAAGAGGCCAGACAGTGAGTGACCAGAGGTGATTATCTGGCATGACTAAGGTGGGTGGTTTCCCTCCCCCAGCCTGAGCAGAGGGAGGGACATCTGAGGCAGCCTGCAGTGGGGTTGCTCCTTAGAGAGGGTTCGACCAGGGGAAGTGACCTCGGGGTGGGGGTGAGAAAGCGCGTGGTAGATTTTCACAGAAAGCAAACACAAGGAAATACAATGCATCCTATATAAAAGAGATCGGAGACAGGGGCCTAGGCCAAATAGACTCTTCAACTTCTGTGTTCTGTTTTTTGGATGGTGTTATGAACTTCACCCCTGTCCTTTGAAGCCTGTGACTAGCTTGATCTTGGGGTCTTGGGCCATGCTGCCTTGTCCTGCGGGCTCGGGCTATGGCGGCCCTGGCTTCCTTCACCTGCTAGATTCAGATGAAGGCTAGCCCAACCCCCTCCTCCCAGGCCCCGCCCCCTGAAAGTCCGTATGCAGTTCCCGCTTTGGCCTCTGGGTGCCGCTCGACGGCTGCGGTTGATCCACCGCCCCCTCAGATTCTCCTCACCTTCTTTCGACCTTTTCCGGTCTTCCCGCGCTACCACCCCGCAGCGGCTGCTCGCACTTAAGGAAAGAGAACCGGCCACCCCATTCACGCTGGGATCTGAGTGTTTAATGTGGATCATGAACTGCTGTGACCTGGGAAGTTCCTTCTGCTGTCTGACCCAAATCCTTTCTCCAACAGAGTAGCTGAAGTTCTTCATGAGAGAGGCTGCCGCAACTCTGTGCCTTTGGTAGAAGTATAAATGACACTCCAGAGCTTTCACAGATGTATTTTCAAAAACATCTCATTTGATCCTTTTGTTGTTAGTGAGCTGACTCTCCGGGACATGGAGAGCTCAAGTGTCCTCACTCAGATCTACAGAAGAGGGAGAGAACCTTAGGAATAGAGAATTGAGTCTGCTGGGAGCGGGTTGGAGGTGGGGGGGGGGGTGTTCGGTGCCTGCTTTGACTTGTATGGGGTCCCAAGGAGAAGGAAAAGAGGCTATGTAGTCTTGGGCAAAGCGCTGCTCCTCTCTTTACCGAAAATAGATTTCCCCCTCCGAGGGCGGTCTAAGGAAATCTCATCTAGAAAACAAATTCTAAAAAGAAACCGTGCATATCCAGGCAGCTAAGGGCAGATTGGGTGAAGGATCCTGTTTGTCTGCTGCCTATAGTCCCAGACTCAGGGTCCCTGGGAGTCCCGAACAGATCCTTTCCTGGGGCAGTAATGAAAGAAAGGGAGGAGGCTAAACCTGGCAGCCATAGACCAACAAGTGGTTGGGGGCAGCTCTACAAGGGTACACACACGCGGACACACACACTCACAGATACACACCCACACACACACCTGTTCAGTCGACAAGAAGAATGTCCCAGAAGTCATTGCTTCCTTCCTGTTGCTTTAAGAGTCAGGCAAGGTCTCCCCTGACCCACCTCGGCTCCTCCCATCTAGCCCTAAATCATATATATGTATATTTTAACGAAATGTTTTGGGACATAGGGGTGTTTCTCCGTGGTAGGCCTTGAGTTCAGCTCCCTAGGGCCTGAGGAGAAGACAGAGATGGTATCATTGAAGAAGTTATGAGTTGAGCCTGGTGCTCAAGCCTGCAATCCTAGTTACTCCGGGCCTAGGGTGGGAGACTCAGGGACCCACTTTGGCTTCAGAGTGAGTACCAGGGCAGCCTGGGCAAGATGGGGAGACAGACTGGGCCTCAGCAATTTTAAAAGGGAGCTGGAGAGATAGCATAGTGGTTTGGAACACTGGCTGCTTTTCCAGATAATCTCTGTTCAGTTCCCAGCAGCCACATAGCGGTTCATACCCTCTATAAGGCCAGTCTCAGGGGACCCAACACAGCCCCAGGAAAGGGTCTCTGTGGGACTCCTAGGGACCCTGAATCTGGGCAGCAGACAAACAGGGTTCTTCACCCAACCTGTCCTCCATGAACACTGCCCTTTACCCACAGTGCACAGAGATGCCTGTGGACAAAACACCCGTGCACAGAAAACTTTGTTATGGTTCAGTTTTTGAGACAGGGTGTCTCTGTAGCCCTGGCTGTCATGGAACTCACTCTGTAAACCAGGCTGGCTTGAAACTCACAGAGATCTGCCTGCTTCTGCCTCCCCTGTGCTGGGATTAAAGATTTCAGCCAATACCACCAAGTTTAGATAAAATGTTTTTTAATCAGTATTTATTTAAAGGGCTGGAAAGATGGCTCAGTGGTTAAAATCACTTACTGAGGACTGGAGAGATGGCTCAGGGGTTAAGAGCACTGGCTGGTCTTCCAGAGGTCCTGAGTTCAATTCCCAGCAACCGCATGGTCACAACCATAATGGGATCCGATGCCCTCTCTGGCACGCAGGTAGCCAGGTCTGTACACACAGTGCCAGTTTTCACACAGGACCACAGAGAACCTGCTTCTGGGCAGCTGTACTGTCTACCTTGGCCTCCTCATCAGCGAGCATCCTGGACACTGATGATGCTCTGTCCTCGTAGGTACCACTGCGACGCAGGGTCCCCCGGAGCCTCACAGTGCCATGTTGCAGGTTCTGCCTAGCTGGCATGGTGTAACTAGGCTGGCAGGGTATACATCTGATCCCTTGCTTCCTCCAGAAAAGGCACTCTGTCTTCTCTCCAACCCCAGGACAGGAAGATTAGAAAGTTCATCCTCTGGTCTGACTTAAATCCCATGGAAGAGAAGCTAAGCAATTTTCTTCCCAGATCCCCGGCTCTGGTTCCCTGCCTCTGTGTGACAGTTGGCTGTGGTCTGTGGAAGATCTATCCCTACACCTTGGTATTGTATGTGTTGGAGTTCAGTGACCATTCCTCTCCTTGTAGGATAATTCTTGCAGAAAGGGGAGAATGTTCTGGAAAGGACTCAGGGAACTCAGGATAATCAACACTGGCTTATTTCCTGAGAGCCAGGGGTTGTGGAACCAGGGGCATTTTCCACCTCTCAGGTCCCAGTGTTTGAGAAGGACACCAAGTCCCCTCAACTAATGGACACTTTGAAGCACTTCTCAGAGTCATCCAAAGATTACTCTCATCAGGTATTAGGAGACAGTGGCTTCTGAAGGAGTGCAGGCAGGGCTTAGGAAAGGAGCCAGCTGTCCCTTTCTCCTTAGTGGCCTTTGCCACCAACTGGCTCCACCACCTGCCCAGTGTGAGGCTTTAAAACTGTGGATATCACTTATATGTGGCTGTCTCTACCTTCCCCAGGTAGCTCAGAATACCAAGGTTCCGAAGGACTAAAGGTCAGTGGGGTCAGTATTAACCCTTTGGAGTTTACCTAGACTAGTAGAGCTGTGGCAACTTAACTAAAACCCATAACCAGATGCATTCGATAAGAGCCCAGAGCTCCAGGACAATACCCAACTGCCTCCCCCCAGGACAATACCCAACTGCCTCCCCCCAGGACAATACCCAACTGCCTCCCCCCAGGACAATACCCAACTGCCTCCCCCCAGGACAATACCCAACTGCCTTGCCAAATGCATGCTGCATTGTGTGGTCCTGAGGCAGTCAGGTGGGTCTATCCACAGGCTCTGAGAAGGCACCCTGAGGAAAACACACTCAAAGCAGCTGGAGACGGCCCAGTGGCTAAGAGCACCTGCTTTCGCCGAACACTTGGGTACGGTTACCAGCATTCACATGGTGTGGGTCATATCCATTTATAACTCCTGTTCCAGAGGTTCCAACACTTTCTTCTGGCTGCTGTGGATACCAGGCGTGCACACAATAGCGTGCACACAATACACATACACACATGTAGTAGGCAAAATATTCTTACATGTAAAATAGATTTTTTTTTCCCAAGACAAAGTTTCTCTGTGTAGTTCTGACTGTCCTGGAAGTTGTTCTTTGGCAAGGCTGGTGAACTCACAGACATCTATTGGCTCTGCCTCCTGAGCGTGGGATTAAAGGTGTGTGTGTGTGTGTGTGTGTGTGTGTGTGTGTGTGCCACTGCCCGTATTTTTGTTTTGTGGGTTTTTATTTGTTTGTTGGTTTATTTGTTTTGTAAAGAAATACACGTACTGGCCGAGTGTGGTGGTTCATTCCTTTACTCTCAGTACTCAGGAGGCAGAAGCAGATGGATCTCTGTGAGTTCAAGGCCAGCCTGGGCTACAGATCCGAGTACTAGGACACAGAAACCCTATCTTAAAAAAACCAAAAACCACCCAAACAACCTCCCTACCACCACCACCACCAAATGGAAAAACAAAACATTCCAAGGCCTGGGCTGGTAAACTCAGCAGGTGTCTGCCTAGCACACATGAGGCCTTGAATTCTCGGTTAACACACTGGTGGTTCATGCTTGTGACCTCACTCGTTCTGAGATAATAGCCCCTGGCACAGTGCATGATGCTCAGTGGGCCCACAGGAAATGTCATCCAGTGGGTACCAGACACAAGCACTGTCCTGGCCTGGTGGGGCACACCTGTTATCCAGTTCCTGGTGTGGCGGAGGCGAGAGGACTGGGGGTTCAAGGCCTGTTCGAGCAACTTAAGACTCTGCCCAGAACAAAAAAGGGGGGGGGGGAGAGGGCAGGAGATAGACTTTTGTAGGCAAGAACATGTTTAGTTTGCCTAAGAACATGCAAGGCCCTGGGTCTCAACTCCAGCCCTTACAAAAACCGCACCAGGGGAGGTATGTTCATGTTTAGCCACTTGCTGTGAGACTCTTCCCTTCTCAAGGTGTAGAGCTTGAGATCAGAGCTTGCAGAGGCTTATTTCTACACATCGGTTTAGGTGGCTGGCCTTGGGAAATAGTGTCTAAGATCACACACGCACACGCACGCACGCAAGCTGCAGCTCACTGAAGAACTCCCTACATAGCTTAGAAGCATCACTAGGCTGGGCAGAGGTAATGCATTCCTTTAATCCCAACACTCAGGTGGCAGACAGGCAGATTTCTGTGAGTTCTAGGCAAGCCTGGTCTATAAATCAAGTTCCAGGACAACCAGGGCTACACAGAGAAACTCTGTCTCAAAAAAACCAAATCCCCCAAACCAAACCAAAACAAACCAAACCAGAAAGAAAGCAAGGCTGGGCTGGACAGTAGGTCTCTGATGGAAAGAGTGGATAACATGCAGATCCTGGAGAGCTATGGGGTTCACACTTTGATTGGATGCTCCCTGTCTAAGATAGTAGGGTCCCATGCCTGTGTTTAGAAAACACTAACTCTGTCCACTTGGTGGGAACTTACCTAGTCTTTCTGTGTCTGGTTGATTCCCAGAGCAGGACATTGGTGGAACTGTGGTAGCCAGAGGGACATGGCTGGTCCATTACAAACTACCCATGGCCAGGTATCTGCTGTGGACTGGGGAGGAAATGGGGGGGGGGGGGGGTCTGGGACACACTTACTAGGGGATGAGGGGGAGGGACCAGGAAATGGAATGGGAATGCTGGAAGTTCTGGGGTGGCAACCAGGTCAGTTTGGGGATTGAATGGTCTTGCTTGAGTCCCCAGGGCTCCTCCTTCTCTCATTATCTCTTTTCCTATGCAAGTAGTGCTAGGCTAAGCTGAGGAGGAGAAAGAGGAGGAGAAGAGGAAGAAAAGGAGGAGGAGGATGAGAAAATGAGCCCGAGGGAGGTGGCATGGTGTTCCCCATGCCCAGCCCTGGAAAAAGGCAAGGACTGGACAGAGGACCCAAGTCACAACTTAAGTTCATGTGGACAGTCTCTTCTTACTATTCTTCCCACACAGCTGTGTGGGAATAATGAGTTTGTCCATCAGGGAAGTCCTTCTTGATGTCTGGCTTCAAGCCTGCCTGCTGACAAGAAAAACTCCTTCTCCCTTGGGCTGGAGGAAGGAGAGGGGCCGGATTCACACTTGTCCTGTTTCTGAAGCTGACTAAACATGAACACACACACACACCCCGTCAAGCCATACTCTTTACTGGATAGAGAAGCTGCTGCTAGCTTACACGTTCTTGTCTCTTTCTCTGGGCTTTCTCTCACCCCCACCCTTCTCCTATTTCCAACCGAGTGGAATGTCAGGAACCTCCTATTCCTGCCGACACCCTCTCCTCAACTCCAGTCTGCTGGGGGGGGCAGGAAGACCAGTTTTTCCAGCCAGCTCTCAGACAGTGGAGAGACCTGCCCGCCCCCAGGGGCTCTTCTGAGCCCAGTGGAAAGGCAACCCAGGCCTCCTTGGAATGCGGCTGATCAGGCTCCTGCAGCTACCAACTGACTTGAGGGAGGCTGCAGGTAGCCCAAGAGCAGAATTTCAGCTTGATCCTTCATACCAGGTTCGGTTCATTCTCAGAGGGACTAACTACTTTTCACACTGGTCTCCTTTCTTTGGAGGCATGGGGCTGGGGGGTAGTATCTTCTGCCTCCCACCCATATTTACTCCCCCAACCAGTATTGGGTCATCCTCCCTGTTCAGTTGACAGCCACCTGCCTCTAGGAGACTCCCTCCAGACGCAGGTACCCCAGGCTAACACCCTGCCTGGCTGCATCTCTACCATGTACCAGCCTGACATGGCCCACCTGACCCAGCCTGTCTCTGCCAGTGCTCCCTGGAGTCCACGCGTCAAGTGTTCACCAGCATCCCATTCCTGATTTTTCTCTGGGGGCTTGAAGTCCTTGCTGGTCCAGGGTGGCTCAGTCTGACTCTTATGGCCACTTTGGAGTTTCCTGGAGGCCAAGCAGGTGGTATCCAGTAGGAGGAGACCAGAGGCAAAGGCTGGATTCCTGAGGGACCCACTCATTTGTGACAGTCAGGCTCCCTTCGGGGCTTATGGGTCTACAGATGCGGGAACTAACATTAATTCTAGCAACCATGACCGCTGCCACTTGCTGAGTGCCTACTGTGTGTCAGGTCCTGAGAACTTGTGTGTGCCGTTTTATTTGAGCCTCGGGACAATCTTACACAGAAGGTCCTTTCACAGGTGGGCAAGGCCAGCTTTTAGCTCCCAGTTTGAAGGGACACATCTCAGTCTTTAAACTCCAGCCCTGAGTACCACAGGGGAGGGACCGCTAGTGTCCTTTTAACACAGCATGTGCGCCTCCCCCCCACCCCCCAGCACCAGGTTAAGGTTACCTGCTTCGGCTCCAGGGATTCCATAATCCAGGGGCGGAGCCAGGCTAGAGGCTTGCTTCCCCGAGTCTGTTTCCTAAGGATTCAGAGAGGTGGAGACCGTGAAGGAGGAAGTTTGGGCAGATCAAGGAGCCCTGAGGCCCTGGAGCCCAAGTGCTTCACCCTAGCTAGGGGGCTCCAGTGGGCACAAGTAGGGGCAGACATGTTTCGGGTTGGGTAGTGGGAGGCGGCAAGGAAGACCTGACGCTCCGTGCGATCTGGGATTCCTAAGGTCTTCTGCCGGTGCCCTTGGGGCATCTCTAGTGGGTGGGGCTGCTGTCAGGCTTCTGTTGTGATGTTCTAGGCGGGAGGGCGGGTGCAGCGCAGGCCCTGACCTGGTTGGGCAGGTTGGCCCACCCTGAGTGGCACCTGTGACCAGGCGCCAACCCCACCCACCGCCCTTTGAAGTCATTCTGCTGCACTCAAAGCCCAGCCTCAGTTCTAGGTCGCCTCCCCCAAACGGCTTGGGGGTCCTCTCGGCGTAAAGCTGCTTTTGCCTAAGGGCAGCTGGGGGGTGGTTAAGCAGGCTTGGGCCTGGCTGGAGCAGGGCCATCCTTCCCCCAGGCCACAGTCCCTTTGGAGCTTGGGGCAGGGGTCTGCCGGGATAGACAGGAGCCCAAGGGGAGAGATGAGCAAGGGGGAGGGGCTAAGAAATAGAGGGTTTAAAGTCGGGAGCCTAGCGAGATGGAGGGGGTGGGGTGGGCTGGCCAGAGTGATGAACCTGTACCGAGGCAGATTCTCCTGAATCGCCTCCCCCACCAGCTTGCCGTCAGCATACGCAGGCTGCGATGTTTCAACCCCAGTCTTCGTCAGCGTGCTCCTCACACTGTCCTTCGTGGCTCCGCAGATGGATTTGAGTCTTAAATGACACCAAAGGACCTTCGCAGCTTTAGGAGTTCCAGCGCAGCCCCAGGACTTCGCCCGGCTGTCTCTGTGCACAGCGGGTTGGCATAGTACAAAAGCCACCTGACTCCACCCACTCCTCTTGGCACGTGCGGAGTCCCAGTCCTTAACTTAGTTCTGGCCCGCCGCCGCTGCCACGTCCCGAGGGGAGCGACCTCTAATCCCTGGGGCTCCTCGGAAAACCATTAGGCGGCCCCGCGGGTCCCACCCGGCCATTTGGGAGCCCGCTCCCGCCTCCCCTCTGTCACTCTCCACTGTCCCCTGGTATCTATCGCAGCGACTGTCTATTCGAACCCGGGACCACAAGACTGGCCTCATGTCTGCGGTGCCTGTCTGTCGAGGCCAAGAGCTTTGTGGCCATGCTTGGGCTCTCTGCCACTGGCTGCCAGTTTTGAGCTAGACTCTTTATTCCCCCAACCCTAACCCGCGTGGCCAGCATGAAGGAAGTGTCCGGAAGCTCAGTTTCTGCTCACTTTGGCATGACCCAACTCCCAGAGGTTGGTAGATAACCTTTGACCTTGACTCTGAGGATGTTTACCCAACCGTAAATTGGTGGATTGGGGTGCTGAATGAAGTCGGCTTAGTAAGTGAATGGGGATCTTACAATGTAGTGGAAGTCAGGGACCTAGATCTCTAAACCAGGTCCCCCAAAACAGTTAGGACCATGTGTGGCCTTTGTCCATATAGTCAGGGGAAGGAGAGAGCCACCAATGACTTCCCTGCTTTGAAGATCTCAGAGGATAGGCACAAGGGTGTCTGCCTCTGCATGGAAAAAGGAAAAGCCTCAGAGTGGGCATTAGACTTACAGAATGAGTGGTGAGATCCGCGACACCCCCCCCCCCCCCAGAACTCTCAGATGAGAGGACTCCAGGCTTGAGGATCCAAGATGAGAATTCCCTGGGATAGAATCTGGCTCATCCTCTTCTTTCTTCAGTCAGCAGCTTAGGGGTGGGGGTTCCTCCTCCAAGCCCACTCGACAGCACCTCATTAAAGGTGCAAAAATCTTACTCTCAGGGTGGATGAGATCTGCTTGGAGCAGATTAAGTCTTGACAGTCGCTGAGCAGGCTGAATTTTTGGAGCAAACACAGTGAAGTAAATCATCTTCTAATCAAGATGGATGACAGATGCAACAGAAATATCTATCGCATGAAGCAATATTTGAAGTTTTCGCTGAATCTTGCTTTTCTCCTTGTGAAATTCCAGTCCCTGGGCTGATAAAGTCAAGCCCATTGGCATGTGTTTAATAACAGTTCTCACTTAATGTCACTTATCCATTGCCCGTGACTGTGCAAAAGCGTCGTGCAGGCATCAGCTGGTTCCCTCTCCGTACCTCACCTATAGGTTTCTTCAGGATTAGTTTGGGGCCACCATGCATAGGGGATACACATGGAGGGCAGGAGGATCTTGAGGCCAAAAGCTGAAAAGCAAGACACCTATCTCAAAAAGCCGGGGGCTGGGGATGTAACCCAGGCTAGGACACCTGTCTAGCATGCAAAATGTCCTGGGTTCCATTTCAAGCATTGAAAAGGAAGAGAGGTTGATTTGGGGAATATTTATCAAATATCTACTGTGTACACGGTATGTCATGCTTTATTCTAGACACTGGGGCTGTGGATCTAGTAACAACAACAGACTCAAATCTGCTGTTCTCTTGAGCAGATGTTCTAGTGAGAAAAGAAAACAACCAAGAAAATATAGCCAAGAATGTTGCCTACACACACACACACACTTAAACCAACCTGGCCTGGAACTCACAGAGAGGCCCCTGACTTTACCTCCCTAGTGTTGGGACTAAACCAGGTACACATTTATGACCTCAGTATTTGGATAGCTGAAGCAGGAGAATTCAAAGTTTAAGACCAACTTAGACTACACAGGGAGACTCTTGCCAAGAATTATTAACTATTGAGTATTATTATTATTTAAGACAAGGTCTCACATATCCCAGGCTGGCCTCAAATGCAGCTTGTTGTCAGAGATGACCTTGAACTTCTGATGCTCCTGCCGCTGTGTTAGTTAGGAACGCAGGGTTACAGATTCAGTTCATACAGCGCTGGAGAGCAAGCACACGGCTTTGTGCATGCCAGGGCAACTCTGTCAGAACAGAATCACACCCCCAGCCGCAGCAAGCGGCCCCCAACAGTCCTGTCCCACTGCCTAGCAAATATAGAGTAAGCTCCAAAAAAAAAAAAAAAAAAAAAAAAAGGCAGAACATCAGGTGGGTGGAGAGTCTGGTTTTCTACGGAAGCCCACACTTCCCCAGTTTCCAGGAGATTGAGTTGCTTGCCATGGGAGGGATCTTTCTAGACCTGAGTTGAACCCCGTAAGTTTACAGAGGAGGACACTGAGGTGCAGAGTGATGATAGCAGATGAGGAAAGATGCTATGTGAGCGGGCGGGAGGTGTGCCACCCTCGTATTCAGTCCTCCCCAGGATTGGAAATGCCACGGGCTCATCTCTGGGCAGGAACAAAGGTTTGGATCGGCTGGAAATGGGAACACCGAGGTGTGTTCGAAGCTGTGGTTATACACACTGTGGAAAACCCTGAGAATCATGGGGCCTGTTGGGAGTCAGGGGTGGGAACGTTGATCTTAGAGGAAGGTCCGGTTATTGATGGAAGAAATGATGGTCAGGTCCGTCTAAGGAAACTTACTAGAATCTCCCCCAGTGTCTCCCACCCATCTATCCACTTTGTCCATCCACCTCTTCTCTCTGTTCAGAGTCTCAGTTATAAACCCGCGGTATAGACCAGGAGACTTCTGAACAACATGATGTACCTAAGGGGTTTTCAAGAGAAAATTAGCATAGAAATTGTTTTAGAAGACTCTTTTTGTTGAAGCACAAAGGTATCCATAATAAACTTAGCTATACAGAATATATGTATATGTCAAGTATACATAAATATACTTTCTTAGTAAAGGTAAGATAGAAAGGCTGGGGATGCACCTCGCTTGGTAGGGTGTTTGCCTCTCAGGCATGAAGCACTGGGTTCAAACTCTGGTAATAAAGAGATTGGGCACAATGTGGTATATGCTCATAATTTCAGTACTAGGGAGACGGAGGCAGAAAGATCAGGTGTTTAAGGTCACTGGGTGTGGTGGTACATGCCTTTGATCCCAGCACTCAGGAGGCAAAACAATATTTGTGAGTTTAAAGCTAGCCTGGTCTACATAGAGAGGTACAGCCAGGGCTATGTAGAGAGACCCTGTCTCAAAAAAAGCAAATAAAAGGCCAGGCAGTGGTGGACACTCATTTAATCTCACCACTTGGGGGCAGAGGCAGGCAGACCTCTGTGAGTTCAAGGCCAGCCTGGTCTACAGATTGAGTTCCAGGACAACCAGGGCTACACAGTGAAACCCTGTCCTGCAAAACCAAAATAAACAAACAGATAAATGAGTAAGATGGCACAGTGGGCAATAGTGTTTGCTGCCAAGTCTGAAGATCCTCCAACCTACATGGAGGAGGAAAGATTTAACTCTTGCAAATTGCTCCCTTTGACTTCCGCATTTGTTGTGTTCCACATGTATGACTCCCCCCCACTCAAATAAATGCATAAATAAATGTAAACAGACAGCTAACAGGTAAAACACAAGCCTGCAATAAAAGCTAAGCAATGACAGGCCCAGGTACCATCCTCCTTCACCCTTTCCTCAACACCTGCTCAAAGAAGTGCCCCAGGCTGAACTCTGAGAACAACTGTGTGCCAATAGCCCACTGTCTTTCATTTTTGGGGGAAACAGGAGTCACCCTAGTGTGAGTATGTTAACCCCAGAGCCAGAGCTCTGGCAAAGATTCTGGGCAGCACCCCCCTGAATCCCCACCCCACCCTGTATGAAGCTGTCAGCACCCTCCTTGGGTCAGAGCAACAGGAGGGTGTGCTGGTTTCTAGGGAAAGCTCTTTGGAGCTTAGCACTTCCCCAGCGGCTGCGGAAGGGGATGACTGTGTGACCACAGGCTTGGGAGGTGGCAGGTTTCGGCAAGAGGAGGCCTGAGCTGCTGGCACCAGCCGGCCCTGGCACCCGATGTTCTGCCCAAGGCCTGGTGCGGAGTACCAGCCTAGAGAGAGGTGGCAGGGTGCCATAGGGGTGGCTCGGAGATGCAGAGACAGGGAGGAGGAGGTCATAGGTTGTCAGCAGGGCAGGGACGACAAGAGGGTCAGTCCTGGAGACAATCAGTCGCCATCAGCAGCCTTTCTGGGTGGAACCAGACTGTCTGCCATCCCTGGGTCTTGGTGAGAATGGCAATGAAGAACTTACCGATGGCTCCTGAGAAAGGTCAGGGCCGTGGGACAATCCGTGGAGCAAAGAGAGTAGGGACCCCAAGGGCAGTGGGGAAGTGTTCAAGGCTGGTGACCACAAATTGGTGCATCTGAAGGAGGGTCCTGACTTGTATGTTGGGCCAAACAGCTCTGGTCTGATGATAGTTATGCTCACCGAAGCCTTAGGAAGCACAAACCCCACTCTATGGTCTTCACCCAGAGTAGCTCATTTCATCCTCACAGTAAACACAACAGGTTGGAATTTTGGCTGTTGTCCCCCTTGTAGGGAAGCATTCAGATATGGAAAGGGGAAGTTGCTCCCCCCTGTGCTAAGAAGATGGCCCACATAATACAGAGCTTGCTGCACAGGCACAAGGACCCGAGTCTGGGCTCCAGCACCCACTTAAAAGCTAAGTGTGCCTGCCTGCCACCCCGGCACTGGGAGGTGACAATAAGTGGATAGCCTAGCCTAAATGGTGGCCAGTTCAGTGGGAGCTGACTTACCTGTCTCAGACAGGATAGCTCAGAGAGTAAAAGGCACTTGTCACTAAGCCTGACAACCTGACTTCCATCCCCAGAGCCTACACAGTGTAGAATTCTCATAATTTGTAGAGCCACTCCTGTGTGCACATACTTCACATATCCCAAAGCAATAAATAAATATGATGAACAAAAGAGCCATCACAGACCTCTAATCTCAGTACGCAGGAAGCTGGGGGGGGGTCTCAAAAATAGGTGGTAGATAGGGCTGGCAAGATGACTCAGCATGTAAAGGCACTTGTCACATAATCCCAGGAACCCAAGGTCAGTCCCTGGAACACACATAAAGGAGGAAAGAGACGACAGAATCCACAAAGTTGTTCCCTGACCTCGATAAGCACAGTGTGGCCCACAGGCCTCCCCCCAGACCTCAAAAAAAACATAAATAAATAAATGAATAAATAGGTAGGTAGGTAGGAACTGACAGGGAAAGGCACAAACCTTTCCCCAGACTCCATAAAAACATACACAAGGAGGAAGGAGGAAGGAAGAAAGGAGGGGAGGGAGGAAGGAAGGAAGGAAGGAAGGAAGGAAGGATGGGGTAGAAACTGACAGGAAATAACACCCAACATTTGTACAAATACTCCATCCACATTTGTACAAACATTCACACACAACTTAAAAGTGTTCCTGCGCTGTTGTAGGACACCTATTTCTGGTGTCTGCGGATCTGTAAAGAAAGTAGACAAAACATAAAATAGAAGTTCCTTTAAGCCTATCTGCGTGTGAGCATGCACACATGCACATTTGAAACAGAGTCCTGCACAGGCCTTGAACTTGTTAGATAGCCAAGATTCAAGGCTGCTCTTGAACTCATAAACCTCCTGCCTCCACCTCCTAAGTGCTGGGATTATGGGCTTTTGCTACCATACTAGCTACTTCCTTCCCCCTCCTTCCTCCTCTTCCTCTTCCTCCTCCTCCCTCCTTATCCTCCACGTTCTTCTTTTGACAGTAGTAAGGCTGGTCTTGAACTTTCAACCCTTCTACCTTAAGCCTTCTGAGTGCTGGGTGAGGCATATCCAGTGTGCCCACCACTTACTGAATTAGTACCATGTGTAGTAGGCCCCTCTGTGCCTGGCCTATGTGATTTTTCTCCTGCTCCTGCAGTCATCCCAAGTACATTTCCTACTTCACAAACGAGGAAGCAGGTGTCCTGAGAGATCACATACCTCAAGGTGACAGTCACAGTAGGTGGCAGTCACAGAGCAAGGCACTGACAGAACTAGAATCCAGATCCAGGTCACGGTGACTTCTGGGCCTAAGAAAGAAGCCTATTAGTGAAGGTAGGTCCACACATCAGCTAGAAACTGTCCTGCAACTCATAGGTAGAGGGTGTTTCTAATAGAAATGCCAAGGAGCCAGCATGGTGGTGAAAATCTGTAATCTTATGCACTCTGGAGGCAGAGGCAGGTGGATCTCTGAGTTCAAGGCAGTCTGTTCCAGGACAGACAGGGGTACACAGTAATGCCTTGTGTTTGTATGTTTGTTTTCAGGAAAACAAACAAACAAACAAACAAAAAACCCCCAAAACCCAGATGGGACTGAAGCAGGAGGATTGCCATAAGGTCAGCCTGGGCTATAAAGTGAGATCCCTATCTCCCCAAACCAAAAACATACAGATAAATAAAAACAGGGAGGAAGGGATGGAGGGAGGAAAAGATGAAGAAAAGGAGGGGAAAGCCCAGTGTTTCAAGACGTTCCTCTTGTTCTGCTTGACTCTCTGGAATCAAGTTTATGACCCTGCCAAGAGGGGGTGTTCTGTTGCCACCCAGGGAGAACTAGATAGGAGCAAAGGCCAGTGCCTGGATTTAGGGTAGCAACATCATCCCTGAGGCAGGGTGGGTTTTCATAGGGATTCTTTCATTTTTGCCTTCTCCCCCCCCCCCCACCTCCCCCAGCCTAGAGACAAAGTCTGCTGTAGCCTAGAGCTCACCATGTGGCTGAGGATAACCTTGAACCCTTGATACTCTTGCCCAAAATTCCCAAATGTGCCACAACATCTGCCTGGGATTTTCCTCTTTAGAGAACTCAAGTCAGTGGTGAGCGAGGGATTATGTCAGCCACGCAGTCTCTGTCCCTAGCCTTTTTTCTCCACAGCCCTGACTTCTCTCCCTGGGGCTGGGTTTCCTTCCCTCAGGAGCAGTGAGTCCTACCTGGCCTGGTCAGAAGGTCTCACCACACCAGGTGCACCCCCACTATCCCAGAAGCCACTGGGATGACATACCACTCCCAGCAGCCCACCAGAATGGGATGCTCTAAAGGAGGACACAGGTAACAGGACCAGACTACCAGAGCTTTGAGTTAAGGTGAAAGGTGAATTGGGAAAGTCCTGAATGGCTTCACCCTGAGGTGGGGAACAGCAGGAATGTAGGAGGGGGCCAGAAAAATGAAAGGTGTTTTCTTCCCCCAGAGCTAGCCTACCTGGAACCCTGAGGCCTCAACCTTAGCCCCAGTCCTGTGCCTCTCAGGTACAGGGTGAAGGGTAGGGTGGGAGCAGGACTCAGCCTCATTCTCCTTAGCCTGAGCCCTGAGACCTCAAGGGTCTCTGACTCTGTCCTCAAGGGTCAATAGCTCCAATGTAGTCACTTCCCAGCAACCTCCTCCCCAAGAGTGAGGACTTTTATACATCCAGATTAGGCTCATCATACCCCCTTTCTTAGACCCTGGATCTCAGAACTCATGATTAAACTGTTGTAACACTGGTGGGGTCTGCTGGCTTTCTCTGCATCCCAGTTTCTACACACACACACACACACACACACACAAACGCATGGAGCTTTTGGGCGGTTGTTTATGTAAGGAGGAAGGTTAGAGCCACGGCACCTAAGCCCTCGGCCTGCCAAGCACCCCTTCCCGGTATAAAAACAGGAAGATACTGTAAGGGGCAAAGACATTCATACTCTGCTTGTCTGGCCCTGATCTCCATGTTTCTAGTCTGCTTCTGAAACTCAATGAGGAGGAGGCGGGGGTCTTCTGTGACCATAACAGCCTTTCTGCCATGGTCTGAGCTATGTATTTCTTCCTTTTTATCTTTTTTTTTTTTTTTTTTTTTTTTTTTTTTAGCCATGGGAATTAAGTCCAGAGTCTCACACATACTGGACAATTGCTCCAACAAGGAGCTGTGTGGTCTGCCGCAGCATGGGTTTCTGGTGTATGAATTCAAGGGGTTAGCTAGGCATGGTCACACACTCTTATAATCCAGTACTTGTGAGGCTGAGGGGCAAAAGGCTGTGAATTCAAGGCAAGCCATTAGCTTTAAAAAAAGAAAAGAAAAGAAAAGAAAAGAAAGAAAGAAAGAAAGAAAGAAAGGAAGAAAGAAAGAGAAAGGTGTATTTTGGCTAATGAGCTCATTTGCACCCTTCACCAGTCTGTGAGCTGTGGCTTGAAGGGACCTGAAAAAACTGCCACTCCTAAGACACTCGGCCTTGCCCTAAAGTATCCCAGTGTCTCCTGGAAAGCGTCTCTGCTCATCCCCAGATCGTTCTAATTCTCTAGTTCCTGCCTCTGCAGCCTGATTGGAGAGCAGATGTCCCAGCTCTCTTCTCCCCAGGATCCTTAAACAGTGTGACATCAGCACCCAGAGCTAGGAGCTGACAGTGACAGAGGAGAGGCAAGCCCGAGCCAGTTCCTGTGTCTCCAGAGAAGAAGGTCTCAGCTCCTTTCCTCACAGCTCCGCTGTCAGCTGGCCAGCCCCAGCTCCAGAGCAAAAGTGTTTCCATGCAGGAGGGAGGGAACCCTTGCTCAGTGGGAGAAAGATGAAGCTGGTCCCCCCCACGTGTCAGTGAACAAATTGGGCCAATTTGGTGTGATTAGTGAAGAATTCACATCTGGCCAGCAGAGGCCTCCCCCAGCCCGGCCCAGCCTGGCTCCTGCTCCCCATTACAAGCCATTTTCTCTGACGGCTCCATTTGTCTCAGGAGTCCGGGATTTGACAGCTCCCTGGCCAGCCTGGGGGGCCTGGCTCTGAGTGAGAGGCCCAAGGCCAGGCTGCTTGCCCACGGTGAGACCTGATGCCAAGTAATGCCACACTCCCTACAGGTCCAGACACCTGTCTGTCTCATCTCTGTGCTGCATGCGAAGTACCTACAGCCAAACCTGGGTCTCCCTTGGGTCACAGTTGGTTTCTCTCTTTGCACCACAATGGTTACATGGGATTGAGGGATCCACAGAACCTTGTGTGTGGAAGAGGCAAGGGTCTGGAGTTTTCTTTAACAAAGCAGCTGGGCATGCAGGGGGAGGGCTGGCTCCCACTTCCTCACCCCTCCTACCCACACCCCTCCCATAATGCCTCTGATGCGGCCACTCCTCAGGAATGCACAGCTGGAAGGCTCACTCCAGAAATGGCTTCAAGGTAGTACAGGGGGTGTGGCCTTCAAAGTCTTGGGTCTTCCTCCCCCAGCAGTGACCCCAGGTTGCCTGTGTCAAAGGCAATTTGGTGCTGTTTAAAGGAGTCCGACCTAGGGGTCACCTGGGCAAATCTCCTCCTTGAGGAATTACCACCAGATGGCAACCTGGGGCTTGCCTCCTCTGAGGTGCTGCCTGCTTGGTCAAGAGTCTCCATGCTGTGCTGTGTGTGAGTGTGTATGTATGTGTATGTGTGTATTTGTGTGTATGTGTGTGTATGTGTGTATTTGTGTATATGTGTGTATGTGTGTATATATGTGTGTGTGTGTTTGTGTGTATGTGTGTGTATGTGTGTACACACGCTCGAAGATGTGTGTGTCTACAAGGTCTACATGTATATATGTGTAGTGTGTCTGTAGTGAGGTATGTATGTATTCATGTGTGTGTATGTACATTTATGTGTGTGCATGTTCTTGCACACACATGTATTGGCCCAGGACAACAGTCTCGATGGATAATGGAGGAAGCGGCCCAAGACCTCTATGCATCAGAGGGTGAGTGGCTTTGTTGTGATGTGGGCAGCGTGAACATTCTGGGCCTCCAGCACTTCTCACTGTCGTGTGGGTGTTAAAGAGGACCAAGCAGAGTGGGTGACATCTCCACCCTGTACCATCTCCAGGCTTCAAACGGACTAGAGAAGTTCCAGCTCACTTCAGAAAGAGCTGCCTGGGATGTGGATGTGGGACTTTCAGTATGAAAGCTACAGCCATCTAAAGCAATCTGAGACAGCTGGTCACTGTCCCCTAAACCCAAGCCTCAGAGGCCAGGCAGAGGGACGGAAGGAAAACCAAGTTATTTATTGTGTGTGCACATACTCACGTGGAGAGTAGAGGACAGCTTGCTGGACTTGGTTTTCTCTCTCCTTCCACTCTGTGGGGGCCTGGGGACCAAACTCAGGTGTCAGGCTTCAGTGGCTGGCATTCTTACCTGCTGGTGTCATTCTGAATTGTATTCAGTCCTAAGTCTGAAACTATCTTTGTTTTTTTTTCAGGGTAACGCTTGGGATCATGGAAGGATGTTCTTACTTGGGGCTGGGTGGTTTATCTCACTCAAACAGAGAACCACAGCTTGGGGTGGATCCTAGTGGCCAGATTGCCCTGCCCCCTCCAGGGCACCGACCACCGACCACCCACCTCTAATTAGCAGATGCACTTTCAAAACACCCACTGTTTGGCTGCCTGAGCTATTATCCCATTTTAGAGATGGGATAACGGAGGTGGAGTCAGGGGCCCAAGAGCTGAGTCAGAGGAGAAGCAGGGTCTTCTGGCTGTCGACCCCTGCTTACCTGAGAGTCCTCAGGGTCCTCTTGCTGTCAACCCCTGCCTGCCTCTGCTTTGAAAAAGCAGTCTGCTTTCTATTTATTTATTTATCTGTCTATCTATCTATTTTCGAGACAGGGTCTCATATAACCCAAGTCAGGCTCAGACTCACTCTGTAGCTGACCTTGAATACCTGATCCTTCTGCCTTTACTCCCAAATGCTGAGATTACAGGCATATGCCACGCAGGCCTGGGTGGACATGCTCATTTCTTGAGACTAGCAGTAAGTTCTATCCATAGCATCTGGCTATCTGCTGGTCCTCCTAGGAAGCCTATTCTCCCACTCCACTCCCCAGACAGGAGGAAGAAGAGGAAGAGGGGGAGGAAGAAGAGGAAGAGGAGGAGGTGGAGGTCACCTTGGCAGAATAGCAAAGGCAGAGAGGCCTTCAGAAAAACATAGACGTTAAACCCAACTTCAGCCTTTTTTTTATACTGGCCTCCAGGGAAGGCAGAGGTGAGGCGGTGACTTAAAATGCTTTGAAAAGAGAACCCCGATCCTGCGGCCTCGCCTGACTCTCTCCACAGCTTCTCTGAAGTTCATCTCTGCATGGATACAGGATCCTTAGCCACTACCCAGAGAGATGGCAAGCTGGGCTGAGCTTGGCCTATCAGTGGAGGCAGGAAGCAGGGTTTCAAAGAATCCGTTTCTTCTAGTTTACTATGGGTCTGAGGACACTCAGGTGTGAATCCAGAGCCTCCAACTGTAAATCATAGGTCTGGGTCACTTAGCCCCCTTTTCTAGAGTGCTTAAGTAGACAAGATGACCTCAAGCGATTATTGGGGGTCTTTTAGGAGAAAGTGAAAATCTGCAGGAACTGGTGCTGTACTTCCTAGAGAGAACCATCCTAGGAACTGTACTGCTCAACAAAGGCCCCTCTGCAATCCTGATGTTCTTGGGGAGCCCCCTGGCCCCAGAGGTGAAATAGACTATATTCTCTCAGGACACCTTGGCTTCCAATTTGGAACCCAGCCTCACCCAGTTTCTCCTGGAGGAGAAGCCTCAGGAGGGGTACCTGCCTGTTTACACCCTGTTGAAGTTTGCTTCAAGCCTAAGGCAACTTCCTGTTTGCACTAACAGGTCCAGAAGAGATCAAAGGCCAGGGCTGGTGAGTTCAGGGGCTAGGAATTGAGGATGGCCATTCAGCCACCTTGTCATGGGAGGCTGGAAGCATAGGAGAGACATTGGGAACAGAGCCCATCCCAGGGCCCTGGGCCTAGGCCTGGCTGGATTGATCTTGTGGCGACATCTCATTAGGAAGCCCTGAACATCCGGCCATGCCTAGTCTACCCGATCTCGGAGAGAGCACTGCCACCTTTCTGAGCTCAGGCAGAGACCTGGCTTTTCCAGACGTCCAGATCTCTCTCCTTTCACAGAGCCCCTCCAGGCCCAGGGCTTTAGCAACAAGGGTACCCCCAGCCCCCAACACACACTGCACGGTGGACCAGCCCCTGCCCCTCCTCCGCAGCGGGCGTGGCCGCAGGGCCGTCACTCACTGGGAGGAATGCAGACGGCAGGGCTGCCCTGTGGTCACGTCTCCGCCCCACAGGCGAGGTAGGCGCCCAGGTACCCAGCCTGTGGGCCTTGGGAGCCCGCCAAGCTGCTGATGAAAGGCGCTGCCAGATTAACCCTTTCTTGCCCGCACCCCCTCACTGCCGCCGGCTGCTGGGTGGTCGCTGACCTGGAGGTGCACTAGGCACGGAGCCCGAATGGGCAGGCTAGGAGAGGCTTCAGCTGCTGGCTTGGGGAATCCCAGTGGCCGCAGAACTGCCCCCCCCCCGCCACACCCCCTCACCCTCCACCCTCACCCGCACACTTCTGCTCTGGGAACAGACCTCCCAATAACAGAAGGACTCTCCATTAGGCACAGCTGAAGAGAGCACGGGCAGAGTCCAGAAAGCTTTGCACTTCTGTTCATTTCAAGAGCAGAGTCAGCTCAGCTGTTAGACGGTAATAAACGCCAATAGACTTTCAGCCCCGTGTCCCCAACCCCTTATCCCCAGGGTAGGGAATGACAGCCTGGATTGATGGCTGGGGCTGTCAGCTCTAGCAACCTCTATTCTGCCCCCAAGTGGAATCTCAGGCAGATACCTAGGCTGTATACCAAAAGGGAGACATTCTAGTTTGAGGCTTGGAAGATGGGGAATGTGGGGGGTTCCTGCCATCTTGGCCCTGCAACTCTCCAGAGAAACACCATCTCTGACCCCAGACCCCAGGTCAGTTTGGGGAGCTCTGAGAGCTAGGTGTGGTGTGAGGTAGGCTTAGGTGCTGCTGTCTTTCTGTGTCCTGCCTTTGTTGGCATCTGCCACCAGAACTTCGGCAACCTGAGCATTTATTGAGTTATGAGCTCTCTCTCCCTCTTCGTGTGTGTGTGTGTGTGTGTGTGTGTGTGTGTGTGTGTGTGTGTGCTGGAGAGCATTTTGGGGTCTTCTCCTGCTCTCTGGGTTTCTGGGTCTGGGTGATGTGTTTTTCCTCAGTGAGGAGGGCTAGACCTTTGATTTTGAGGTCTTTATCCCGAAGCCTGGTCTAGACCCAGCACATTGCCAGGTGGAGCCATGCTCGAGGCCCACACCCCATCCAAAGCCTCCTCTCTTATTGTCTGTTTAGATTTCTAAGCGTCCAGGGGCAAGGGGAAGCCTTTTGTTCTGACTTGTGCACTGGAGTATGTGGTAGGCAGGTGAAGAGAGCAAAGCTCTTGGGGTTAAACCTGCTGAACATCAAGTTCAGCTCCCCCCACAACCCCTACCTGCTCCACCCCCTACCTGCTAGAGAATCTTCCACAGATCAAATCTTGTTGTTAACCCTCACTGAAGTGGGCCATGCCGAGCGCCCCATCTCCTCTAGCCTCTCTATCTCTGAGGGGCGGGGACGAGGTGGTTAAAGGACAGGACTAAGTCCCCAGTCCTCTGGGACTCTGCTTCTTCTCCACAGCCTCTAGGAACTTCTCAGTCTGGGAGAGCTGTGGCACTCTGGAGAGGGTTTTCCATGAGGCCTGGTGACATGGGTCTGGGCTGACAATAGAGCGGGGGGGGGTACAGACCCTAGAGAGAACTTTCTGATGTGAATGTTGTTCACGTTTAGCTCCCACCTCCAACACCCGTGCCTTGGGCAGGCCAAGTCAGCCTGAAGGTGTCACCACCTCCAATATGGAAAACTGCAAGTTAGGTTAGGCTTAGACTGGCCTCAAACTCAGTAGGTAGCCCAGGCTGGCTTCAAATTCACCATCCCCCTGTCTCTGGAGTGAGTTACCCAGCCTGGTGTACAAGTCATCTTCAGTGTGCTATTCCTGTCTCTAGCTACGGGTGTCACCGACATCGTCTCTCCAGCGGCTGCATTAGTCCTTGGTGAGAAGGTTTCCTGTTTCCCCCTCTCTCCTGACCTACTTCAGCCTGTTCTCACCAGTTCCTGAGAAGATTGCAACAGTGGCTATTTCCCCTAGCTCCAGGGAGCACCCCCCATCCTCCCTTCCCTCCTCCGCACTGCTCTAAGAGACATCCTAGAACACAGGTTGGAGCATGTACTCTTACACTCAAAAACCTTTGATGGCTCCCCATTGCCGGCAGGATAAAGTCCCAGCATTGCCTGGCATTTACAGTCTGCCCTGATCTGGTGCCAACTTCCCTTGCCAGCCTGGGTCCCCATCTTGCATCTCATTCCCTTCAACCCCAGCCCCATCCTATGGCTACTCTCACCTCAGACCTGCCGTGTCTTCGTGGCCGACCCTCTTGGCACAGCACACGGATGAGATTGTTTCTGGCTCTTAGGGTGTTGTTGGGCAGGAGGATTAATCCCATGGGGGAGGAGGATTAATCCCATAATCCCATAAATAAATACACCTTTACATACTCTCAGAAGATCAGCCTGTTGTTAGGAACTCCAGAAGCTAGAATAGGGACAGAGCACATTCAGTGGGGTCTCAGAAGTCTGAGGGGCACCTTGTGGTAGAGGTTTCAAGTTACCCCTTGGATGCTGAGGTTGTAAGTTTATGTCTTCCCATCAGATGGAAGTCTCCATTTGTACCCCGTATTCTTGACATTCTTCCTACCTAGTCTGGTTCTCATCCTTGAGTCTTTTATTTAGTCACCCCTAGAATGCTACCTTTGCACGCAGTAGGCCTTTTACAGCAATCGTCTTCTGAAGTGCAAGTGTACTGACTCCAATGAGCAAAATCCTATAGGCAGGAAGTAGGTCCAGAAGTGTCCCCAAGGTTTGGCAGAGAAGCATGGGACGGACAAGGAGTTCAGTTTCTCGGGTATTCCTTTCGGTAAAATCCTCTCCTTTCACTGTCCAAATGTGCCCTCTGCCAAGCCTGTCCCTTCCCAGGTACCTTGGAAGAGTTTCTGAACATTGGCTCAGATGGCTCTCCCCTCAGATTGGTCATCCTTACCAGAATAAAGAGGGTCTGGGGGATTCTTGGGAGTCCTCAGGCTGACTGGTGGATGCCCTAGCCCCTCAGGGTGCCCATACACACCCACACAGGGTGCCCCACACAGGGTGCCCACCCACACAGGGTGCCCCCACACACAGGGTGCCCCCACACACACAGGGTGCCCCTCACACACAGGGTGCCTCCCCCACACACAGGGTGCCCCACACAGGGTGCCTCCCCCCACACAGGTTGCCTCCCCACACAGGGTGCCCCCACACACAGGGTGCCCCACACAGGGTGCCCACACACACAGGGTGCCCCCACACACACAGGGTGCCTCCACACACACACACAGGGTGCCTCCCCCCCACAGGGTGCCCCACACAGGGTGCCTCCCCCCACACAGGGTGTCCCCTCCACAGGGTCCCCCTCCAAAGGGTGCCCCCCAGGCTGCTCTGCCAGCTGACTAGAGTTGGGGAGAAGAAAGTGCTCTTTCCCCTTGAATGTTTCCTACTACTACTACTACTACTACTACTACTACTACTACTACACACACACACACACACATGCACACACACATTCTGCACCCGCTAGCACAGAGGAATGGAGGGGGCTGGGAGAGAGATAGGAAGGGAAGCTTATCTGGAAATGACCTTGAACTAGAGCCCTTGCCCCATGCTTCCCCTGCACCATTGGCAATTTCCCAGTTCTCAGTAGCTGCTCCATCCCTCAGAGGGCTTTCCCATCAGTGGGGAACTTGAATCAAGCAAGATGGAGACACTGTTGAAGCCATGGAGGTGAGAGGCTGGCCATCTGATAGCAGTCTAGCCCCTTTGGACCAGGTTCTTGGTGTAAGCTTCCCTCCAGGAATCCTTCGTTCTGACAATGGTCTGATAACCTCCTGCTCAAGTGAGTTTCCTGGTCTGAAGCTGTCACACCTCTTGTTCTGAGAACCTCCCAGGCTACTGAGAGACACCGGACAAACCAGGACATAGACCCTGCAGCAGTGTCCACATCCCCCAGATCCTTTCCTCAGGATGCCCTCTGTCTAGCCACCAGCTCACATTCTTCTGCCATGGAGTTCAGGCCAGCGGTGGGACTGGAGGCACAGGTGGCCAGCAGGTGGTGAGATCCAGGGAGGAGGAATGTGCCTGCGGCCTGGGCAGGATGCCACCCGACCTTCCCTGCCATTCCACCTCCTCCCCATGACCTGCTCACCCTATCTCCTGCCAGCCACCATCATAGTCCCTATGGGAAGGATCATAACCAGGTCCCAGTTTCCGGGTAGCCATTCCCAGGAGGAGACCTGGCCTCTAGACACAAGGGGCATCTTGTGGGGTGTTAGTCACTACTGTAACTGCCACTTCATTAACTCTGACCTTGAGCTGGCTTATTTCATTCTGGCAGTTAAACACGGAATGACCCTCATCTTACAGGTGGAGGAGACACTTGGTGACATGGAGTTAGGACACAATGTCCCTTTGCAGCCTGTCCTGTGGAAGCTGGGACTCCTGGGGGCTAGGGGAGGAGCCAACAGCAGACCTGGAGCTCTAAGGGGGCTTGCTTTCAACATAAAAAGGAATTTGTCCCTGGAATGACAGGGATTGACTGAGAGTGGGCACAGCTATTGGGGAGGGGGAGCTTCCTTCCAGCTAGAGGACCCCCCTGCTCTCCCTTCCCAAGCTGAGGCAGCAGGTAGGATAGGGGCTCTCTGGAATCCCTGATCAGCCTAGGAAGAGAGCCTGAGCCCCTGCTGTGGCAGTGCAGATGTCCCCACTGTTTTGAGGCTGTCCTGTACTGTGGCCCAGACTTCTCCCTGGAGTTGGATCTCTCTAAAGTGTGGGAGGCGCTCTGCTTAAAAATCCATAAAGAAAGAAAAATCCAGAAAGAAGATTCAGCTTTTCTCTAAAAGGCTTCTAGTCACCGCTCCTCCACCCTACTTCTCCCAGCTTCCCTTCCAAACACCCATTCAACCCCCAGACCACCTACAAACCACCCATTTACCCAGACCACACAGCTTCTCTGCCCAGCTCAGCACCTCCCCACCCCCACCGACACAGCCTGTGCCCCCAAGCCTAATCACCACCTTGGCACCTCCAGGGCAAGGGCACTGACCTCTGTTTATGCTTGGCATTCTCTAGGGCAAAGGAGGTTTGTTTTCCTCTGGACATCAAGGGTCAGAAGCAAATTAGAGAGAGACCCTCAACTGTACCCCCTCTGCCCGGTCCCTCCCACTCTACCGCATGCCACCACCTGGTTCCTGGTTCCAGGCTGTTGGGGCAGAGCTGGGAAGGAAGGCAAGATGGCAGAGGCCTGATGTCTGCTGGTCCATTTTTCTGAGCGTGATGAGGAGACAGAGGAAAGACCAGATTCTGGTTCTGCCCTGTAGGTGCAACATCATGGGGGGGGGGGACACACAGATACACACATGAAAACACACACACATGCACGCACGCACCAGAAAACACCACACTGATAGTCAAGGACAGAGTTTGACTATGCTGTTCTCTCAGGGCCCAGCTTTCTAGGTGGGAAGGATGAAGCCACTCACTATGGTCTCTACTGGTTCGGGAGATAGGTTGAATGTTGAGTGAGGCTTGGGCTTAGGGTAGCAGAAATCAGGGTCCGGTGTGCTCTGCTTCCCTAGGATTTGAGATAGAGCAAGGGACGGCACCTTTCCGAAGGCTTCTAAGACAATGCCCTCTGTAGCAGCTACCCTGACGACCCAGGTTCTGCTCAGGGAGGGAAGGAACCAGGCTCCAAGCCTTGTCCAACACAAGCCTGGCTCGCAGAGGTTGCTTGGAAAATATTAAATGAATGTAGAATGATTTGGGAGACTAAGGCAAGCTTTGAGAACAGAGGCTGTGGCTCAGGCTGAGCTGGGAGGGAGGAAAGATGCTGGGCTAGGTGCCTGTGGGTTCACCCCACACACACCCGCACCCAGGCAGGGCTGAGCCAGGCTGAGGCCTTGGGGCTAGGGCCACCAGGGCTGGTCCAGGGCGGATGAGGTGGTCTCTGTGGGGTCCTCTCAGGATCCCTTCTTCCCCCATAATTACTTCTGATTAGCTTCACCACAACAGCCAGACTGGAAAGAGGGATGTTTGGGACATGGGGGGAGGGGGAGGGGACAAGGTAGAACCGAACACTCAGGACAAGCCACGGCCCCCAGCTGAGTTCCCTTCCTGGAGCAGCACACACACACACACACACACACAGAGAGAGAGAGAGAGAGAGAGAGACAGAGACAGAGACAGAGACAGGGAGGGAGGGAAGGAGAGAGAGAGACAGAGACAGAGACAGGGAGGGAGGGAGGGAGAGAGAGAGACAGAGACAGGGAGGGAGGGAGAGACAGAGACAGAGACAGAGACAGGGAGGGAGGGAGGGAGGGAGAGAGAGAGACAGAGACAGAGACGGGGAGGGAGGGAGGGAAAGAGCCTACTGGAAGATTCTGAAGGAGCTCCATCTACACTACACAGGCTGGGAAGCCAACTTAGAAAGTTCTTCCTGGTATCCAGCTGTCATTTCTGTGTGATCCACACTGAGTAGAAAGACCTTCAGACAGATGTCCCTTTTCTCCACCCCACACTAGAGCCATCTCTGCAAGACTGGGGTCTCTCAGCCTCTAGCTTATTATGATGGGTCGGATCCCCCTCCCCATTCCTCAGCAGGCCTAGCAGGTGCTAGCTCAAGCTATCCCAGTCTCCCAAAATCATATTCTCGTCATGCTGGGAGAGAGAGCTGCCCACTAGTGCTAGAAGTGGGTTGCAGGACAGAATAAAAAAAAAACAATTAATAAAATAATAATTAAAACAGCCAGTTTCTTGGTTTTATTACAAATCTTGCAGGGCAGTGGTGGTACACACCTTCAATCCAAGCACTTACGAGACAAAGGCAGGTGGATCTCTGAGTTCAAGGCTAACCTGGTCTACATGGTAAGTCCCAAGACAGTCAGGGGTACACAAACAGACTTGAGTTTATTTAAAAAGAAAAAAAAAAAAAGGTTGGGCTGAAGATACAGGAGATACGGGTCAACTATTATATATTTACCTAACATGTGCAAGGCCCTGAACTTGATCCCAGCACAGCATTAACCAAGTGTGGCGTGCATGCCTGTAAGCTCTGCACTCCGAGGTGAAGGGAAGATCAAGGCCATTTCCCACTACAAAGCATTTGTGCTCTCTCTCTCTCTCTCTCTCTGTCTCTCTCTCTCTGTCTCTCTCTCTGTCTCTCTCTGTCTCTCTCTGTCTGTCTCTCTCTCTCTGTGTCTCTCTCTCTGTCTCTCTCTCTGTCTCTCTCTCTGTGTCTCTCTCTGTCTCTCTCTCTGTCTCTCTCTGTCTCTCTCTGTCTCTCTGTCTCTCTCTCTGTCTCTCTCTGTCTCTCTCTGTCTCTCTCTGTCTCTCTCTGTCTCTCTCTGTCTGTCTCTCTGTCTCTCTCTGTCTCTCTCTGTGTCTCTCTCTCTGTGTCTCTCTGTGTCTCTCTCTGTCTCTCTCTCTCTCTCTCACTGTCTCTCTCTCTATTCAGGAAGAGCCTCTAGTTCTGAACACGGAATTACACATTTAATAAACACACTGTGTCTTCGGCTTGCGCCCTTTGAGTCCCCAGCTCCTGTGGAAGTCTAATGGGATCCCCTTTTGCTGAGCCTCTGCTCCAAATAGAATCAACCCTGACCTCACATTTGCTGGGAGCTCTTCCTTCTTACATCTTTCTCCCGCAGAAGGAGCAGCTGGCTTCCACAGGTGGCTCTCATAGGTGGTAGAAGAGCAGTGAGTGCTCCTCGGATCGACTGCCTGGAGGAGGCGGCACTGAGGCTGGGCCCCGGAGGATGCCGTCCCAGTGGCGCTCCCACGATCCGGGCAAGGCCGTCTGGGCGCCGTCTCCGGTCTCGGGGCCTGCGGTCGGGGCACAGCGGGGCCGCGTTTGAGCCGGTCAGCTCCCTGCGGAAATTACAGGGGCGCTCGGCACTGCGGTCGCGCCCCCCCGGGGCAGCACCCGCTGGTTGGAGGCGTTTAAATTGAAAGCAGCTTTGGGGAGAGAGGGCAGGCGGGGGCCGGCGAGCCAGGGGAGGGGGCGCCGGGCACAGCGACCCCATTGTCTGCGCCCTCAGAGAGGCGTAATCCTGCGGTAAGCACGGCGGCACCCCCTTCCCGTGCGGGGTCCAGAACCACTCCCAGCCGGTTCCCACGCTGTCCAGCTCCTGGCGAACTGTGACTTTGCCTCAGTCTCCGCCTAGCCCCCACCTGGCACCAGCCCTTCACTCCCCACACCTGAGCTTCCTCTGGTTTGGTTCCCCTCTGAGAACGAAGAAGCACCATAGATCTGATGAGGTGTTCTTGGGTCATGGAAGGTCGGAAGGCCTAGGACCAACCTACTGCAAGGTTCAGTCACCTTGGGAATTATCTCTGCTCTTTGGGTCACAGGGTCTTCCATAAAAGGGAGGATACTTCCCCCTAAAGGCTCTCTGTCTCTGGTCAATTTGAAGATAGTTTGAACCCATATGGAATGGGATTCCAACGAGAGGGTACTGTCAGCATCTGAGGGACAGTGCCCAACTGCCACACCCTCCTGTGTGGTAGAGCATTCTTGTAATCATAATTCTGAAAGCAGAGGTGGGAAGATCAAGAGGTCAAGGTTAGACTTGGCTGCAAGTTGGAGGCCAACCTGGGCTACAGGAAACTTTTTTTTTTTAAAGGAAGAGGTAGAAGAGAAAAAGAAAAGGGATTTTCTTTATACTCATCAGTAGGCGTGTATGAGGTGTGCTAGTGTGAGCTGACAGAACAGAGGCTGGGCAATCCTGGTAAACTTCCCGGAAGAGGGAAATGTGGATCCCAGCTGGAAGGCTGAACAATGTTCAAAGGAAGGCAGGTCAGGAGGTGAGGTGAAGCCAAGGAAGAGAGGCCACTATAAAAGGAACAGGTCCTGCTGGAGTAACATGATTTAGACAACAAGAAGGTAGGTGGTGCCAGGCCCTGGTAGTCTCCTGGGTATGTAGAAGGCTCCCCTGTGTGGCTTGCTAGTTCTTTTTCACAGGGCATTGGACACCTAGAGGCTGTCCCTAGGCCCCTGGCACCAGGTGTCTGGAGCTGGGGTTGTTGTTTCCTGGGCTTGCAGCCACAGAAGTTGTTTGCCAGGCTTGGTGCCCAGGGACATACCCACTTGCTCCACATCTGGCAGAGCCACGTGTTTCTGCTCTGCCTTCTGGAGGTACCCAGTGGGTTGCAGGTATGGGAACAAAGACAGAGGGACAAAGAACCTGAGACCCAAGGAGAGAGGCACCTGCTGATTGGATGAGAGAGTTGTAAGGGGGATGAAGACACAGTCTGGGAGGACTTGGGAGGGAAGAGAGGCTGGGCTAGGTGTCCCCTCAGAGGTATGGGGGTTCAGAGCTCTTTCTTTATCCCTCCCCACCTCCGAACACACTTCCCTCCCTGAGTCCATGTCCCTGTCTCTGTGAGGGCTTGGATCTGGCAGATGAGACAGATCTCCAATCACGATTTAATGACCAGACTGGAAACCCTCCTTCTCACCTCTTCCCCTGGTCCTGGGTCCAGGGAAGAGACTCTCAGCTTGGGCAGCTGATGGACGTCCCTGTTGGGCTAGGGAAAGTGATACCTTAGAAACAGGCAGAGGGGCTCAGGCTAGGGATGGTGACCATAGGGGTACCCCTGTTTAGATCACTGGCCAGGCCTTTTCCCCCAGGGATCTAGGGCCCAGGTTCTTGTTGGATAGGGATGTTAGGAGGGATAGGAAAGCTCTCTCTCATCCCCATAGCCAGACAATTTCAGGGTACCTGCTCCTGCATATCTACCCTTCCTATTCTTCAGTTGGGGCTTTAAAAGAGCTCAGGAAATCTGCCTCTCACCTCTCCTGGCCTAAATAATTCCTTTGTGTGGGGCAGGAGAGAGTTGGGATGGTACACCAAGACTCTGAGGGTCTGAACATGTCCTAGACACCACATTCAGAGCTAGTAGTTCTCAGGGTACCACCTTACTGAGGCCAATGGCTCTCCATAGGCCCTTTAAAAATATTTCTTCACCCTTCTTTCCTGTATCTTCTTCCACCCATCAGATACCTTGCCTCATCAGAGACCGAGTAGGCTACTTTTTAAAAATATTACTTAATTAATTAATTAAAATTTTACTGTGTGTGTGCAGGAGCACTTACTGAGGTGCCAAGGAGCACGTTTGTGAAGTTTCTTCTCCCCATTTACCTTTCTGTGGGCCCAGCTCAAGTTGACAGGCTAGCCCTTTGCCTGCTGAGTCAGCCATCTCCTGGGTCCCACACAGGCTTCTTACATAGGTTTTTCCTCTGCCCCTCTCCCTCTGTACCAGATTGAGCAGGGGAGAGAGTGTGTAGGCTCCACAGTTCCGGACTTTAGTGGCCTGTCCTGCCATGGCTACTCTTCCAGCTTCCCTCCTGGAGGAAGATACATCCCTGAAGTTGGGTCCTTTGCAGCCTCTGGATCCTGCCTGATGCTCTAAGTTCGGCACCTGCGTGAATTCTCAGAATTCTGGGGAGGGATACAGCTGGATGAAATAGTGAGGCTCCTTCACCCTTTGGGTCCATCATTATCAACATGCCCCAGAGCAGGTGCTACAAGCAGAACAGTCAGTCACAGAGAGTCCTTGTTGTCACAAACTCAGGCCTCATTTGTCTAGAAAGGCCAGGCTGGAGGAGGGCCCCAGCAGAGGAGAAAGCCAGGTGCTCTAGGTGGCCACTCAGGGCTGTTGTGGGTTGCAAGAATGTAATGTTACAAACCAGCCTCTGCACAAAAGCTGGTATTGGTGATAGCTGGCATAGTGGCCTTATTGAGGCCCCCTGTGTCTTGTTCCACAACTTTCCCTGGTATTTGCCAGGAGCCATTGTGCCTGGCTATGGGCTTCTGCTATGACATCTCCCCCTTCCTTAAAAAGACTAAGTCCTTCCCTCTCCTTCCCTCTCCACTGCTTCTTCCTCCCCAGGTTCCTCCCCCGCCCCCATCTGAGAGATGTCTCTGTAGCCCTGGAACTCACTATGTAGACCTGGCTGGCCTCGAACTCACAGAGATCCACCCGCCTCTTCCTCAGGCTGGAATTAAAGGTGTGTGAAGCCTCTTTCAGAGACCCCTGCCATGGGGCCTGAGCTTTCCTTTGAGCCCCTGCCATGTCTGGTCATAGCTCTAATAATTCTTCTAATAACCTCTTTAATTCCTAGTCATTCATCTCAGTGACCTCTTGAATGACCTACCTCAATCAAAATGTAGCAGCTATGTAGTCCCAGAATCTAAGATCCTAAATAGGATGTGGTCTCTAAGAGCTAGGATGGTAGTGACTGTCCCAGTAACAGCTTCAGCTGCTGGGCTGCCCACCAGCTCACTGCCTACTCTGCCTTGAAGGTAGTAAGGTCTGGGAAGTCACATCCAATGTTCCACCCAGGTGAAGGCTGGATAAATCCTCTCAGGGGAGCAATGGAGACCACAGTTCCCACCCCTGCCCCTTCTGAAAAGCCTGCAGGAAAGAGGAAGCCAAGGGGAAAAGGGTTGGTCAAGATGGCTAGCGGGGATTGGCCAATCTAAGATATTAGGGTGCCCTGGGAGGGACATGGCATTAGTGGTGGCTGGTGGGATTCAGGAGACAAAGAATGAGGAAGAAGTCTGGTTTGGCTGCATTCCCCTCCTCCACCAGCCTGGCTCAGACCCCAGGGTCTTGCGTAGCTTTAGGAGAAAAGATGCCTCTTGGGCCTCCTTGGTCTCACCTCTCCAGGCCTTAGCCCTCTGCCTCAGGCTGGAAGCCACTTTCAGCCACTGTCAGGCGGAACCCTGGGGAGGCCTTAGCAGTCCTCTCTGAGGACTGATTAACAGCAAGCAGCTGGGGGCAAACATCTGCTCTTACCCTAGGGAAGGCCAGGCCTTGTTCCACAAGTTAGCAGATATCTGTCCCTGCTAAGGAGCCAGCCCTGCCTTAGCAGGCCTCCTCAGAGCCTGCACAGAGAGGAGACAAACACTTGTGAAGCAAATCTTCGGTCAAGCAGCTCTATCCACGTGTGTGTTGCTGAGGTCAAAGACTGTGACCCATGCAGGTTTAGGCTCCCAAAGGCCCACAGAGGTCACAGTGAGCAATGGTTGTTCAGCTCTTGATCCGGCAATCTTTTCTGGCTTTAAAGCGCTACTCCGAGTCTGGGCATGCTCTGTCTGCTAAGTACTAAGGAGCTTGGGAATAGGAGTATCCAGGAGACAGGGTAGAAAGCATGACTCCCAGCATGTCAGCCACCCCAGGACAGCCACTGTCATGACGTCTGATGACCAACCAGGTCATAGTCACTGTGGGCATCATGGGCCTATGAGGTAGGTTCTATGGCCCTCTACTTTACAGGGAGAAAACTGAGGCTCAGGGAGGTACTATGGCTTGGTCATTGCTCAACTATTGATACCCAGAGCTTTCTCTCAAACCCTCCACCAATCCCTTTGGTGGATACAGTTCTGTCAGGTGATCCTCCATCCTCCCTATCAGGGTCCAGCTGAGCTGGAAGAGCAAACCCTCACCTGCCTGCCCTCTGACCTCCTCTTGTCTCATCCCAGAAGGATTAACTCGGGGCACTACTCCTCTAGGCCAGCTTGCCCTGTCCAGGTGCAGGAGGCTGCCCCAGAAAGGCCAAAGGTCAAGTGGTGAACCCAAAGTCCTTTGTACTCAACCGTGTACATCATGGGGTTCTACCACCTCCTCGGCCAGAAGGGAACGTCTTATGTGATATCTGCTGATTAGAAAGTGAATCAAGTATAGGCTTCTATATTGTGCTATTTGCTTGCTGTAGGGCCTGGGGCAAATGACCTACCTTCTCTGGGCCTTGTTTTTGGTATCTATAAAGCAGAGCCTATCGGGCTTCTAGCTAATAACAGGATTAAGTCGGAAAGCATTGTCTGGACACTGGAGCAGTGCCTCGACTCATTGTTCGCTGGAGAATCCAGAGGGGTTGTTTGAAAAGAGAGAGGCCTGGCAAAGTCGGCAAGTCTATAAAATGGACAGGCTTGACAGAGGAAGTCTCTAGATGGCTGGATGGGCTTCTAGGCGCCAGGTCTCCATCCCCACCCTCTACCCCAGGGAGAACATTCCTCTCAGGTCTCCTTGCACCTCCAGGCGCCTGGGATCCTAGCCTGCATGGAAGCCCAGCCCACCTGGGAGCGGACAGGCCTCTACCTTTCCTATGAGTCAAGGCTGCTGGATGGGCCAAGGGCTCCTGTATCCTTGTGAAGTTTGAAGCCCCTCAGGGGGCTGTTTCTGAAACAGGTGGCTCAGTGGAGTGTCTCGGAGGCTGAGGGGCAGAAGCCTGTGTGTGGGTTGGGTTTGTGGGTTCGAGGTAACCACCCTGCTTACTGCTACACTCCAGCCCCTCATGATGCAGCTACTTGTCCGTGTTGGGGGTGCTGATCAGGCACCTGGCAGATAGTCACATCATGTCCCCCACCTGAGGCCCCAGAGGCATCTTCCTGTCCCTTGCCTCTGTAGTGACAGTCTGCATGCACAGAGAGGCAAGCCTTAGCGAGACACTGGTCCTCTGGTGTGATAGAGAGAAGCTGGAAGTGAGGGGGGAGATGACAGGCTTCTTGGGGGAGGAAAGACGGATGGCCTGGAGGGAAGGACCATGGTTGAGATCCTGCCTTGGAGTGTGTTTCCCTGCGTCTGCCCCAGCCACTCTTTCACATTTACTGAACAGGACCTCTGGGATCCTTCCCCAGCTGACTGGAGCTATTCCATCACAAAATGGGCCCAAGAGACAAGCAGGGACCGTCTCTTAGTGCCACCACTCAGCCACCTTGCTGTAGACATAGATTTCCCTTGTTCAAAAGCCCCCCATGATTCCCCATTGCCTACAGGAAAATACCCCTATTCTTTCAGCTGTCTTTCAATGACCTCCACTAGTGGGCCCCAAGCTCTTACCCATGTTAATACTTGATAATCTCAGTTCCTCTATCACTCCTTGTCAACCGTCTGGCTTAAGCCCATATGACATCCTCTGTAGACTCAGAAACTGTTCCATCATTGAAGAAAGCTGTGGCTGCTCCCGCTGCTGCTAATAAAGTGAGGGGTGGCTGTCTTGATGACTTGGGCACAGCTCTTTTGTGTCTACAGCACCCAGCTACTGGAACATAGTAGCAGTAGTTGTTCAATAAACAGGAGCTAGCAGTTGATTGAGTCAATGCTGAGCGGACCCCGCCCGTCAGCTTGGAGGACTTCCATCTTGTCCCTGTTTGCTGAAGTCTCATGGATCCTCTGAAGTCATCTCAGTGCCTCTCGACCCTGACCCCTTCCCTGGGGCCTCCAACTGTGAGGTTAAGCCACTGTGACAAAATGTTCCTGTCACCCTTGAGTCCAGTGACCTTCCCATTGCCCCATCAGCCTTTTGAGGCTGAAGTTGAATGAGTTTTTCTTCACATTACTAGACTATTTTCAGCATTGGTATGACTCCAAGTCTTTAAAATTGGTAAGAGTGGTGGTAAATTCCTGTAATTCCAGCACTCAGGAGGCTGAGGCAGGAGGATTGTGACTATAGGCCAGTCTGCATTATATATTAAGCTGACTCCAGTCCAGGATCACCCAATTAAATGAGTGTCCAGCCCAGTTCAGGGACAGATCCACAGTATCAGCTTCTCAAGTGCCTATAATCCGAGCACTTGGGAGGCAGAGGAAGGTCCATGTCTGTAAGTTCGAGGCCTGCTAGAACCATACAGTAAGACCCTGTCTCAAATGGAACAGCCAACAGGCAAGTAAATAATCTCTAGTGAAGCTTCCCACTGAGTTGGAATCTTTAGATGGGTCTCAAAGAGGCCCTGAACTCTTGTTGTTCCTGATATGGTGTTTTATTTACTTTGAGATGGCTTCTAGGCCATGCTGGTCTTGAACTCCCTGTATAGCCAAGGTTGACTTCTGTCCCTTCTGTCTCTACTTTCTGAGTACTTGTATTATAGGTATTCATAACCATATCCATTTTCTATGGTACTGGAGACCCAACTCTGGGCTTCTTACATTCGGGGTGAGCATTCTACCAACTGAGCTATATCCCCAGATGCTTGAACAAAAGACAGGCACAGTTGTGTTCCCCTTGTTCCTTCTGAAAGTTTGTCATATGGGGAGAGGACGGGCCACTTCCTGACATTGGTAGGTCAGCAGCGAGGCTCTGTTCTTCACAGAGTGTGACACCCCTTCCCCTGAGCTCTCTTTCTCCATGTCCCCTGCTCTGGCCTCAGAACAAGGAGCAGAGCTTGGCTCTCTTCCTCCAGTCTCCCTCCTGGGGACCCCTGGCCTCATCTCTGAGGTCTTGCCCCTGCTGCTTGGAGAGCAGGTTTTCAGCCCCCACAAGGCTCACCTGCTTGGCTTCTGTCCCGGTGGACACAGAGATGTTATCCCTAGGGAAATGGGCCTCAATGGGGGCATTGTTCCCTCCCCTTTCAGAGAAGGATCAGGGAGGGGACAAGGCAGAGACTGGGAATGTCCCAGGTACCAAACAGGCCTGCTTTGTCCTCCTCCTCCTCCTCTCCCTCTTTCCTTGCCCTCCTACCTGGCCAGCCCCCTCCCTTTCACCTACGACTCCAGGCTTCCTCCAGTGGTTCCTCTACACCTTGGGGCAAAGCAGCTGCTGCAAGGGTGGGGCTCAGGGTGGCCCTGGGCAATTGTGTGGGAGCAAGGTGTCCCCTCCACATGCCAGTAGGATTAGGAACTCGGCCTTCCCTTGGCTAGGCTCAGCCTTGTCTGGGCCTTTTGCCTGTATGACAGCCCTGACCCAGGACTCTATCCTGGGAGACCCTGCCTTAGGAAGTACTCTGCTGGGGATCACCTTTCTTTGGGAGCACTCTGTCACAGGAGGAGCACCTTGCCTGGAAAGCATACTATCTGGGGGAGATCCTGGCTGGGCAGTATCCTACCTGGGGTGCACACTGTCTAAGGAGACCCTGTCTAGGGGAACACTCTGTCCTGAGACTACCATAGCAATTCACTTTATCAACTGTCCAGACATCAGTTTCATTCTTGGTAACCTGCTGGGAGATAGGACAGATGAAAGAGAAAGATCAGTTCCCACCATGTAGTGCCTGCACTTGTAACCCCCCCTCCCCCCACTCCACAGGACTGAGGAAACTGAAGCAGGAGGAGCCCTTGAGTTTATGAGTTCAAGGCCTGCCTGGGTAATTTATCCAGACCCTGGACTAAAACAAGATCACTTCCTACCAGCTGAGGCCAGAGCCAAAACTTCCTGGAGCCAGGTGTGGGCTCAGCCAGCGGTTAGTCACGTGACTCACTAAGCCACTGTACCCTGGAGGTCTCACAGGTCTCCTGAGTAAAAGTGCAGCGTCAGGGTCAGGCCACCGTCTCCACATTCTTCTCCAGGCTCTGACCTTGATGAGAACCGACCGTGTGGTCGCTTCTTGGAAGGGGAAGCTGAAGCTGAAATGCAAACAGAAATAGAAAAGATTCCCCCATCCTGCTCCGACCTCCTGAGCCTGAGCTTTGTCCCCAGAGCGAGTGACAACCCAAGAAGGCTAATGGAAGCTAGCCCTGCTGCAGGTGACACTGATCTCCTGATTCAGATCCAGTTTCTGCCCTCGTGGCCCCCAGGCCCCTCACACCTGCTGGGTCCCTTTGTTCGGTTAGGCTAGGAGCATTGGCTTCCTTTCATCCTCCTCCTGCTCCATTCATGCCTTAAGCCAGGGCACCGCCTCCTGCCTCCTGGCTGGGTACCACCTGACTGAGTTGGCTGCAGGCTGGCCTGGGCGTCACTGCCCCCTCCTCTCATCTGGAAGGATCATAGTGAAGGGAGATAGAGTGTTCAGGAGGAAGGCGCAGTTGTTCCTACCCATTAAGGCAGTTGGTCAGTTTGGAGGATCTGGGTTTTTGCTGATGAAGGTACAAATTTAAGGACGGCTTCTTGAAGAGGGACATTTTGTTTTGTGGATTTGATTCACACTTAAACCCAACTTGGGAGGGGCATGCTTAACTACTGGCCCAATAGTTAAAAGCACTTTCTGCTTGCTGCTCTTCAGAAGACCTGAGTTTGGTTCCCAGGAGCCATGTTGGACAGCTCACAATTGTCTGGCACTCCACTCTTCTGGCCTCTGTGGATACCCAAACACACATGCAAATAACCACTCTCCCCCCACATATAGTTTAATATAGGATAAATATTATTTAAAAAATAAACTCAATGGAGGGTGTCTAAGCAGACCTGGCCCTTCCTTTCAGGGTCCCCCAGAACTACCATCCATCCATCCATCCATCCATCCACCTACCTACCCATCCATCATCTATCCATCCACCCATCCACTCATCCATCCATCCATCCACCCACTCACCAACCCACCCATTCACCAACCCACCCACCCATCCATCCATCCACCCACTTACCAACCCACCCATTCACCAACCCACCCACCCATCCATCCATCCACCCATCCATCCATCCATCCATCCATCCATCCATCCATCCATTCACGAAGTACATGCTGATAGGGAGACTTTATTATAGGTATAGAAGACATAGTGCTAGGCTATCAAAATCAAACTCTCCTTGCCTTTGCAGAGTCTGTGCTCTTCAGTAGAGGAGGCAAATCAAAACCAATAGGTAGGAGCCAGGTATGATGGCACACACCTTTCATCCCAGCACTCAGGAGGCAGAGACAGGTGGATCTCTGTGAGTTTGAGGCTAGCCTGGTCTACAAATCAAGTTTCAGTACAGCCAGAGCTACACAGAAACCCTATCTTGAAAACAAACACACAGGGGCTGGAGAGATGGCTCAGTGGTTAAGAGCACTGACTGCTCTTCTAGAGGTCCTGAGTTCAATTCCCAACAACCACATGGTGGCTCACAAGCATCTGTAATGGGATCTGATGCCCTCTTTTGGTGTGTCTGAAGACAGGGACAGTGTACTCACATACATAAAATAAATAAATCTTTAAAAATACACAAACAAACAACCCAACAACCACAAAACAAATAGGCAGGGTATGTGTTGTTATGACAACCAAGGCACAAAATTAAGGTTGGTAAAGGGGCAGGAAGTAACTGAGAGACACATTTGATAAGGAGCTTAGTCTGCCTTCCCTGAAAGAACACAAAAGCAGACAGCCAAATGGAGAGCTGGGGGAAGATTTACCAGGCAGTGGAAAGTGCAAAGGCCCTGGGGTAGCAGAGGTGGGAGATTTTGCTGTGTTAAGGAATGTCAAGGGGTCCACTGGGGAATGAGAGAAGAGAGAGTATAAATGAGTCTGAACTCAGAGTTTACAGGGCTTTGTAGACTATAGTCATAACTTTCAGTTTTATTGTAAGTAAGGTGGGTAAGAAAATAGTCAGGTGCCCCTCCTTTGGGAATCTGGAAGACCTAATCTCCATTCTTGCTTCTGCCTCTCAGGTCTAGGAATAAGGCAAGAGTTACATTTGGGGATTATATAAACGTAGGTCTGTCCATTCATCCATCCATCATCTGAAAATATCCTACCCTATTCTGCTCAGGGCGGCAGCCACTCACTAGCCAGGTGGTCTAGGACAGATGACAGATTAACCCCTTTATCTGCAAAGTAAGGCCAGTTGCCTTCTTCCTTTGGACTCCTGTTAAGGTCAAGCCAGGTCTTGCGTCTCTTCTTGGTGCTGGGCACATGGTACAGACAGCTGCTCGGTGGATGCTGGCTAGACTCATGTTTCTGTGAGCTCCACCTAAGTCCTTCCACCCAGGGCAGAAAGTCTGACTGGTACCCACTTCTCTGGAGAGCCCTCCCACAAAGGCGCTCCTGCAGAGCTTCCCTGTGCTCTCCCAACTTTTTGTCCAACTGCTCCAGACCTGCTCTCCGTTCAGACTATGGTGTCAGAGCCTGTAGAACGTTCTGGGTTTCTGTGTGCCTGTCATCTTGCTTCAGCTTGGTCCTGTATGCTCAGTACCCTCAGCAAAATGGCGGGCATCCATTTGGAGTTGTGAGAACTGAGGATACCGAGTCCCCGAGACAGACAAAAGTTCTAGGGAGTGAAACCTGGAAAAGTCCCAGGCTTTGAAACCCCAAGGACTTGGAGAGTGAAGTATATTGAGCAAGCCCTAGCTCTAGCCTGGCCTCGCTGTAGATTATTAAATCACTTCCTGTGCCTGTGCCTCAGTTTCTGGATCTGGGAAAGGGGGCAGTAACACATGAAGGGTTAGGCATTTATGAGGCTCTTGCTTCTGTGAGGAATGTGCTCTTCAGAGTGTGGCAGCCAGTGAGGAGAAGAGATGAGATACGTGCTGCCTCTCTGAGGTGTGTGCTCTGCTCCAGACACAGGGACAGAGATGGGCAGAGTCCCAGAAACAGTATCCAGTATAGGTGTACTTTTGTATGGAGTGAGGTTCTGGAGTTTCTCTGGATTTAACATGAAGCAGAAAAGGCTAAGAGGTCCAGCCTACCCCACTGCTTGGTTTCCATTTCAAGAGTGGTTCTTAGTGCGTATGTAGCATATGCAGCGTGTTCTTAGGTCTTACTCTGTGTCAGGCCCCAAGAGGAAATCAAAGACACATGGGGACACCCAAAAGATGTCAAGTCAGGGGGCACATATTCACTAGAAGAGTGTTTGCCTAATCTGTGTTTGCCTGGCTTTTACATCCAGAGTTGCCCATACCAAAACTTGTGAGAGCAAGCCTTTGGGAGTATAACCCTTCACAGACAGCCCTTCAGTGAGCATCTCTTCTCTATTCCTTTCTTCTCCCCTCGGAAAGGCAAATCAGAAGAGGCACTTCAGTGAGCTTCAGGACCAAATGCTAGTGACTGCCCCAAAGTCACACAGCAGATAAGCTGGAACTAGAAATGAAAGCCAGTTCTCTGGGGGTTCTTTCTTGCTTTCTATGAGATTAGCTTCTCTTCCTTCTTCTCCTCCTCCTCTTCTCCTTTTTCTCTTTCCTCTTTACACTCATCTCCCTCTCTTCTCTCTATCCCTCCTCTCCCCCTCTTCTCTCTGTTCACTTACTGCCACACTTTAAGGGAATCATCTGGGTTCATCCTGGAAACCTTGGCCACTGACCTCCATCTTCCCCAACATGGGGCCCTTCAGTATGCAGCTGCCGAAACAGGTAGCCTGGCTTTGGTAGGTACAGAATGAGGGGCGGCCTAGCCTCTGAATGACACACACACACACACACACACACACACACACACACACACACACAGGGCTTCTCTACGCATCCCCATCACAGGCTTTTTGATGCTGCCTAGGATAAGCCAGACCTCAGCCCACGCGAAACTCTTTACACATACCTCCAGCTCCAGGCGGTCCCCTCGACCTTGTCAGGAGCTGGCCCTGTGCCTAGGTCCCAGCCCAGGGTGCTGGGTGGCAGCGAGGTGCGGGAGGCTCCGCGTGCTTCAGTATTTATTTATTTGTGGGTCCAGCTTACACATTCCAGGCTCTGATTAGCCCTGGGGGCTGGGAGGAGGGACACACTGCTACTGCCTGGGCCTTTGATGTTGGGGAAGAGAGATGGTGAGATGCAGTGGAGCCCCTGTTTCTCTGGGGTGTGTGTGCGCTTGTTGGGGGAGCCCCAGTGATATCACCTCTACAAGCCAAGGATGATAGGCCCATGGCCAGGCCCAGGGGAAATGGACGGGGTCAGAAATCGAGAAAAGAGTAGGCAGCCCTTTCTTGGGAGGGCTGCTTGGCTCACAGCCCAGCTGCCCCTGCTAGGGTTGTAGCCATGGCCCGGTTTCGGAAACATGTATGTGCTCCAAGAGTAAAGGGAGAAGTCATCCAAGTCTTGGGACAAAGGACCAGCCTTCACCCCCACAGAGAGGCCCAGAGACCTGAAGAGGGAAATGCATACCCCCCCCAGGTCAATGTGAAGGAGTCAGGGACACTGCAGGAGAGCCACTCAGAATCCCCAAGGCTGTCAGTGAACCTTCTTGTCTCTCTAGGGGACGCCATGAGTGATGAGGAGGGCTTGCCCGTGTGTGTGTGTGTGTGTGTGTGTGTGTGTGTGTGTGTGTGTGTAATGAATGAATGAATGAATGAATGAATGAATGAATGAATATGTAAGGAGTGAATGGAAATGTTGATACAGATGAGAGACAGGAAGATGGTGTGAAAATAACCATTACCACAGGGGTAGATGGATTAAAAAAATAATAAGACACAAAAAAAATGACAACCAGGTATGTACTGGGATGAAATGTTAAGGGAGGAGGAAGCCAGTTTCAGCCACCTGGAGGTGACCAACCATTCTTTTTATTTCTAACTGGGTATGATTTCAAAGAGTCACAACTGTGAACTAGTGTGGACTGTCCGTTTCTCTACCCAGATGATCCGGGTTTTGACAGCCATATTTAGTCTTGTTTAGTGTTCCTTGTTGTTGGGGCACAGAGTCTCACTGAGCTCAGGCTGGCCTTGAACTCCTGATTCTCTTGATTCCACCTCCCAAGTGCTGGTATTACAGATGTGTACCACCATACCTCTCTCTCAGATTATTTTACTATTGGTGTTTGTGTGTGTGTGTGTGTGTGTCTGTGTCTGTGTGTCTTTGTGTCTGTGTGTATGCAGTACTAAGGATAGGGCAAGCACTGGGCTCTCTCCCCAGCCTGCACCCTCTTCTGAACAGTTCAAGGGTCACCCCTCAACATTTCTGTGTATATGTCCAGGGATGTCCCAGGGACAGGCTGTTCTCTTCCCTGGCCACAGGTGTCGTTATCAGTCTCACCTTTTTGCTTTGATCACAGGATTTCATTTAAAAACCTATTCTTCACAACCATATTCACCATATTCTGGTTTTTATACTTAGCCTAATATGGTCTTGTGGTTGGTTGGTTTTTGAGGATTAGATTGTGTTATGTCTGGGGGGTGTGTTCTGCAGGTAGGTATGTACACATGAGTGCAGATGGCCTTGGGGGTCAGAGGCAATAGTTCCCCTGGAGCTGGAGTTAAGGCAGTTGCAAGTCACTTGACACGGTGCTGGGAACTGAACTTTGGTCCTCTGCAGAGCAGCTCTTAACCTCTGAGCCATCTCTCCAGCCTCAGGTTGGTTTCTTTTTTAGATAAAGTCTCACTTGTATAGCCCTGACTGGCTTGGAACGCTCTATCAAGATGAAAGGTTCACCTCCAACTCTCTGTGACTCTCCTGCTTCTGCTTCTGAGTGGGGAAATTACACACGTGCTACTATGTCTGGCCTGTAGGCTTTAATGGTCTGTCTCTCTCTCTCTCTCTCTCTCTCTCTCTCTCTCTCTCTCTCTCTCTCTGTGTGTGTGTGTGTGTGTGTGTGTGTGTGTGATGTGTGGATGCTTGCACGTCCCATGTGTAGAAGCTACAGATCAACTTTGTGGAGTTGATTTCCAGGACTGAACTCAGGTTGTAAAGTTTGCACTGTAGAATGGCTACACCTTTACCTCCTGGGCTGTCTCAGAGCCTCTAATAGAGTTTTGTCTTTGTTTTGTTGTTTTGTTTTTTATAAGATCTACCCCTGAGATTCATAAGGAGTCATGTGGGATGACAGTGACAACCATCCAGGGACACAGGGACATGAAGAGTGGACGCTGAATAGGATAGAAGATAGTATCATAAAGAAATAGTTCCAAGTCTCCAACACACTAGTATGTTTAAAACTAGACAAGACAAGGGCTCAGCCCAGCCCCGGATTCCTTAATTCACCAATATAAGTAATGGCTCTCCTCTCCCTCCTCCAGCCCCATTCTGAAAGTGCTCTAATGTCTGGATGCCCAGCTTGCTTGACAATCATCTACAAAGCAGACAGAAGTCTGTGTGTCAAGTTGTCCAGACCAGCGCCTCCTGTGTCCCTAGTACTGGGGGGAGGGGGGAGGGGGGAGGCAGGGAGGGCAGGAAGAATCCATGTCACTTGTTCCAGATGCTGCAGCTGGTGAGCCCTAGGCTTAATGGGGCCAGTGGGAAAGTAGTCCCCCAACCCCAGCCCCTGCAACTCATGACAGGCTCTACCCACAGCTCCCCTGGGCCACTGAAACCCTCCCTGCCCTCTGAGGCTGCTTCTGGAAACATCTCCTTTTACCCTTCTTCTGATCCCTTCTCCACACTCATATTCTGGCTAGAGAGAGGTGCAGAAGGGATGTTCATGTTCTTGGCCCATGCACCAAATAGTGCCCGGAACCCAGTTGATAACAAAAATTCTTTGCGTATTTTGTCTAATGGCCAAATCCAGTCACCTCCAAACATCTTACCTGGAAAGGAGTAAGTACACAATGGGAGTGAGAGGGCATGTTCTTGATTCCTGCTCAAGGGCCAGTGGGTAGAGGACAGGCGGCTTGGCACTGAGAAGGACTCGCCATATGTCTGATGCATCATGGATGGTTCCCCAGTCCACCTGTGCAGAGACAGTGGGATGTCACACAACTTGCATGACCCTCACAGGCCATTTTGGGCCTCTTAGGTCCAATCAGGCTTCTGCCCATCAAGCGTGGGTGGTTGAACTTCGGATGGTTGGATCAAGTGTATGCATCACTGTCTTTGCCAACCCGGCCAAAGGTGCCCCATACAGATGCTTGGTCTGGGATAGTGTCCAGACCTTGGTCCCCAAGGTCCTCCCACCCCTGCTGGACAGTGGCCTCTCCCAGTGACTCAGTCCTGACGTAGTGGGGCAAGCGGAAAGGCCATGGGCGGAGGAGGTGGCGGCTCCCTCCCTCCTGTCCTCACTTCCCTGGTCTCAGGCCCCATAAACTCCTCTCTTGACATGCCTGTCCTCTCCCATGAGCCTCTGGGCTGGCCTTTGTCTGTGGCAATGTGCCTTATGTGCGCTTAGCTGTGGGTCAACGGACACAAGAAGCGAAGTTTCTTGCCTGGGAATCTAGGTTCTGTATCTCGTCTCCACAAGAACACATGCTGATGGAGAACTGGGGGCTAGCTCCTTCCTCAGGCCTTTTGTAGGCTCCTCAGTTCAACTCCACAACTGCCCCAGATTCTGGACCCTCTGGCCTACCCCTGTCCTCCAGAGCCCCTGTAAGTGTGTGACCCCAGCTCTTGATCTCCAGATTGGAAAGGATCCCGGGTTCCCCCACCTTCTCCCTGTAGGCCAAGCACCCTGAGCCTCCAGCTCTGTCCTGCCCACACCCTGCCCAGTGGCCCCCTCCTCCACCCACTTCAAAGCCCAGAGCTGGCAGCTGCTAATTACATGCCCCCCACCCCCCTCGCTCGTTAAGTGTCATTAACCCCAGTTAACAAATGAGGAAACTGAGCTGGGGAGGTAAAGGACGTCACCCCCTTCATCCCCACCCTAGCTCCTAAGCCAGGGCTGGCACAAGGTTAGGGGGACCCTGCCAAGACTCCCCTTCTTAGGAGGATTTTGGGGGGCTCAGTGTCTCTTCTCAGCTCCCACTTCCTGCATCTTCTTACTCTCTTCCTTTCCTTGTCTCTCCTGGTAGAGTGTGGAGCCCCTGGTTTTGTAGGGTACCACAGAACTTCTCAGAAGTCACACACAGCAAAATGCAAATCGGGCCCCCAATTATTCTAGAGTCAGGGCGGTGGCCGGGAGTAATGAGACATGGGGAGTACAGGGACCCCCGCCCTCCTTTGCATCTGTATGCCTGAGGCCCTCCATGGGAAGGTGTTGGTGACTGAGTCCTGAGTGGGGCTGGGGGAGGTGGGGTGGAAGCCGTGCTGACTCCGATGAGACTCTGGAGGGCTCCGAGCTGATGCTGTCAGCTGGCCGGCCCTGCCCTGGGGACTAGAGAAGCCCTGAGTGTCAGCCCTCCGTGGGAAGGTGTCCCTCTGTGGCTGGGAGTAGAGCCAGCTGCTTGACCCTGCTTCCTGCTTGACTCAGCTGACTGGGGCTTGGAGGTCGGTGAGAGAATGTCCCCCAACAAAGAGGAACAATGGTCTTTTACAGAGAAACTGAGGGAGGGGTGTGACTCTGGGATGGCGCAGTGCTGAGGGAAAGGATGACTCTGGAGCACTCTGCCAGTGCAACTTGGGGGTGGGGGAGGGGGGACAAAAAAGAGGCTGGAGAGCAGGGAGGGAAGGCAGATGCTGAGTGTGCGGCTCTGTGGAGAAAATGGATTGGCACGCAGCTATGGCCTTTCAAAATGCAGGCCTCTCCCGTAAATCCCTTTGCTTTCCTCCCATTCTTCCCACCCTCCTCCTCTTTTGAATGAGTTTCAGGTAGCCTAGGCTTCCAAACTCGCCAAGTACTTGAAAGTGACCTAAGATTTCTGATTTCTTTGCCTCTACCTTCCAAGTGCTTCTCCGACTACAGGCTTGCGCGACGGTGTCTGATTTATGTGGTACTGAGACTCAAACCCAAGGCTTTGTACCTGCTGACTGAGCTACAACCCCAGCTCTTCTTGTGATAAATGTCTTTTGTAGAACTGATCGTATAGGCAGGTCCATGACAAGGGGAACATACCAACCTGACCACTGTTTTTTTGTTGTTTTGTTTTGTTTCTGAGTCCAAGAATGCACTGGGATTGCAGCTGTAGCCGGAGGGATAGAAGACAGACTTGAAGAAGAACTTTGGACCTCCATGAGGCAGGGCTGTGATCTTAGTAGCCAGTTGGTACACCAAAAGGCATCCTGCCCTGTCCTGTCTTCACTCCCGGATAGAGGAATGTCTCTGGCAAGCACCCCTGAGGGTTCCCCCTCCGCACTGTTCTCAGCATGGAATGAAAGGCCTGTGGACTTTGTCTGTCATCATAGGAAGATCCCACATCCGGGGAAAGCTGGCTGTGACATCACTTGCAGCTTTGGACCAGGTGTGCAGCCTGCGATTGTTGTGCCCTGCTCCCTGCAGCTAGAAAGGTCTCAGTGAGATCTGAGGTAGGGGAGGGCTTTGGGGGGGTACAGAGAGGTAGGGAGCCAGAACCTAGAGTCTTCTTCCCACCTTCCGATCCCTCTGTCCTATGTTGGCTCCTTAACATGCTTTTTCAGGACAAGATCAGTCTTTTTGGAGTCCATGTGTCTGGCGACACCTTATAAGGGGCCAGAGGAGACTGATGTGTCTTGGGAAGGACCCTGCAGAAAGTCAAGTATATGGTACCAGCAGATAGCAGGAAGGTGCTCAGTGGGTATCTCTCTCCCTTTTTTGAAGTCTCTCTCTCCTCTGGTGGTTTCCACAGTGTGAAGGTGATAACTCTGCCTCAGAGACTGTAGTAAGCAGACCTCCTGGGTGTCTACCTAGAGATTACTGTGAGGAGTTCCTCAGTGCTCATAGGTCTGGTTTCAAGGTCTGTGTCTCCTCCCATAGAGGAAATCCTCATGGAGCCCCTGCTGCTGACAGGACTCTCCCCTTCCTCCACACCTGAAGGGGTGAGCTTGTATGTGCCCTGGGACTTGGCTGCTATACCTTCTGTTACTGTGTCTGAACTCCTAGCCAACTCTCTGTGGACCTTTAGACAGAGACTCCTTGGGGACAAGAGGATAGAGGTGGCAGACCTGAGCTTTACATAGTTCCAGCTTTCTCAGCTACCCCTCCCCCAGGGAACTGTAGAATGTTCCTAGCTCCCAAGCAGGTGCTCTTTGGACAGGGTTCCCAAGGCAGCCACTGTTCCCATCAAAACATCTGTGCTACTGGTTCGAGGCAAGGTGCTTCATCTTCCTGAGCCTCAGTGACCCCAGGCTTCTAAGAGCCTTCTGGACTCAACAGTACAACAAATGCTCAGAAGTGAATTTATTCCCCGGGAGAGCCCTGTACCTCTTCAGTGCATTGATGGCCACCTGTGCCAATCTGTACAAATTACTTCTTAGCCTCTGTTGCTTTAACCTCTGGCCCCATCTCTTGGCTAGTGTGATGATCAGAGACCCTGGTTTATCTTTGTGGTCCTCTCACCTGGCACAGAGCTGGGCCCATCACACAGCACATGCCCTCTGAGAGTTTGTTGGGATGAAATGACCAAGAAGAGTTGGGAGGGATGCTAGCACAAAGGAGTGTGCATGGGAACAGGCTCACTGGGAAGTGAAAGGGACAAAAGTGGAAGGAGCTGAGTCCAGCTGAAAGGTAAGAGGGTGTTCCAGAGAGGGTGACTATGGCCAAGGTCACATGAAGGTTAGTGACAGAGCTCTGTCTTGAACCCCTGACTCATCAGCATTTGAGACGGCAGGCTAGCAGGAAAGGTTTAAAAGCAACAAGGAACAAAAGGACAAAGCCGGTCCTGGGAAGTTTGGGTTGATGAGAAAACTCCCAGGTCCCTTCTGGGCTGGGCAAGATGGGCAAAAGACACAACCCAAAAGCCCCTGAGTGACCCAGGAAGAAAAAACAAAATCACAGAGGATTTTTCAAAGCCAGGTTCCTCAGGGAGCTGAGGTTCAAGGTCTCTATTCCTGATGATCTCTCTGAAGCCATGGGTCTGGCGTCAGGTCCCTATGACCCCCATAGCGTGCCCAAAGGGCAGAGCCAAGGGCAGGAGTTGAGGTTGAATTAGTGATTAACCTGCAAAGTTTCTGGTTTTCCAGCACACAGTCTGCTTCTCCAGCCTCCAGTCCTCCCCCACCGTAATGGCTTCTGGGGCTTTTCTCCAGGCCATTGGAGGACATGGCTGGGGAGCTGCTATGTCTGGGAACCCCTTCTTTTTCACGAGTCAGGCATTTTGACAGCATGACTTTGGACAGAGCCCACTCTGAGAGGAGACCCACCAATGAGCCCCAAAACTCACACATTTGCTTTCTGATACAGGAACAGAGGACAACAACATACAACCTAAGTGGATGTGGGGAGACTGAGGCACAGAAAGTAGATTCATGAGGAAGCTTGAGTGGAAAAGAGGAGACTGGGCATAGGAAGAGAAGTTAGTCTTGTACCTACTTTAGATCTCACCACCCAACTCTGCCCACCCAGCTCTGCCCAATGCCAGCCTCCAACCGGTGCTGAAGAGCAGGGAGCCTTGGGTGTTGCTTGAGGCTAAGAAGCTTGCTGGCAGTCTGGTAGAGACATGGAGGAGAGACAATGGGAAGCCAGGAAAGCTTAGTCCTGAGACCAGAGGGTCTGAGGGAGGTCACGGAGGATGGTCATTCCTCACCGAGCAAAAGGAAGGGTGACAAGGGTACAGGGCCCAGGTTCAGACCTGGGGCTGGAGCTGGATACATTTAGCCACCCACTCCCCGCTCATCCCTGGCTCTGCTCTTGGCTAGCCTGGCTCCCAGCTCTTCCAAAGCCAGCAGCCTCAGCAAGAGCCTGGAGAGCAGGGTGCTAGCTGCTGTGAGAGCCTTGGAGGGGGTTGGTGGGAGACTGCCAGGCGCCGCTTAATAGGATTTTAATTATACAGCTCCAGTAAGAATTTTTCCCCCCCTGGGCTTGGGCCCTCACAGGCACCTCCATTTCTACCTCAGCATCTTCCCAGCCTAGGCAGCCCACTCTCCCAGGCCCCCCGCTGTCAGCCCTCACCCACGGAGGGGGGGACTCTGGCCTATCTCCTAGAGGCTCAGGGAGGGCCTGGCATCTGCCCCCCAGCAATCTTGGGTTCCTAGGGAGGTCCTTGCTTAGGGAACTGCTCTTGGGAGATCTACATCCGGACTCCTCGTGGCCAGAACAGGGTGTGACAGCCACTCAGCAACCTGATGGCCCTGGTGCTCATTTTTCTGGGGTGATTCTGCCCCCACGCCAGGCCCTCTTGCGATGATTGTCTCATGTGACGCTTGCAACTCTGGGAGGCAAGCTGGGCAGATGGGAGCGATAGGCTCCATTTTACAGATGAGGAAACTGAGGCCGCAAGAGTGAGTGGTTTGCTCAAGGACACAATGAGTAAGGAGCTGGGACTGCCAACTGACTCCACCAAGCTCTTAGCCTTCACTGTGCCCCACATCCCCAGTCAGAAGGAACTGGGTCCATGTGCAGGTCTTGCTTTAGGAAGCACTCGTTTCAGCTCAGCATAGTGTCCCACACCTTTCATCCTAGCACTTGGGAGGTCGAGGCAGAAAATCAGGAGCTGATGGACATCCATTTGTTAAGCTCTTTAGTGAACCCGGTTTGGTCTATACAAGACCTTGTTGTCTCAAGCAGGGGAGGGAGGAAGCAGAGAAGAGAGGAGGAGAGGAGAGAAGAGAAAAGGAAAAGAGGACACAAGTCCCTTGTTCCCCCTCCTGTTTGGAACACAAAATGTCTTCTCCCTTTAGTCTGAGTCAGGTCTCTTTATCCATCCCAGCCCCTGAGCGTGTGTGCCATAACTAAGTCACACCATGTTGCACGGGCTGGTTATCAGTAAAGCCTGTCATTAGCCTAGCATGTCCTTGACCCACCAGGACGGACCTTCCTGATGCCCAGCGGCCAGGCAGTACCTGTCTAGTGACCTGCTTGAATGCCGCTGGCCTCTTGGCGTCCTCACCAGGCAATGCCAACAAACAGCACTGTGACCGACTTTCTCAGCAGCAGCACCTGGAGTGAGACACGCTTTCCGCGTGTGTGCTTGCTAGTTTTTCTTTTTTTTTTTTTTACACTACTATTTTGGTTTAGACATGCACAAGTTTCAAACAGAGAATTTTCCTATGCCCACCACCGTCTCTCCTGTTTTTGCAGCTAAGAAGCAAACTTTGGCACACTATTAACTAACCTCAGCACTTCATTTGAATGGCACCACTAGTACACGTTTAAACACCATAAGAAATGCATGGATACATCTTTTTACAAAGAAAAAAAAACTTCAATTTTATTTTATGTATATGGGTGTTTTGCCTGCACATATGTTAGCATGTCTCTATGTCATCAGATTCTCTGGACTGGAAGAATAGATGCCTGTAAGCTGTCATGTGGGTGCTGGGGACTTAACCTGTGTCCTCTGGAAGAGCCACCAGCGCTCTTAACTGCTGAGCCACCTCTTTAGCCCCTATGGATATATTTTATATGAGGTTCAACAGTAAAGAAAAATATGTAAGACAGTGTGGATCTCTCTTCATTCTCTTCTGCCAAGTGCCTCCTGCCCAGGGATAATTCTTCTGTCTTGGGCACCAGATCATATGTCTCTGGCTATAGCAGCCAGTGCCTTGGGCCAACCTTCGTTTGCAGCAGAAAGATAGCATTCTTGCCTTCACCTGGTGGTGCCCATCCAACCGATCCTGCACTTAGTTCACACCATGTTCCCTCACATAGCCACTCCTCCCAGCTGTCCCTTTCTGTCCCTTACTGGGTGCTGACAGGCATACAGCTTGCCCCACAGCTTTGGAGACAGATTGGGTACTTGGTACTGGGGCTGAGTGAGGAAGAGGCTACGGTTTCAGGAAAGCCAGCTGTCTGTACCTGGAAGGGGGCTGGGCCGCCCAACACAGAGGCAGAGCAGGCAGGAGAGTACCAAAGACTCAGTCTGCGGTCTGTGTGAGATGCTCACCCTTCTCAGCCGGGACCCTGATGGGCCCAACCAGATGTGTGTGTGTGGTGTGTCTGGACAGAGCCTCAGCCCATCTCGGCTTTGTACTTTTTAGCTGCAGCAGGGGCATGCCCAAATAGGGCTGGCCTCATCCCCAGCAACAGGAGGAGGCTTTTAGCTTTCTCAGCCTCACCCATCAAACCTTCCTTAGAGAGCCCTAGAGGGCAACTGTGAGCCGGCTCTGAAGCTTTCCCCCCTCATCACAGTATGGTACACTCCCCCCCACAGCAGTGCTGCACACCCGTTACCGAGGGTCTCCCTATCACAACCACCTCATTCTGTACTTTCCCCCAAGGCCCTGGGAATTAGACTGAGGCCAAGAGAGGACGATGCCTTGGTGATAATCCATCTACATAAGGAGATGGTCATCTTGACTTATCAACGCCCCACTCATCCTCAGCTTGTCCTAGGTTGGCCTCTGCCAACCCCAGGCAAAGGAGGAAGGGTGGCTGAAGAAGATGTCTGCTATCCCTGGCCTTGTCCGTCCTTCTATCTGTCAAGCCTTCTCCTTGGAAGGGAAGCCCAGGAGCAAAAAAACAATGGTGGGGGGGGGGAGTCTCAAGTTTGTGGGTATATGTGACACTGTGAGGGACCCTGGTTTCCAGCTGCTGTGGGCCTAAGCCCAAGAGAAGCTATGAAGCTGACGGATGGGGGATGGGCACAGCATCGTGGCCGGCTGCCGTGGCACGAGATGAAAGGCCAAGAGTGGGGCTGTTGGCAGACGGACAGGCGGGCCGAGTGGAGGCGTGGGGTGGGGGAGGGGAGATAACCATCTGCAAGGGCTGCCAGGTGTAGACATGGAGTTGGAGGACGCCCGGGTGGAGTTTTAGCCTTGGGATCAGGGCAAAGAGCTTGAACTTGGAAGCGCTCTCTGTGAGGTCATCTTGTCCAGCCTGAAGAGCCTCGAGGCCCTTTCTGGGGATGGCTTCTGAGGTTGGGTGCCCCTTTCTGGAACCTGCCAGTCTCCACTTACACTCTTCCCCCGTCGTGCTTCCTGAGGTCTAACTCAGAGCTGGCCCTCTGCATTTAGGGGTGCAGCTCTTTGTGAGAGTTTGTGTCTTGTTAATACCTCGCTCAGAATGATTGAGGCTGGGTCCATCTCAGGGACCCCTTTGACAGTGAGTTTTTCTGAGTTTATTGGCACTCCACCTTAGTCCCAACCTTGGAGGGAAGGCCCCTAACTTTCTCTCTCTCTTAACCTCTCTACACTCTCCCCTTCTTGTCTAGTCCGGGCTTTTACCTTTATGCACCTAGAAATTACCTCCTCAGACTCCCCTATGACTGTCTCCACAGCTGCTTTCTGCCTGTCCTCAGTGCAGCGCTGCCCTCGGAGGCCCCGCTCTGCCAGGCATGAGCACACAGAAGCAGCCTGCATCAGAGAGCCCCCAGCAGTCAGACTGGCCCAGCTCTAGGATGCTGTGCACCACACAACTCATAAGTCCAAACATCTGCCCTTGGGACTAACATAACACAGGCAGAGGCCCAGTTGAGGGCGTCTTCCTCTTATGTCTTTAATGTGTAAGAAGAAACCCTGTCTCCACAGCAGAGTGGATGTGGAATTTATAAAAGCACTGGACTGAAATGGAAGGAAATGTGTGTGGGCTAGGTGTGTGGGTCTCTGACGGAGTGCCTGTCTGTCCTGTGAGAAGCTTTGCATTCCACAGAAAGAGATGGTGAGTGTGCGAAGCCTTTCACAAGACAGGAGCACGGCAGGTGTTTTCATCTTTCGTTTTTTTTGTTGTTTAGTTTTTTTTTTTTTTTTTTGTTTTTGAGACAAGATCGCAGGAATCTAGGGCAGGCCTTAAGTTGCCAGTGTAACTTAGGATAACCCAGGACTTCTGCTTCTTCTGTCTGTCTGTCCTGAGTGTGGGATCACAGGTGTGCGCCACCACACCCAGTTTTATATGGTGCAGGGTGCTGAACCCATGACCTTGTGGATGCTCAGCAAGTGTAAGATATATTCCCAGACCCTGGGTTGTCGTTGTTATTATTATCATTTTATTTAAAAATAACACAACTTATTCTCCTATAACCAAGTTCTCTAGTATATAGGGTAGGGGTAGAGGTCAGTGGTAGTGTGTGTGCTTGGTATGCACAAAGCCCTAGGCTCACTTTCTGGTGCTTTAAAAAAACAAAAAAAAAAAAACAAAAAAAAAACAAACAAACAAAAAACTAGAAGGAAAATGCTTGTCCAGCATCTTTAAGACTTCTGGGTTCTTTAACCTCAGCACTCAGGAGGCAGAGACAGATTTCTGAGTTCGAGGCCAGCCTGATCTACAGAATGATTTCCAGGACAGCCAGAGCTACACAGAAAAACTGTCTTTAAAAAGTACTAAAAAAAGTGAGTAAAGCCTTAATTCTTATATAGCTAAATATTTATGGGATTAAATATTCTGACTTAGCTCTTCCTGCACATGAGAATTCAGAAGACTCCCCCATCAGTGGAGCAGAGAACCCTATGAAGACACTGAATCTGCCGGTGTCAGGACCTTGAACTTCTGCCCTTCAAAACAATGAGAACTGTTTGTCATTTACAAATTTTAAAGAATTCTAATTTAACATAAACTACAATAAGCATAAATTAATTTGACTAAATATAAAAATATTTAATCAAATATAAGATTGGAGTTATAATCATGGACATCTAATTAACAAGAGATATTTTTACAAAACATAGTGCTTTGACCTGGGCATGGGGGCACATGCCTGTAATACCGTGATTGGAAGGACAGATCTTTGTGAGTTCGAGACCAGGCTGGTCTGCATAAACAACGTTCAGGTCTGCCAGTGCTTCATAGTGGGACTGTTACAAAAAAAACCAAGCAAATAAGGCCAGAGAGATGGTTCAGGCTGCTTCTCAGCCTGATGACCTGAGTTTGATTCTTGGGACCCACATGGTAAAAGGAAAAAACCTCCTCCTCCTCCTTCTCCCTCCCTTCTCCTTCTCTTCCTCTTCCTCCTCCTCTTCCTCCTCCTCCTCTTTCTCCTCCTCCTCTTCCTCCTCCTTCTCTTCCTCCTCCTCCTCTTCCTCCTCCTCCTCTTCCTCCTCCTCCTCTTCCTCCTCCTCCTCCTCCTCCTCCTCTGATGGCTGCCATGCGCAGATAAGGACAGTACTTGTTCTTTCGGATCACCTGCCTGCTGCTGCTGAGGGAAGTCCGAGCATTCTTGTCGATGGTGGTCCTCCCTCAAGAAGTGGCAGGTTTCCCGCTGACCGGATCTGCATCTCATAACCACCACGACCCCTTTGCCATCAGCAGCGGCCTCCACTTCCACGGTTTTGTGGTGAATTAGCCTGTTGTAGAGGAAGGAGTTGCAGGCTTTCAGATAACTGGGCTCGGTGCTGTACATCTGCTTGTTCTTCTTGATCAAGGCACTGGGACAGTTCCGAATGACGGTCCGTGGCAGATGCACAGCCCTAGTGGCAGCTCCTCTCCTTATGGTGACCCAGGACCGGAAGAGGAAAACCCCACTTGCGACCTCCACTCCTGTGCTGTGGCACACACAGACATTATCCCACACACAATAAATAAAATGTAAAATAAAAATAATAATTTTAAAGTGTAAAAATAAGTTAACTTACTAAAGAAAAAAACTTGTAATTTTGGTGTTTAGTATCCATCAAATTGCCAGCATAAAGATTCCTGTTAACTTTAACCTGACCCTCTACCCTTTATATCATATAAGAGCTTGGAGCGCCATTCAGTAGAGCAAACCGCTTCCTGCCTGCAGTGTGTATCCATTCTGTATCCTTTGCTAATCTGTAGGGACTCTGGGACTCAGAGAAACAATAATATGCGGGTTTAATACTCCAGCAATTTTATTTTATTTTGCAAATGCTGAAAAGGAGCCCAGTCGTCTTTTTTTGTTGTTGTTATCGGTTTTGTTTTTATTTTTTGAGACAGGGTTTCTCTGTGTAGCTCCGGCTGGCCTGGAACTCTATGCAGACCAGGCTGGCCTCAGACTCAGAGATCCGAGTGCCTCTCTGTCCTGAGAGCTGGGATTAAAGACATGAGCCGTCACCCCTCAGTTTGCTTTACACAACTAAAAAACTGTTGTTGTTTTGAAGGAATAGTGTCAAGGTGGGAAGGAAAATTTTGTTTTATTTATTGATTTCTGAGTCCCACACCCAGAAATATCTCTCTTTACATTTATGTATCGCATGTGTGTTTGTATGTGTGCATAACATGCCACGGAACACGTGTCTAGCTCAGAGGACTAAGTATGGAAGCTGGCTGTCTTTTCCTGATATGTGGGTCCCAGGATCAGACTCTGGTCATCTGGGTTGGTGGCAATAAGGGCCTTTACCCGCTGAGCCAACTCACTGTCCCTACTCGGTCTTAAGATTTGCACCTTGTAGTCATTGCTGGCTTGACTCTTGCTATGTAGACAAGGCTGGCCTCAGACTCAGAAATCCACTCAACTCTGCCTTGATAGTTCTGAGGCTAAAGGTGTAGGCTACCATGTCCAACGTTTTTTCTTTTCTTTTTCAAATTGCTCTTATTTATTTCATTTTATATTTTGAGACAAGATCTTACTTATCCCAGGCTGTCCACAAACTTACTATGTGGCTGAGGATGACAGCAAACTTCTGATCTTCCTGTCTCTAAACTCCAAATACTGGGATTGCCCGCAGGTCCCAATATAGCCAGCATCAGTGCATACTTCATCCAACGACTCATTCATTCGTTCATCCATTCATTTTTATGATAGGGTCTGCAAACTCATGATCCTCCAGCCTCTGCCTCTCAAGTGCTGGAATTACAGGCATGTGCCACCACATCGAGCCTATTTAGCAATTTATTTTCTTAGTGTGTGGTCTTCCCGTTGTACTTTTGTTTGAGCTACACATACTTCGAAGGTGGGCTGCCATATTGCTCTCCCTTGCCTGCTGGGCTCCTTGGCATGATCCTAAAAGGTCTTTCCCAGCCAGCTTCTTCCTGGATCCTCTTCACCCGAACCTAGACCAGGAGGCCTCCCAGGATAAACAGACATCTTGCTTTGTCTGCTCAGCCTGACATTCCCAACTATTTCCTAGGCACTGAGAAACACACCAACTGCTGTTCCCCCTCAACCCATTGGGCCTCTCGTGGCTCTGGCAAGCAGCAGGTACTTTCCCACATGCCCGCTGTGTGAAAGCAGTTGTTTTGTCATAGAGCAAGGTCTGCAGGTGTAAACTGGCCTTCTGGGCAGGAATTGGTGGTAGAGGCAGAGCCTCTGTGGGGATCAGCGCTCAGTGCTGGGCCAATTGTCTGAACCTGTGAGCTGAGGACAAAGACTTTGCCTGGGGTATAAACCGCAGAGGAGGCTCCAGAGAGCCAAGGGCCTTACTTGGACCAATTGCCATCTCTAAGGATGGTGGCAGGTAGCCAGGGGTTCATTGAGGAAGACCAAAGGCAGAGGGGACCCTTGCAAAAAATAAGGGCCTGGTCTTACAGCTATAGGAAAAGGGGGGTGCTGGAGAGATGGCTCAGTGGTTAAGAGCACTGACTGCTCTTCCAGAGGCCCTGGGTTCAAATCCCAGAAACCACATGGTGGCTCACAACCATCTGCAATGAGATCTGATGCTCTCTTCTGTTGTTTCTGAAGATGGCTACAGTGTGCTTATATATAGTAAATAAATACACCTTTTTTTTAAAAAAGAAAAAGGGGAGGGAAGAGGTAGCAGGAGGCTGACAGGTAGCCAAGGAGGTAGGGGCAACAAGGTCGACTGAAGATGGACAGAGAAGAGGCTGACATGTTCACTGAAGTCACTAGCTCCCGAAGCAGAGGCGGGGGCAGGTGGATCGTGAGAGGTGCCTTGCTTTCTCGAACTTGCAATGTGCCAGGCACTGTGCCACCGCCCTGAATCTCACATCTTTCTACAAAACTTCTGGAAACTTCTTTTCCTCGTGATCCCCCCCCCCCCTTCACCTGGGAGATCTTTAACATAATCCCGGGTATATAAAATAGAACTTCAACTAAAAGTTAGTGACAATAAGCCATAAAGAAAAAAATTTTCTTAGGGTCCGGGAAGATGACTCAGCAGCTAAGAGTACTTGATGTTATTTCAAAGTACCCAGCACTCACATGACAGCTCACAACCACCTATAATTGGTTCCAAGGAAGCCGATTCCCTCTTCTGGTCTCTGTAGACATCAGACACAGCGCATAGGCATACATATGGGCAAACCGCCCATAGACAGAAAAATCAATATTTTTAAAGGCAGTGGTAGGACATGCCTTTAATCCCAGCACCCAGGAGGCAGAGTCATGTGGATTTCTGAGTGTGACACCAGCCTGGTCTACAGAGTGAGTTCCAGAACAGCCAGAACTAGGAAGGGAAACAACATCAACAACAAAAAAGGGCCGGGGGAGACTGGAGAGATGGGTCAGTGGGGAAAAGCACTGGCTGCTCCTTCAGAGGACTTGGGTTCGATTCTCAGCACCCACATGGCAGCTCACAACTGCTTATAACTGTAGTTCCAGTATTCTAACACTGTCACACAGACAGATATACAGACAAAACACCAACAACTATAAAATAAATTACTGAAAAAGGGTAATAAATACATTTAAAAATTTTTTTTAAAAAAGAGAATAAGGGATTTTAAGTAATCCTTCATATACATATGACTTTGACACTTCCTAAAAGTCGAAGTGTATCTGCATACTCATGGGATGGTGCGTTTATTTAGCTTTACATAATCAAATCATGGCAGCAGATGGCTCTCTGGGTAAAGTGCTCACTGAAAAAAACCTGACAGTCTGAATCAACCCAGACCCACAGTGGAAGGAGACCACTGGCTCCCAGAAGTTGTCATATGAGGAGCTGGAGAGATGGTCCTGTAGTTATGAGCACTTGCTTTTGTAAAAGAACGGAGTTTGGTTTCCGGCACTCATGCTGGGCACTTAACAACCCCCTGTAACATCAGCTCCAGAGGATCTGAGACCCTCTTCTGGCCTCTTCACCATCTACATGAACACCCCACTCCCACCCCACAGTCACACATAGCTATACAGAGTTACAAATAAAGTAAACCTGGGTTAGAAAGTGAACTCATTCGTTATGAACACGTTTGCTATTCTAGAGGACTTGGGTTGGATTCCCAGAACACATATGGCCAGTAACAGGCACCAGACAAACATGAAGTCCACGGACATACATGCAGGCAGAACACTCATCCATGTAAAATACATAAATAAATAAATCATAAATCTACAAGAAATAAAAATAAAAGAATAAAAGCAAAATTTTAAAAAGCTGTCCTGTGACCACCACACTTGCATCACGGCATTTCATTTGGGCATTTTGCACCTACACATCACACACTCTAATCACAACAAATCAAACAATCAAACACTGACTGCTTATTTTATACTTCAGGATATAAAGCATCCACAGACGTTTTTAGAGTTGACTGATATTTATTTATAACAAGTAGTGATGAGAACGTTGCTTTGCATAAATACACAGCACAAAATGCCAAAAGTATTTGTTTGCAAGACGAGGTTTCACTGTGTAGCCCTGGCTGTCCTGAAACTTGCTTTGTAGATGAGGCTACAGACTGTTACGAGCTACCAAGTCCTGAGAGCAACCAGTGCTCTTAACTATTAAGCTATCTTCTCTAAATTTGTCTTCTGGGACAGGGTCTCACTATGTATCCTGGCTGCCCTGGAACGAGCTATTGAAACCATGCTGGACTTAAACTCACAGAGATCTATCTACATGTCCCTGCTTCTCAAGTGCTGAGATTAAAGGCATGCATCAGCATTCCCGGCCTCGAATTTTTCTTTTGGTGTTATGGCAGGAGGTGGGTGGGGCGGGGTCAAGACAGGGTTTCTCTGTGTATGTAGCCTTGGCTATCCTGGAACTCTGTAGATCAGGCTGACCTCAAACTCAAAGAAATCCACCTGCCTCCGACTCCTGAGCACTGGGATTAAAGACATGCCCCACTACAACCCTTGAGTAATTTTTAAGTTGATGCACAGGAAAGCAACTCAAACAGTATGATGGCTAGTTTTGTGTGTCGGCTTGACACAAGCTGGAGTTATCACAGAGAAAGGAGCCTCCCTTGAGGAAATACCTCCATGAGATCCAGCTGTAAGGCATTTTCTCAACTAGCGATCAAGGGGAGAGGACCCAGCCCATTGTGGGTGGTGCCATCCCTAGGCTGGTAGACCTGGGTTCTATAAGAACACAAACTGAGCAAGGCAGAGGAAGCAAGCTAGTAAGGAACATCCCTTCATGGCCTCTGCATCAGCTCCTCTTTCCTGACCTGCTTGAGTTCCAGTCCTGACATCCTTTGGTGATGAACAGCAATGTGGAAGTGTAAGCTGAAGGTCATGATGTTTTGTGCAGAAATAGAAACCCTGTCTAAGACAAACAGAAATCTTTATTATTATTATTATTTTATTATTTACAGTCCAGTCCCTCTCCCGGTCCCCCCCCCCCACAGTTCCTCATCCCATTCCTCCTACCCCATCTCCAACAGGATGACCCCTGCAGGGCTCCCCACTCCTGGGCCCTCAAGTCCCTTGAGGGTTAGGCACATCTTCTCCTACTGAGGAATATGCATCACCGTGTTCATAGAAGCCTTGTTTGTGATACCCAGAAGCTGGAAACAACCCAGATGTTCCACAAACCTTTATCTGGATACAGAAAACGTGGTTTATTTACACAATGGAACACTATTCAGCTGTTAAGACCGAGGACATCATGAGTTTTGCAGGCAAATGGATGGAAGTAGAAAATACCATCCTGAGTGAGGTAACTCAGACCCAAAGGGACATGCATGATATGTACTCACTGGTAAGTGGGTATTAGCCAAAAAGTACAGATTACCCAGGATACAATCCACAGAACTCAAGAAAGTTAACAAACCGAAGGGCCCAAGTGAGGACGTTTCAATCCCACTTGGGATGGAGAAGAAATTAATCACAGAAGGCAGAGGGAGGGAAGAACCTACGTGGGGGGGGGGGGGGAAGGGGAACATGATCAGGTATGGGGGGGGATAGGAGAGAAGCCCTGAGGGTCAGCAGAAATGGAAATATGCAACCTGGGCTATCCTCTAGAAAGTACCAGAGACTTGAGAAGTGAGAGACCTTAGATGAAATGCCCAACAGTGGGGAGAAGGAATTCATAGAGCCCACCTCCAAAATACAGGACATTAAGTGGAGAGATGGGGTTGCCATCCTGCAGTCAAAATCTCTGACCTAGAATTGCTCCTATCTAAAAGAACTGCAGGGACAAAAATGGAGAAGAGATGGAGGGAAAGGAGGTCCAGTGACCGGCCCAACTTGGGATCCATCTCAAGGGGAGGCTCCAAGTCCCGACACTATTACTGATGCTGTGGTGTGCTCACAGACAGGAGCCTAGCAGGGCTGCCCTCTGAGAGGCCCAACAAGCAGCTGAGTGGGACACACACAGGTACATCCAACCATTGGACTGAAGTCAGGGACCCCTGTGGTGGAATTAGTTAAAGGCTGGAAGAAGCTGAGGAGGAGGGCGACCCCATAGGAAGACCAGCAGTCTCAACTCACCCGGACCCCTGAAATCTCTCAGACACTGAGCCACCAACCAGGCAGCATATCCAAGTGGACACGAGGCCTTTGACACATGTCTGCCAGATCAAGCAGTCTTAATAACCAAACATTCTAACATCACACTCCAAAGAGATGGCAACTCTGACAATCGCATACTGAAGGATGATGCTAAGAAAATATTTAAGGTTTTGTTTTTGCCTTCTGTTTGTTCATTTGTTTGGTAGTCCAGCCATCTTGTTTCTGTAAGAGCAGAAAACAGCATGAGCCTGTCAAAAGACTTCACTCTTGTTCTAAACATACAGCATTGGCCTAGGCAGTGTTCGCTGACATTCCAAGCTGTGGTGGTAGCTCTCTGTGCTAAATCCTAAATGTGTCTTCAAAAACAAGGCTTTGGTGAGGCTGTTCCTGGAGGGAGATGGGAATGAGACAGGAGATTGGAGCAGCCAAGACCAAAGCCAGTGGTTCCCAAGGATGACAGCAAAGGTCTGGCACATTGGGCCTGTTCCCCGCCTATGGTCTCAGTACCCAGTCTCAGCTTCACCCCACTTTTGAGCATCAGGGACAGATAGCACCCTGTTCCTCACCTCTGCATTGGGACACTACTGAAGATAGGTGAGGTGACTCTGGACTCTACGTGGGGATGTAGAGTCGAAGTTCGGACCTGTGGGAGTTGGCCATGCCAGGTGTGCACACAGGTATGTGTGTGTATGTTGTGTGTGTGTGGGGGGTGGAGTCACATGCATGTAGAAGGTTCCAATGGTAAGAGAGGCATTGTGAAGGAATTTTGCTCTTGTAGGCCTGCCCGGTCAGAGGATGGGACACGTGTGTGGCTGACTGATTTTCACAGGGTAGGGACACCTGTGTAGGAAGATGCCATGAGCCAGCCTCCTTCTTTTCTTTGAGGGTGTTCGATCCTCTGGAACTGGAGTTTTAGATATGTGTGGGTGCTGGGAATTGAGCCTGCGTCCTCTGCGAGAGCAAACAATGCTCTTACCCACTGAGCCATCTCTCCGGTCCACAGAGACCCCCCCCCCATACACCAGTCTATTGACTTCTCTGTATTGTATTACACTGTACATACATTTTTGAGACAAGTACAAACATTTTGAGACAAGGGCTCCCTAATGCTAGCCTTAAATGTACTATGTAGTTGAGGGGTGACCTTGAACTCCTAATCTTCCTGCTTCTACCTCTTAGATGCTGAGCTTACGCATCCTATGTCTAGTTTACACACGCAGTTCTGGAAATCAAAACTTGTGCTGTGCTCTACCAGACTGAGCTACATCCCAGACCAAGTAGTACATATTATTGTAAAGAAGCCAATCTCCATGAACCGTGTCCAGGGTCACACTACTGTCCAGGCAGAACCAGACCCCAGGACGTGGCGCCCAGTGTTATTACCCCTTCTTCACCCGTGGGAGCCAGTCGCCGCAGCATAGAAGAGAGATGGGATATTGCTGGCTCTAAGACTGGGTGCTTCCGTCTAGGCCTTCTACACCTTTGGGATTCTCGGTGAATGTCCATCTGTTCTCAGCCTCCGTCGCTGACGTCATCCTGGTCCTGCTCCCACCATCGTCTCAGCTGTCACCCAGAACCCCTCTGCCTGCACCACCCTGTCCCTGCAGCTCCTGCCTTGAGGCCCGGGAACAGCTCCTTGGGCACCTTCCACGTTTCTCCAGCTAGGTGCTGCAGTTATTGTCCTGGTGCAGGACTGCGAGGGGGCGGCCTGTGGGCGTCGTGACGCCGGGCTGTCTGCCCCGCTCCTCCTCTTGTTATTACCTCTCCTCCAGGCTCCCATTAACCAGCCTGCCCCAGAGGCCTGCGTAGCCCTGCACTCCTCCTGGGCTCCTCGGCACCTTTGTTCCTTAATTATCACTGGGGAGCCCCGCTCACCTGCCTGCCACTTTCTAAGAAGCTGTCTGGCTCCCCCTTGCCGCCCTGCACCCCAGGACCTAAGCCCCTACACTCCTGGGGTTGGGGCTGAGTCTAGCAGTGGCTTGCCCAAGGCTCCAGCAAGCTACAGAGCCTAGGGCTTGCCCTAGCCTCAGTCCCTCATATAGATCTTCTCTTATAATCCCTTCTACCACCTCCTCCTCTGAGAAGTCTACCCTGATTAACCTGTTTTAGCTCTGTGCTGACAGGGACTTCAAACCATCTGGCTACCTGGATTGGACCACCTACTGAAGGCACAGTAGTCAGAAGAATTAGCCTGTGCTTGAATGCCTCTTTGAACGCGCAACTCGCTCCCTCCTAAGACAGCCAGTGTTACCCTGAGATGGATGGAGCTGTTAGAAAAGAAAAAACAAGTCAAACAACAACACGGTCTCTTCATCTAGTGCTCATACTCCTTCCCAGCGCCCTGTAATTTTCATGGCCTTTCTAGAGCCCACCTTGCTCAGTTCCTGAGTCTATACTCAGTCCTACCCATCCTGATGAGGTCCACTGATGCCCACCGTAGACAGGCAAGCTCCTGGCTCTGTCCACAGGCACTAGGCACCCCTGCCCCACACGGGGAAGCATCTTTGCAGCAGCTGCCAAGCTCTAGCCCCTGGCTTTCTTCTGGTCCAGGCTTCTGTTCTCCAGCAGGACAGGCAGGGAGGAGGTGAAGGGGTGAGATGCCTCAGGCCAAACAAGCTCCGTCTACAATCTCCACTGCGGAGGCGGGAGGGGGGCGGGGGGGGTGCGCTCTGGCTGACTCCAGGCTGGAGATGGGGGGGGGCAGGCCGTGGAGTCAGTGGGAGCCTAAAAATCTCCTTCCAGCATACTGATCCTGGCGCTTGTTCCCTACTGTGGTGCAATGAGGGCTCCTTAGGCCAGGCTGCAGAGAGAGGGACAGGAGCTGAGCTGACACATCCACCCACATGGGCTCCATACCCTGGGTCTCTTGGGTGCTGTGCTCCTCTTCAGGGAGCGGGGGAGGCTAAAGATGATTCCCAGAGCTTATCACTTACCCCTGCCCCCACAGTTGAACCAAGGAGGAAATGGCCAAGCAGAAGGCCCAGTGTCCGCAAGGGCTCCCAGAGTGGGCCTTTGGACACTGTCTCATTCCATGGCTCCCGCTCCTCCCATCCCTCCTCACTTTCCCCTTTAGCCTTGAGATGATAGCATGGAGATGGGCTTTCACTTTGTAGCCCAGGCTAGTCTTAAACTGTGAGAGCTCCTTGTACTTCTAAACTGGGGTGCCCCTTAGTGCCTGACTCCCCACTAGTTTTGGTACTTGTTTTACCAGTACTGGGTATGCACCTAGGGCTTGTGCATGTGGGTAATCTACCACTTAGACATATTCCCCCAATACAGTGATTGCCTTTTCAAGCGTGTCTTTCTGTTCTTTAAATATGTATTAGTTTCTCCTCAGACTGAGGTTCTCTGAGGATAGAGTAATGCCTCTATGCTTGGACTGCGGCTCCTGGGGGGTTGGGTCATGTTTCTTCCCAGAGAGCAAAGTGGCAGCTTCCCTCAGACTTGGGCCCAGGAAGTGTGATGACAGCAGCTCCACCCCCGGACTTGGCTCTGGACAGCTGATGTCCCAGGAGTGCCTGAGGGACGCCACAGGGTGCCTGGCACACGCTGAAGGATGCACTGGACAAACAGCAGCTGGGGTGGAGGACTGGAGTCAGAAGGCTACCTCCAGCCACCAGACTGTGACCTCAGCAGGCTGCGAGTGCTTCCCTCCCGGATCTGACTCAGTCCCTTCCATGGGCCTGCTGCTGGGCAGCCTTGCCCAAAGTCAGCCCCAGGAGGCCATTAGCTTTCAGGAGCTCCACCCTGACAGAGACCATCTCCAGCCCTGCTTGCCCACTAGAGGTTTCAACAGGATGTGGGGAAACCAGGGGGCAAAGGTCACCGGCTGGCCACTTGTTCTAGCACCTCCAACCTTTACCTCTCCAACTAGACTTGTCTATGTGAAGACTTCAGTGTGGGGTAGATGTGGCACCCTCCTCCTGGTCAGGCACAGAGTCCCAGTTATAACAGGCACCCCACAGCAGGCAGATGCAGAGGGATCCCCATAAGGCAATGAAGGTAGTCTTTCCATGACGGCAATGTCTGAAGTCATCCCAGAATCTTCGTCGTTAGGTAAAAGTGAAGCCAACTCTTTTAGAATGTTCTAGAGCCTGAGTCTGGATGCCTGGAGTATTCTGAATGTGAGACATTGAATTCCTGGTAGGGAAAAGGAGAGAATTGACCTCAGCCAGCCTTAGTGCTCAAGCCTTAATTAGCCTAAAGGCTCTAAACCAGTATGCCGTGGGGGGCGGTTTGGCCTTGCTACTCCCCCCCTCCCCGCCCCCAGACAGATTTGGTAGCCAGACTCCTGCATTGCTGTGCATCACATCAGAAGCCTTGTTCCCTGCACTTTCTGGGCCCCGCCTACCTCTGGAGCTCCTACATTTCCTCACTTGGCTCCCTCCGGGCTCAGCTATCTTCCCTTTTAATTTTGTTATTGGATTTGTTTACTTGTTTATGTGAGGAGGCCGAGGGCACACGTGTGCCACAGCATGCGTGTGGGGGTCAAAGGACAATTTGCAGGAGTCGGTTCTCTCCTACCACAGAGCTCTCAAGGATCAAACTCAGGTCATTGGGCTTGGTGGCTAGCGCTCTTAACCCTCCAACCCCCAGAGCTCGCTCACGTATCCTAGGCCTGTCTTCACCAAGACCTTTGCACTGCCATTCCTGCCAAGTAGGGTGCCCTTTCCCATCCACACTTTTCCTTATTTATTAAGATTTATTTATTTATTTATTTAATGTATGTGAGTACACCGTAGCTGTCCTCAGACACACCAGAAGAAGGCATCGGATCCCATTACAGATGGTTGTGAGCCACCATGTGGTTGGGGAATTGAACTCAGGACCTCTGGGGGAACAGTCAGTGCTCTTAACCACTGAGCCGTCTCTCCAGCCCCACTTCCCTTTATTTTGCCACTCCAAAGTTAGGAGATTTCCCAAGACTTTGACCCACGACTCGTTTGAGGCTGTGTCCCTGTGTCTCCAGAGCTCTCATCTCTTCTCTTGCCCTGCCTGTCTCTGGTCTTCCTCCTCAGAACTGCTCAGACTTGCACCAAGGTTCTGGTTCCTTGGTCATTATCTGCCCCTTCTTCTACTCGGTAAGATCCCGGAGCCTTGGTGGCTACTGTGGGGCAGGCATAGCAAGGGCTCCAAGAACCTCTGCTAAGTGAAGAAGGTGCCTCCCAGGGAGGGAGAGACGCATATACAACCCTCAGACTGGTAGGATTGGTACAGAGAGAATCCCCAGAGACAGCCTTACTGGAATTCAGGGGTGTGTGAGGCCATAATCCAGATGGGATAGGAAAGAATGCCTGTTCAAGTCATGGGACTAGGCCCCTCCACTGAGCCCTGCTTTCCAATGCAGAGGGTTCTTTCTGCCTGGCCACTGTGTCAGACCACAGGTTGCAACCCAAGACTTCACCCTGACTGCGGGTCCACTGTAGCTTCCCTGTTCTCTGGGGGAGGCAGGGCTGCCCCTCTCATTAGCCCTCCATTCCCACAGCTGGAGAACAAGTTCAGGGTCCTCCGTCTCTTCAGGCTGAGATACCTCAGAGCAAACCCACCAGAGGCTAGTCCTCAGGTGAGGTGGGGAAGAAAGGCCCCATGTTCTTACCAACATCCTCTGTCAGGGACTCCAGATTGTCCTGGCAAGCGTGTGGGCTGGAAGTACCACTCGGGCTGGTTGGTCCCAATTTCCTTTTATTCTGTGACCCTAGAGAATGTAACCTTCCCTATCTCTTCCCGGATACAACAGAAATAATGTTTGTTTCATCAGCAATAGAGAAGACAACAAGCACTTAGCAAAAGTCTGGAAAGCTGGTTGCTTTTCATAAAGGGAGGCTCATTCAACCTTCACTCCCTGCTCAAGAAGAGTTCAGGACTCTCTTTTCTGCACTGGTGTCTGGAAGCTCCTCGCTCAGGGGTTCCGGTTCTTCTCCTGACCTTTCCAATCCAGTCTCCAATCCTCACTTCTTCTTGGGTGCCCCCCCCCATGAACACATCCTGTTTATCTCTCTGCCATTACTCTTGCCAACCATGTCCTTCTTGTTACTTTGTTACTTTGCTGGTCTTGCAAGGACCCTTTTCTCGGAAGCCTTCCTGGATCACTTCTGTTCTGATTTTTTTTTTTTTTTTTTTCTGTCCCCAGCCAGGTCTGATGGCTGTGCTGTCAAGAGTGGCTAGTTATTTTCAAGTCCAAATGTCACTTCCTATAACTGGATTGACATGTTTCCAGGTAGGCACAGAACCCCTCCTGAACTTCCCCAAAACTTTCTGCTAAGTCTTCAGTAAATAACAAAATATCTAAACTCTACAGCAATACATAAGGCATGTGTGGGAAAGGCTCCTAGAGGCATGGGGAACTGGGCTTCTTGATACCAGAAACTGGACTTGGGACTCCACAAGCCACTCCTTGGTCCCCAGCACCCTGCGGGCTACTAGCAATCCCATTTTACAGATGGGAAAGTGGGGGCTTGAAGAGGTGCTGTGACTTGCCCAACTCCGTGTGGCTAGAAGCTGGTGGGACGAGGTTTGGGGGAGGTATGGAGGGGTGTGGCCTGCTCACAGGCTCTGAGGTGGAAGGCTGGGGTGATAAGGAGCATGTGAGGGGGAGCATTGAAGGCCCATTTAAAGGTGGAGGAGGAGCCTTTTTTATTTTAGCAGCCTTGAGGAAGGTAGCAAGACCTTCCAAGCAGACCGGTTGTAGCTCCAGAATTTTCTTTGCTCTTTATTTAATTTTTTAATTAGTTAATTACTATTTTGGAGACAGGGTCTTGTTATATAGCTCAGGCTGGCCCGGAACTTTCAGTTCTCCTGCCTGAATGCCATAACAGGCATGTATGGCAGCAGCCTCGGAGGCTGGGGGGTGACTCTGGTGATCTCAGGGTTCTGGGCACACACCCCATCTCCGTTAGGCAGTTTCATCAGACATATACCCAGATGATTTGCCCAGAGTCCCCATGTCACAGATCCTGCGGCTGTTACAGTCAGTCCTGTTGTATGTGGTGTCGTCTGTAGGTCTGACCGGCTCCTAGCAGCTCTCAAGGAGGTACCGGCCTGCGTTCTGCCATTCTTGGCACTTGACTCAGAGACCCTTCCCGTTCCCCAGCCCCACTGGTTACCCTCCCTGTGGGTAGCTGAATCCAGCTGGAATAACAGAGCCCCTTCCCTCCCACGGGCACTGGACTATTTACGGCTCACCAGGGCCTTCACGCCCATGAGCTCACTGGAGCCTCCCGATGCGCCCTGGGAACCCAGCAGGCCACACACCAGATCCCCATTTCGTTCACTAGGAAGCTGAGGTTAGACCTCAGCCAGGAACTGCCCAAAACCCAGCCCCTTAACTTTTCTATTTTCCCAATGCTCCTAAGTCAGAATGGGGGAGTCTGGGGCTGGAGCCAGGTGGGGGAAGGGTTTCATCTGCTGAGTTAGCCTGTCCCAGGAGCTGGAAGGAGCCAGCCACAGGGGCAGTAGGCCAGGATGGTGGAGGCGGAAGTTTTCATGGCCTTGGCCACTGGCTTGGCAAAGGCTTGGCAGAAACACCTTCAGGGTGGGCGTAGGGAGAATAGGGCCTGCAGGCTAGCTCCGAGCACAGTTAGACTGTGCTAGGTGAAGGCAAAGGGGGAAGAGAGGCTCCAGCCTTCAGTTTCACCCTTGGAAATGAGACATAGGTAGTTGCATGTCGATTGCAGCTGGAGGGACACCAGGTAGATATCAGGGGGACTTCCCATCTACAGACTGCCCTAGGAAGAGTTCTTCTGCCTTGGAGACTGGGTTCAGTCCAAACCTTCCCATGTCAGCCCACATAGAACAGGAATCCTTCAATCTCTCCACTTCTCCAGTCTTTCAGATCATCCAAGAATTTGTTCACTCTCTAGGTCCTGGTCAGTTACCCTCCTAGACTTTTTTTCCCCTCCTAGTAGGTCCCAAAGAGGCCTACGCACCTCCCAGAAGCCTCTAGGATTCCTCCCCCAGTCCAGAAAACTGTATGGTTCTTTGTTCTTGGTCTTAGAGCTGGGTCCTGAGAGGAGTTCAGAGTCCCCTATAAGACTAAAAGACATGGGGACAAGGATCGTGTCTTCCTCCCCATCAACCTTGGCAGCCTCCTGTTTTCCTTGCTTTCACTGGGGCAGGCTCTACCCATAGGGGGCGCCCACAGTACAGTTGCAGCTCCTGCTGGCACTGGGCACTGTGAATCACCCATAGGAAGCTGGGTCCCGGAACCAGTGTGTGGCATCCGACTTCTCCAGCACCCTTCAGGGGCCTGTGAAGACTAGGAGGGGGAACATTCAGATGAGGAGAAAGGTTTTTCATTTAGGGTAGGAGGGTGGGGACTAGATGGTGACACCAAAAGAGGCATCTTGACCTTCTAGGCTCAGAAAGATACCCTCATGCTCACAGGGCCCATGATGCCCTTCACCAGGCACTTGATGGACTACGCATTTAAGCAAAGCCCCAAACCAAGCAATCCCAAATCCTTCAAGTCTCTAGGAAAGAGCAGTGAGTCAGCTGTGGCCATGAACTCACCCTAGGCAGTAAAAACAGAAAACAAGCAGGCTCCCAAAGGAATGGAGAAGGGTAGGGAGGGGGACAGGGATTTCCCAGGCTGTGCTGAAGCCATCAGCATCATTTGAGGTCTTTGGGAGTGAGGCAGCATCCTTATAGGTCCCTAGAAACTCGACCACATCAAAGCCACCTGAGGAAGGTGTCACATACAGTCACAGTCACACAGTGACCAACCGAGTCCCTCAGAGGAGTGCACGGTGACACAGTTGACTTGAAGCCATGACACCCAGAGACCCACCAAGCAGTGGCCTCTAAAAGGTCATACTGGCAAGAACATTCAGACTCTCAGATGCACGTGCTGCTATCTCAGGGTCCCACATGTATCTATGACAACTGCCTCCGTACAGTCACACATCGGCAGCAAACCACAGCTATGCAGACAGCTACCACTGTCTCCAACTACCCAGCACCCATTGGCTCTCAGAACCCGTCTCTGGAGCTCACACACACAGCACAAATAACACTCATTCTTATGCACATGGTCAAACACACAGCCACACGGTCACATGCGGCCACAACTGAATAGCTACCCGAACAGGGTGCAGGGCCACACCCAAGGCTCTCACATTCTGTTACACACCCACCACTTTCACAGTTACACACTAATCAAATGGCCTCAGCCACACGGACTGGACACACAATTACACACACCAGCCACCACACAGACACACGGGTCCATGAAATCTCTGGCGCTCAGTTCTGATGGCAGTTGGGCCCTGGGGTGGGAGGCCGAGAGAGTGAATCACCTAGTGCCCCACCCCTTGCTTCATTTGCTGGCCCCTCCCTGGCATCCTACTCTGAAAGCACTTCACTGTATGGTGTTGGCCAGGCATTGGTGAGACCCCACACCATGCCTTGGAGAGGCCTGAGTCTTACGAGCCAAACCTTCAACGCTGTATTGCTTACACTGAGAATGATACATTCCAGACCCCATCCCCATTTCCCATTGCAGGGTAACCTATTTCTACACAAGCATTTAAGTGCCCCTGAGAGAACTTGGCCCAAACACCCACACTTTAATCTCTTTTGGAGGCTGGAGGGACGGCTCTGTAGTTACGAACCCTGGCTGGTCTTCCAGAGGACCCATGTTTGGTTCCCAGAACCCACAAGGAGGCTCACAACTAGTTCTAACTCCAGCTTTAGGAGAGCTTATACCTTCTTCTGCATGTATCAAAGTAGTACACATACATACATACCACCAATTTATATAAAAATTATATAAAATATATACAAAAATATACATATTTTTTGTTCTTGGTCTCTTGCTCCTCTCTTGTCCCTTTGTCCCTCCTGTCCCCATTCCCTTCCCCCCCTCTCTCCACCTGCTCATGGTAGGCCTCTACTTCTCTACTCTCTTCTCTCTCTCTACCCCTACTACCCTTTTAACTCCCCTCCCCATGCCCTAAATAAAATTTATTCTATACCATATAAAAATATTTTTTTAAGTTAAACAAAAACCCTTCTTTGATTTGGCAGCATTGGGAATACGGGGGGTACTGAGTTGGGAAGGTTGACTGGTTCTCATATGATTGATACCACCTGTGACAGACGTATCGGGGACAGACCCAAGAAGGACTTCCCTGTGAACTTGGCCTTCTCCAATCTGGGGGAATGAGCTTTGAAAGACAGCTGGTTTAGGGCCAGTGTAGTGGCGCACACCTTTAATCTGAGAATTTGGGAGGCAGAGGCAAGTGGATCTCTGTGGTTTTGATGCCAGCCTGGTGTGCAGAGGGAGTTCAAGGACAGCCAGAGCTGTAGTAGTGTAGCTACTACTACAGCCAGAGTAGTAAGACTTTTGTCTTGGGGACAGGGCATGGGGTGGGGTGTGTGTGTATGTGTGTCAGGGAATGGGACAAAATATAAACAAACAAAACTTGGCACTTGTGAGGCCAGCAGCAGAAGCAGGCAGATCTCTGAGTTCCCATCCAGCCTGGCTTATAGAGCCAGATCAGGAACAGCCTGGGCTATAGAAACCCCAAAAAAACTTTGTCTCACAAAAGATAGCTGACATAAAGACATATGCCGTTTAGACCGGTTTACTATGTCAGCACATGCCAGCCTTGTCCCATCCCGTGTCCCCTTCTCTCCATGTGTCTCCTGAGGGGTACTGGGCTGAAAGGTTTTCCCATCAAGATGTTTACTAATATGCCAACTACCAACCCCACCCATCCTACCCAGCTCCAGAATTCTAAATCCACTGGTTTGGGGGACTTCAGATATCTTCTAGCTCTAAGGCCTATGGCAGTTGAGGGACTGGGGACATGGGGCATAGTCATACACACAGGAGGACATGGCTTTGAGTCCTGAGCACCACATAAGAAGCTGGAAACAGCACACATGCCTGTGATTCCAGCACTGGGCAGGAGGAGACAGGAGGATCCTGTGGCTTACTAGCCAGGGGCTGAGCTGAACTGTCAGTGGACAGGGATTGAGAAAGACACCTGATGTTGACCTCTGGCACACACATGCAGATACAGAGTGACCATGGTAGTTGAGCAGCCCCACAGGGTGGAGGCCAAGGGCTTGTCCACAGGCTGCCAAAGTGCTCCTCCCTGCCCTGCTGGGCGCCTGGCACTCAGAGGCCACCACCATCACCACCTTCCAGGCTAAGCCACGTCATCTTGCTGGTTTGGAGGCTTGGGCCAGTTCAGGGTTTGTGGTTATAGCAGGTGGTGACCGAGTCAGAACTTTCCTGCCCCACGCTGTGTAGAGGCAGGGCTTCCAGGGTGGGCCGGACTGTCTGGGGATTCCTGCCACCTTTACAGGATTAAAGACTCCAAGGTCCTCCAGGAACCAGGAGGGTCTCCATCTCAATCCCAGGCCTGGGGGTGGGGACAGAGCAAAGACAAGAAGTCCCCTAGACCTTCGTGAGGGTCTGTTTATTTCCCACTCGATTTTCTATGTTGAGTCAATCTGCTTCCTGGTTGCTTTTCAGCTGTTTTCCTGATACTTGGGGGACAGAATCATACATTAGTGGGCACCCAGCACATTCCTCTAGCCTATGATGCAGCCCCCAGTCACACACACCATCACAAAAATCACATTACTGGATTTCCATGGGCTGGTGCTCTGCTAGGCACATGATGTTTCCTTTGATCTTCTGATGACCTTGTGCATAGCTGATGTTAACTCCATACTACAGATGAGAAAAGTGAAAACTGAGAATCCTAAGCCACCCGTCCGTCCAGAGGCACTTAGCTAGTAAACTAGAGAATTGGGGTTCAAATCTCTTGTCTCTCTGCTCTAGAGTCCAGACCTTCAACTGCATCTCACAGTCTCCGTGGGAACACCTCTAGACACAGGGACTTGCAACTACTTTGTGAGACAGACTCACTCTGTGTCGATTTTGAAAGAAGCCAGCCAGAAGCTCAGGTATCTCACTGTAGCCCAAGGACCCATAATGTACCCAGGACATGGAAGGACTTGGGTTGAATCTGGGCTGTTGAGAAAGCACATCATTAAAAATAGCTTTATATGGGCTGGAGAGATGGCTCAGCGGTTAAGAGCCCTGGCTGCTCTTCCAGAGGTCCTGAGTTCAATTCCCAGCAACCACATGGTGGCTCACAACCATCTGTAATGACATCTGATGCCCTCTTCTGGTGTGTCTGAAGACAGCTATAGTGTACTCATATAAATAAAATAAATAAATATTAAAAAAAAAATAGCTCCATATGAAACCTGGGTCTACATTCCTGTGGCTTCTATTTGCTATCTTGCATCTGGCCTTAAAAGTCACAGAGGATCATCCAGAGAAGTCAAGTGAAGGTCCTTGTCACCAGGCCTGACAACCTGAGTTTTGATCCACTTCATGGAAGGAGAGAACTTCCAAATGTTGTCTTCTGACATCCTTACCTATGATAAAATGAGTTGGAGGAGGGGTATACACACACACACATACACACACACTCACAAAATAAGTGTACAAACAAAACAAAAACAGATTCTAAAAAATTATAGAGTACTAGGAGTTGGGCTATAGCTATACAGAGTCTAGGGGTTACCTAGCAAACACACAGCCCTATATTCCATTCACAACACTGAGAAAACAAAGCAAAATAAGACAGCCACACAGGATTAGTGGGTAGCCCCTCACATATTTACAGAGAATCCTGACATCCCACCTTCTTTGTCTATGGGATCAGCTGCTTCTTTCACTCCAAGTTTTTTTTTTTTTTTTTTTTTTTTTTTATTTTCATATATGTGAGTACACTGTAGCTGTCTTCAGACACACCAGAAGAGGGCATCAGATCTCATTATAGATGGTTGTGAGCCACCATGTGGTTTCTGGGAATTGAACTCATGACCTCTGGAAGAGCAGCCAGTGCTCTTAACTGCTGAGCCATCTCTCCAGCCCTCTCTCTAAGTCTTAACTCTGTTCATTGTCCTGTCTGGCTGCCAGGGTCTGGCTTTGTTCAGTCAACCACCAACTCTGTTGCATGGCCCAGAGAGACCCGTTAACAGCTGGCCATTGACATCTTGTAGATCCCTCCTCCTCTACCCACTTAAAAATCTATTGAAATATTCTGGGAAGACCCAGAGAGCCGTTCCCCAGAGGGACCAGCCTGGGGTTCTAGCCCCAGCTCTTTCATGTCATTGTGCAATGTTGGGCAAGGCAAGGTCTCAGGCCATCTGAGCACTGGTTTCTTCATCTGTGAAATGGGGACAGAAATACTTGCCTCACCTGATAGGGTGAGGCTTAGCCAAGATTCTGAATGTAGAGGCATTTCACATGCCAGCCAACAAGGACCCTCAAAGGACACGAGGGGAACTAAGGGTGGATCTAGGAGTGGCTGGAGAATCAAAGGTGCCTGAAACATCTCAGGATGATGTAGGACACCATGTCAGATGAGAATGGGGAGCTGGGAACAGATAGTACCTGCATGAGTCCTGCAGCCTGCAGTGACAGCCATCACCAAGCCCTCTGGGCTCTGTGATGTAATAACAAAGCCAGACTCCTGGGCTTCTATTTTTCATTTTACTTTGCTTTTGAAACAGGGTCCCATGTAGCCCAGGCTGGCCTCAAATGAACTGTTGTAGCTGAAGCTGGTTTTGAATGTCTGATTTTCCTCTTTTTCTCAAGTGCTGGGATTATGAGCTCATGCCGCAGGCCCTGGTTTTATGTGGTGCTGGGAATCAAACCTAGGGCTCTGTGTATCCTAGGCCAGCATTCTATCAACTGAGCTGAGCTTAATCCTCAGCTTCTGTTTCTTGAGAGTGGGTCTTCCTGTGGATCCCCAGGCTAGTTTTGAACTTTCGTGTCTGTGTGTGTGTGTGTGTGTGTGTGTGTGTGTGTGTGTGTGGTGTGCAAGAAAGAGAGAGGGAGAAAGATTGATTCTGAGTAAGATCTGCCCAGAGAGAGAGAGAGACAGACAGACAGACAGACACACACACAGAGAGAGAGAGAGAGAGAGACAGACAGACAGACACACACACTCACACACAGAGAGAGAGAGACAGACAGACAGACATACACACAGAGAGAGAGACAGACAGACAGACACACACACACATACACACAGAGAGAGAGAGAGAGAGAGAAAGAGACAGAGACAGAGAGAGAGACAGAGAGAGACAGAGAGAGAAAGACAGAGAGAGAGACACAGAGAGAGAGACAGAGAGAGAGAGGAATAACTAGCTTTTCCATAGGTTCTGGGGATTTGAACTTATGTTCTCTTGCTTTCATGAGTCATCCTCAGTCCCCAACCCCCAGCCTTGAACCTTTGATCCTCCTGCCTCAGTCTCCTGAGTGACAGGCATGTGCTGCTACCACACCCAGAATACAAAAGCCTTTCTTAAAGGTAAATTGAGTCTGGCACCAGGTAGGCTGAGTGTGAGCTGAGGAGGGAGTTCTGAGAGGTGAGCCCTGGACTGCATGCAGTTACCAGGTAACTTACTGAATCCTCACAGTCCTCTGAGGTACGGCTTGCTCTTGTGTCCCTACCCAGATGAAGAAACTGAGACACAAGTGAAGTTTTACTCCTTCAAGTCACTGCAGGGTGGAGGCAGGATTAGAATTCAGACTGACCCGGTCTGTCTCCAAGCTGCGGTGCTCCACCTGGCTGCACTGGGGGAAAGGCCAGGGTTTAAGCTGATAGCCTTGCTGAGAAACAGAAGGAGGGGAATCAGGTAGCAGGGACCTTTGGCAGAAACCCATTTCTTAATGTGACCCTAAGGCTTCAGTGGGACCCCTGTCACTGGGATTTCTGATGAAAGAGACAGAGACATAACACACACACACACACATACACACACACCCCACAGGTGCACATAGTGTGTAACTGATTCGATGAGTGGAATCTGTAGACTCTGTACTTAGTAGGTTCATAAAGACAGCACACTTCCTGGTATACTGGGAAACTGAAACAGGAAGAAATGAGGGGTCCAGGGTTGCTTGGGCCACACAGTGGGACCTTCTATCTAGAGAGGAAAGGGGAGGGGAGAGGACGGGAGGGGAAGGGAGGGGAGGGGAGAACAAGCAAACTTCAGCTACAGAGGGATGCATGGTTCCACCCAAAGCCTTTTTTTCCAAGGTAGAAATTTACTTTCTGGAGTTCTCAGGGACCAAGAGACTACGTATTTCCCCCCAGGTTCATTGGCAGAATAGCTGCTTAACTTGCTCAAGGCCCTGGGCTCTATCCTCCAGCATAACACAAATAAATAAATAAATGAAAAAAAGATTAAATATACAAAAGAAACACACCACTTCTTTTCCATGACTGTCTGGGAATTTTTGAGCCCCAGACTCCAGAATTCGCTCCCCCCTCCCTCCTCTCAGCCCAGCACAAACCACAGAATAGAGCCAAGGACACTGAGTCAGAAGGGCCTGCCTGCTCTGGAAAGCCAGTTCTGTGAACACAAGTCAGGTTTTCCCTGACAAGACATTTCAACATGAGCCTCTGTGTCTCCATCTGTAAAATGGAGCTAGTAAACTTCACAAGTTGTTACAAAGCCCCAGTGTGTGTCAAAGGTTTTTTGGAAATACTGTGTACATCGCACACATTTTAAATGTTTATTTCTTTTTGAGGTGTGGGACACAAGTCATGTCACACACGTGGAGGTCAGAGAATAACTTGAATAATCTGGTTCTCTTTCCACCGTGTGGGGCCTGAGCCATGTTCCTGGCCCACACTGCATACTTTCTAATCCAGAACAGGCATCTGTCTCCCACCTCCAACAACCTGATTTGCAGGAAAGACTCAGAACAACTTACTCTGACTTAGAATGTCTCCCCAGTCCTGGCTTCCAGTGTTCCGGCTTGGAACTTCAGGCCTGGGCTTCAGAGAGATTCCAGGAGCAAGTTTACCAAGTTAGAAGAAGCCAGGCAGGGGAGATGGCATTCCAGGCGGCCTGTCAGCGAGTGAGTCAGGGCTGGGACTGCCCTTTCTGGGTCCCTGGAGGTGGGGGAGGGCTTGCCTCTCTGGCTCTGGGCCCAGGGTTCTGATTTGCATATATCTGCATGTATGTAAGTTTCACCTGCTTACATTGGCAGGGCTGGGAAAGACACCTGTGCAGAAAGCAGAGCAGGATCCAACTCTACATGGCTGGCTGCCTGATGGACATCAACCCAGAATCTTGGTCCCATGCTTCATGGCCCATCAGATCAAATGCTTGTAAACCTCTGAATCCAACTCATGCCTCTTTCTCTGGGCTCTCCTGGTTGCCCAGGCCAGGTACTTCAGTCTTTCCCCTACCCTCCCCTGTCCCATTCATCAGGGGGGTTGTCTTTGAGCCACTGTTCTCTTGGTTCCCTTCCCTTCTGTTGCCTCTGCCATCACACCCTTGGGGAGTCCCTCCTCACTGCACACTTGACCCACTGCAAATCTCTCTTCCTTAGTCCACCATGGGACCCAAGGCAACCCAGGGAAGCCCCTCTACTTCTATCTGGGTCCCACCTTCCCGTCACTAAGGTCACAGTGCACTGCCTCCTTAGCTTCTACCAGGCTCTTACCTTGCAGCCAAATGAACAAAGGGCCTGCATGTGCCTTTTCTGTGCCTCGGTTTCTTCATCTTACCTGGGTTGCGTAGCACATGTTCTGATGGTGATTCGTCATTATTGATATTTCTTTTCTTACTGTCTTCATAGCAGACATTGCTCTCCAGGAGTCTTTCCTCTCTCTCAGGCCTTTCTCTGCCCTTGCTTCACAGTATTTCTCCAGGGAAGACAGTTGTGCTCTGGCAGTTATGGTAGCCAGCCAGCTGGGGACCCCAATTGCTTTAAGAAAGAGCATTTGGCCCTTTCGTACCTCAGTGTCCTCATTTGTAAAAAGGAAGATGTGTGATGTACATATCTGTATTGGACTCTATCTTATGCAGAAATATTGTAATCATTAGATAAAGAGAGGCATGTAAGTCTTTAGCATAATGCTTGGCACACAGACAACATATGGTATAATCCTTACTGTTATTCAAAACAGAGGACTCAAATCCCCATAGTGCCTCTTCTACCTCTAAGGCCCTGGGACAGGCTCCCCTAGTCCCTTGGTACTATCTCCAGATACCAGGTCTTCACCTGGATCCTCCAGTAGCCCCAGACTTCCAGGGGACCAGGACTTGGTCCTCCACCCCTTTTGTGTGCAACAAAGGGCCCACTGGGCTAAATGATACTTGGAAATACAGGCTCAGCTTCCTGTTGCGGCACTTGCCATCCAGAACTTGGGGATGCAGAGAGCTAATGGACAGTTGCCACAGCTTCCTCCACTACACACACACACACACACACACACACACACACACACACACACACACACACGGGAGAGGAGAGGAGAGGAGAGAGGGAGAGAGAGAGAGAGAGAGAGAGAGAGAGAGAGAGAGAGAGAGAGAGAGGGCTCAGAGGCTGGAAGGAAGAACAGTCCAGCCCAGTTGGCCTACAAACTTTAACAGCCCATTTCACATTGCAATTACTTTCCCAAGAAAGCCACTGACCCTTGGCACAGCCCCCATCCCAAATCCCAGACTTCTCTGCCTGCTCTCTTCCCTCTCACCGCCTCCTCCAGCCCCTTTCAGCAACAGTTAAAGAACTCCAGGCCGGGTGATCTTCTTCCAATTGGAACTGAAGAAGATGGTCTATGATGCAGTACAGGGTCCCTGGAGTGGATGCAGGAGTCACGGTTCTTCCAGCCACCACATGGGCCTGCGTCCCTCCCTCCTCCTGGCTGGCCAGCCTTCCCCTTACAGCCCAGTGGGGGGGGGGAGCTTGAAAGAGAGGGAGGGGGTTACTCTGAACTGCTTCTAATCTTCCCTTTGATGCCCCCTCCCCCTGCCGAGAGTAAACAGCAGGACCACCACTGGGGATTGATTATTGCTGGGCAGGTTATGTATTGTTTTGCAGAGGTGATTTTTTTTTTTTTTTTTTTTTTTGGTCTTATTTTGGGAGTGAGGACTGATTTTGCAAGGCTCCCTGGGCCATTCGAAGTCTGTTCCCTAAAGCAATATTTCCCGTCCTCCCAGACCCAGAGCGAGGCCAATAGTACCAACGAGACTCTGAAGTCCAAACTGGGAGCCTGGGTCAACACCCGATCTCCTTTTAAATAAAGAAAACTCAAAAGGGGACAGAGCGATAAGGAAACTGACCTCCACTATCCAAACAAAACCAACCAACCTCATCCATATAGAGACCCATCGCCTACGGGGATGTGTGTGGGGTGGGGGTGGGGGTCTGAAAGGCAGAGCAAGCCATGTGTTATGATTTTAAACTGTGGTGTTCTTGGTGAATGTAAAGTGTCTGTGTGTCTGTGCGCGCGCGCAAGGTATGAGAGTGTGCTGGTCCACAGAGCAGATCTGTGGCTTCTGCTCTGTGTGGTGGGTACCTCTCTCTGCACGCACTCTGGTTTTCTCCTCCGTTGCCCGGTACAGGCATTTTTCTAACTCCAAGTCCCCTTCCAGTCTTCACCTCGCTGGCTGGAGAGGAAGACTAGAGCGCCAAGTCTGAATCTCTGTGCAGTACGGGGATTTGAGGAAGGTTGCAGACCTAGGCAAGCCGCCTTAGTTCCGGACTGGGCAAATTCGTTGCATGCGGGTTGACCTTCAGCAAACTTGCAAAGTTTGTTTGGTTTTTTGTTTTTGTTTTTTTTTTCTGAAGGCTTCTGGTGTACGCTCCCCGGGGTTCTGCTCTACCTGGCCGGCTCTCCGTAGGGATCCTCGGTCTACTGGTGGGCGATGCGGGACACTCCGCCAAGAAACCCTGCGTCACCCAGCTAGGTCTGGCCTCGGTCCCGGCGCTCCGCGAAGCTCAGCACGGAGTGGCTTCCTCCCCAAGTCCGGCGCCACCGAAACACTTTCTTCCAACACTCCCTGATTTGGGGTTTCTTTTGGAGCCGGTGTCCTGGTCAAAGAATTATTCAGAGCTAAGCTCTTAGCATTGGCATCTTTCGTGTACTTGTGTATTTAAAATGTCCGGGTCAATCTCAGGTAGACTTCTTGGATGTTAAACAAAGAAAACAGAGACTGCGAGGGTAGTGTGGGGTTGCCTCTTAGATTGTGTGGGAGGTAAGGGAAGACTTTTGTGGGAGCCCCATGCCAAGTGCTGCCTGGACAGGGTAGGGCTGACCCCAAGGTTAGCATCGTTAGGATTATTTGGAAAACAACACGCAGAAAGTGTTCCTCCGGGTGGAAAGTAGAAATGAGCTCAAGGGAAAGTCCCGAGTCGGGACAACAGAAGCCTTCAGCTCCCACTTCGGCCCCAGGGCTCACCAAATGCTCAGAAAGAGCTAAGGAGATCTCACGCAAAATGGAATGAGGGACCCCTAGCTTCTACCAGCGGCTCCTTTTCCAGGCCTCGGGAACTCTACCAGAGAAGAGACGGATTGGAGGGAGGTTGCTGCAAGATTGAATTTAGTTTCCCCAAACCTAATTACAAAAGCCCCTCCACATAGAACTTTAAAGCCCGCTGAGAACAAACACAAAACCAAGATTTTATTTAGGAGCAGTGACCACAGAGGAGGAGAGAAAGGGCATATGTAATTCCACCAAGCCCGCAGAAATCTGGTGGGGAGTGAGAATCTCTATCTCCTCAAGCAGATCCGTTCAAGTGCGGAGTGGACTTGTACTTGCCGAACTCAAGCAGCAAAGCCACCCTTACACTTTACTGAGCCCTGCGAATGTGCTCCGGAAAGCCCGTGGCTGTGAGCTGCCAGGAAAACTCGCAGAGGACTCAGCTATAGGGGGAGCAGAAAGCAACCTCAAGCAAGGAATATAGCCTAGATAAACCCGAAAATTAGCAAAACCGAAGCGTGAGCGGGGTGCACTAATAGAAGCCTTTAATCTCACCACTTGGAAGACAGAAGCAGGGAGATCTCTGAAATCTCTGTGGGTTCCAGGATAGCCTGGTCTACATAGGGAGTTCCAGGATAGCCAGAGCTACATGGTGGCTAGAAAAACAAACCAACCAACAAACAAACAAACAAAAACCCGCACAAGCGCCATACTGACAGTACTAAGCACCATTGGGATCAGGTTGCTCCAACTTCCCAGCCTTCCTGCTACGCACACCTCCACTAATAGTAATTACAGAAAAGGGTTACTTTGTCTTTCCTCCTTCCCTTGCTTTCCCTCCTTCCTTCTTTCTCTTCCTCTCCCTCACTCTCTTCCTCTCTTCCTTTTCTCCTTCTTAGTTTTATGTCCTTGGATTCTTGCAAACCATCATATAGTGAACAGAGGGTCGGAATCTCCGTTCAGCTCCTGCCTCTCCCTGAGCATTCTAGCAGGAACTGGCTGACCAAGTCAGCTACATGAAGGCTGTGCTGGAATGGAAACCCGGGTCTTCCCCTTCTCCCTTCTCACCAAGCACTGCCCTCCCTAGCTCACAGGCCATTACTTCCGCCTTTCTTAAGGTTAGGAGGATGATTCTGTTTTGGGGTACCCAAGATGATGCCTAGGTTTGCCAGCGAGTGCTTGGGTTCCTCATACCTCATGCTGAAGGTGGAATGAGGCAGGTGATGTTGGAGGGAGACAAAGAGTAACTCCCTTTCTTAGCAGGGTTCTTGTGAGGATGCACAGAGCTTATGGGATAGATAGGGTTGCCTTGTATGTACAGGGTCCCACTTTCCTTCAGGGTGCTCCTAAGCACATAGGGAAGCTCAGAGAAGGCATTCACTAAGGACCTCTGCCCTTCCTCTAGCACAGAAAGGATTCTGTGATGTCCCCATGGAGATGTCTCCCATCTTGCTTCCCATTCTAGCTATAAAGTATCCCCTATGAAACCTGCGCTCACAGCCAGCCCCACCTCAAAGAACATCCTCCTCCTTTGACTCTTACAGCCATAGAAGCCAGCTCTGGAAACACCATGGCAGCCTCCCTTCTGAAGAACAGCACAGCCAGGAGGTGGTAGTGGTGCATGACAGACAGACAGACAGACTCTCAACCCAACACACAGGAGGCAGAGGCAGGTGGATCTCTGAGTTCAGTTCCAGGACAGCCAGGGATAAACAGAGAGACCCTGCCTTGAAAGAACTGAACAGTGCTAGAGAAAGAAGTATCTTCAGATGCTCATAGCCCCAGCTCTAAGGAGGGAGGCATGCTGAAACCCAGAAAAAGGTTAACTTACCAAGCAAACGCCTACACCTTCCCCGGCCAACCAAACAAAGGGGGTACAGGGTAGAGACCTCTATGGCAGTGGTGAGCGGGCATTTTCCCGGAGAAACTAATTTCTGTGCAGCAGGTGATAGTGGGTGGTGGTGGTGAAAGCAGATTATTTTTCCTCCTGTCCGTGAGTCTCAACAGTCCCAATCTATAGCTCCTAAATTTTTCTTTTTGTTTATTTGTTTTTATGTTAGGTGTATAGGTGTTCTCTCTGGGCACTGAATGGATGCCTGGTGATCAGAGAGGCCAGAATGGGTCCTCAGATCTCCTGGAACTGGAATTGCATATGGTTGTGAATCTCTGTGTGGTTGCTGGGAACTGAACCTGATTCCATGGAAGAAGCAGCCAGTGCTCTTAACCAGTGAGCCATCTTCCCAGTCCCAGACTTTGTCTATTTTAGAAGTCCTACATCTGCCCCAGTCCGGTGCCTTCCCTTCATTTACTCTTCCAGTCTTGCCTTTCCTCTAATAGCTGTCTGTCTTCTTTCATCTACCCAACACCCTAGATTGTTACTCTGAGCCCTGACGTGTGTGTGTGCATATGTGTGTGTGTGTGTGTGTGTGTGTGTGTGCAAGCATGAAGATAACTTAGGTAACAAAGGGACCAAGTGTGTGGGTTTTCTAAGGAGTCTGTGAGGACTTGTGGGCAGCGATGGTGTTGGCCTTTGTCTTTAATCCCAGCACTCCGGAGGCAGAGAAAGGTAGATAGACCGCTGAGTTCCAGGGCAGTCTGGTCTACAGAATGAGTTCAGAACAGCCAGCATTACACAGAGAAATCCTGCCTGGGAAAACCAAACCAAACCCAGAGCTGTCTCGTTCATTATGTAAAGCAGCTTAGATGTGTAGGAAAGGACATCTCCCATATATGCTCATACGTTTGGACAGCCTTATTTTTGAGAAGGAACATCAGTTATTTGGCTTGTAATACATGGGCATATGTCCCAGGTTAGCATAAAAAAGATTATTACATTTGTTTATTTTTGTGTTATGCATGTGTGTTCACATGTGGAGCTCGAGAGACTACTCTCAGGAGTTTGTTCTTTCCTTCCATCATATGGTTCTGGGGAATCCAACTCAGATCGTCAGGTTTGGTGGCAAGTCTGTCTACTGAGCCATCTCATCAGCTTTAATACTGAGCTTTTATTCAAAGAGTGGCCCGTGTTTGGGTATGCAACTGTATATACACCACACCCTAAAGTCTTTGCAGGTCCATAAATGAGCCTCTTTTCGTAGAGGAATATTGGTATATGACAATATATGTTGGATGAAGTCCCTGTGTATTTTTGTCCATGTGGCAACAGATGCTTGCATAGATGGATACATATTCATTAAGGCCTTCTGTCCTGCTTACTGGCAGGTCCTGAACACAGCCTGGAAGTACAGAGGAGCTAGCCATATTTTCTGTGCCCTCCCAGGAGTCATTAAACTAGATTCATCCCCACTCCCAGATTTTGCCCCAGTTCCGGGGAGGCTACATTTTGCACAGAATGCCAGGAAAGGCGGGGCTAGGTACAGGCGAATCCCAGACAGCCGATTCTCTACAGCAGCCTCAAGGGCCTGCAGGAGCTGTGGTGTCGCAACCAAACCGGGGCCCCTGCCGGAAGCGGAAGCTTGCATTGGGGGTGGTGAGGCGCAGTCGCGGCGGTCGCGGCGTGCCAGGCTCTGGGCGCTCGGCGGGGGCGTGCGCGCCACACGCGTGCAGGGCAGGCTGGGCGCCAGGCGGCAACCTCCAGGCCCCAGCGTCTGTTTACCAACAAACTGCCATCGCTCTGCAGCTACGCATTCCGACGCGCTGAATAAGTGGCCGGGGCTGGGGATCTGCTTTCCACTCCCTCGCAGAGCCCTAGCAGCGTGGGGCCATGTAGACCCGTGCGACGCGCAGAGCGCGAACATAGGTTCTGAGTCCCCAAAGCGTCTCTAGTTACCACGCACCTTCCCTCGTCCACCCCAGACCCAATTTCCTACCACCTTGAACATCGTTACCGAGACTTTCTGACTCTACTGATACCTCAGAAAACTCGAGAGTAGACGTAGGGATATAGGGTCTGGAGCTTGCACCCCTCCCATTTCCCGGTGCACGCTAACACGGGGAGGGGGCGGGCCCAGCTCTGAACCTCCCTGAGGTCACCATGCAATAGCCAATCCGGGGTGTCTAAATGGGCGGGGGACCTCTGGGGTCCCGGGGACCGAACCCAGAGGAAAGATGGGGGGAGGGTAAAACCACGGGGCACCCCCAAACCACTTTTCCGGGTGCGACGTCTCTGCCAGAAAAGTCTTAAGATACTTTTCCTGGGATCTGAAGTGTAAGGGTGGCTTGTTGGAGCTGGAGGCTTTGGAAGGAGCTGGCAGAGAGAGTAGACGATGTGCGGGGACATGACCTAGGCCCTGTGGTCCAGCATCGGCCACAATGACCTCTTTACCCTGTCCCTTTCCTGGCCACGGTGCCTCCAATGTAGTCTTCCCGGACCTCGCCCCCTCGCCTTCAGTAGTGGCTGCTTACCCGCTTGGACTATCCCCTGGAACCACAGCTGACCCCGATTTGTCCTACTCCCAGCCCTATGGCTACCTCCTGTCCTATTCCTACCGTGGGCCAGCAACCCCAGGAGACTCCTACCTGCCCAGCCAGCAACAATCGGCGGCGGCACCGTCTCAGCCCTTTCACCAGCGGGCTGAACACCCTCAGGAACTCGAAGCAGGTAAGTTTGACCGCGGCGGCTCTTCTCACCTCTGGGGTCTGGGTTGTCTTTGCATAAATTTCGCGCTCTTCTGCTTGCGCGCAGCTAGCGGGATTCAAATGTTTTGCCGATACCCTGGAATCTGCGGTAGGGGGAGGGCGAATGATGGGGGAGGAGCGGAGGCAAGTTGATCTAGGTCTCCCTTTTTAAATCCAACCTGGTTTGGTTTCGATTTGCAATTTTGTAAAGCCAGGCAGGAGGGCTCCCTACCCCATTCCCTGGAGCAGTGGAGTTGTGTGTGTACCTGTATAACGGAAAACTGCCATAATCCAGATCGAGGGGTGGAGACCTAACCCCTTCTCCGCCATTCTCCTCATCCTTCACTCCGTTCCGACACTATCCCTTTTGAGCTCTGGTCCTAGAAACCAGTATATAAACCAAACACTACTAAACAGAAATCAATTCCCAGTTGGAGGTAGGTAGACAACTAGGCGGGGTTCTTTCTCCTTTTGGGGCTCCACCCCCTTCTTAGAGGTGCCTACCCCTGTCTGCTAACTGGACCCTGCAGAATCTGGGTGTAGGACCCCAACTGTTGTTCAAAGAATAGACTTACAGGCTGGTCTGTCAGTCTTAAGGTCTTTCCCTGGCCTCTGCCTTGCTCCTAACCCATCCTTACTGTCCATCTTCATCCTTGACTTTGAGATACATTAGACCCAGTTCCTGTTGCCTGCAGCAAAATCTGAGCTCCGGAGAAAATGCTCACTGGAAGGCTTTGGTGAAGACAAGGCAGCATCTGGCCTTCCTAGCCCCAACTTACAGTCCCTGGCTAGCCGGTTGAGGATGCTATGCATCTGCCCACTGACTCCTGGAGCATCGAAATGTTCCATCTGTTCTTGCCATAGTCCTCAAAGATGCATATCTGCCATGTGATTTTACATAGTCAGCCCCAGATCAAGATGTTTCCTCTCCTTTTCCCTTGTCATTCTGGCATAAATTTATGACACCCCTCTCCCCTAAACCAAAGACACACTAGAATAGGGGCTCAAATTTCTTGACTATGGTTGGAGAAACTGAGACAGAAAGAAAGGACTTGTATAGATCCAGGATACGACTTCTTTTTCCAGGCTCCTGGCCTTGGGCAAATTCACTTTCCTCAATGAACGGAACTTCTCAGGAGCCCAGAAAGTTAACAGCCTTCTGGGGCAGAGTGGGGGTGGGGCTGCTGGGTCTCCTAGGAGGGGGAGCCGTGGGGGAGGGGTAGCAGAGTTTTACATACGAATCTACAAAGGAACCCCTTAGACTCTTCTTTTTAGATATGCTAATATACACTGTGGAGGTAGAAGCCAGGGGAATCCTGAGTTTGAGGACAACCTGGGTAACCTGCTATACATGGCGTGTGTGCCCACGAGGACTGTGTGCATTTTGGGACTGGGGCGGAAGAACCCGACCTTATTGGAGACCTATCCGGCAGTAAGGTGGCATCGGCTTCCCTAAGCCTTCCCTTGCTTGATCCAAGAACAATGAACTGAGGAATTCTTTCTATTATGTACTTTACCCGGATCCAACGAAAAATAAATAAGAGACACGTTCACAAGCAGATACTTAAAAAAAAAAATACCGTCGCATTTTGCTATTGAAATTGTGTGGGCCGCCCATTTTTGAGTGAATAATTGGGGTATGAGAAAGAGCTTGGGGTGTCCTACACCCGTAATACGTGTGCGCCTCAGTCCCAGGGAGGCATTTGGCTCAGAAAGAGCCTCAGCAACACCCAATTGAGGCTGCGGGTGCGGCTGCCGCGCCTCCACGGAGGCCCTGGGGACCCGTTATCACGACAGGGGGAGATCCAGTTGTGACTTGCCAAAACTAGTGTGGAAAAGGCAGCTGTTCCGGAAGGCACCTGGAAGACGATCTGCTCTGCGAATTCAGCAATCCAGAATGCCTTCCTTCACTCTCTGCTCGTTGCTACCCGAACTGCCGATCCGCGCGGTCCAGCAGTCAAGAAGGCACCGGTGGTTGCTTGACTGCCAGCCCCAGCAGTAGGGTCGAAGTAGGAGGGACAAGAGAGGCGCGAGGCAGGAGCGGAAACTCAATGGTTCTTCTCGGAATTGGATGAGGTTGAGACCCAAGGGACAGGATTTGAGGATTACAACCCCCAAGGCCACCCGTGAGGGATTGGGGGAGGTGAAGGCAGCGGTGACTGCTGCCTACCAGCGAGACCCGGATGAACTCAGCCAGGATACAGGGTCATCTCACCGGCTCTATTCTGGGGTCCTCATAGTAGACCAGCATGGAATGAGGCAACTGTCACTCCAACATTTTGTCTCTTGGGCAGGCATTTTGCCTCTTTGTCTTCCCATTTCTCATCCTTTTGGATAGTCTCAGTATCCCATAAAGTGGTCCAGGCTGGGGCCCAGGTTTCATGAATGGAAACCCAGTCTTGATGCCAACCGGAAGCCTGTCCCTGGGAAACCAGGCTGGTAGTGGGAATTGGGGCCCTATGGAGGACACCAGACCTTATGCCACAGCCTAGTAGTGTAGTGATACAATCTAACAATCCGTATTGCTGGCAATTGTTAACCTTTCTGGACCTACCATGAGGGAACCACGCAGTACTTGTGGCCCACTGGAAAACAAGGCTACCACAAGCCCAGCTAGCTTCTAGATCCCTGAAAAGCCTCCCCTGAGCTAGCCAGCTCACAGGGAAGAAAAGGATGGTCCTTTTTACTGCAGGGTACATCAGGGCTCACCTTTCCTGCTTGATATTAGCATTTAAGGCTTGGCCCCTTTAAGAAGCAAGAGGTTGCCAACATTACCTCTGAGGTTTTCTAGGTAATTGCTTCTAGGTTTCTTGAGTCCTGGATGCGTTGCTCTGTTGTCTCACCTTGAGACCTTAGCCCAGCTCTCCATGAGTCCCCCTGCTCTATTCTAAACAGGCCCACCAACCCAACCTACCAACACCCTGCCCCCTCCCTGCAGGAGCCTGGGCACCCTTACTTGGGCCCTTGCCCTTTTCTTAGGTCTCATAATGTTAGCCTCAACGGGACAAGAACTCAGGAACCACAGCTTGTATTAACTGTTGCCCGTGTTGAAATGGTAGCGATAGGGAAGGCTCCCACCACTGCACACACATGGAGGCCCAGGTTGATGGTGAGGGCTGCAGTTGTTTTTGCTGATTGCCCATGGTATGGGGTACAATGAGCTTATTAAAAATGCCTGACTTACCTGGTCACTTCGCATGCTTACAGCTCGGTGTTCTTTTACCCCTCCAGAATCAGAGGAACTGGCACTGTCTCTGGAGCCCTCCCAGCAGTCCCTGACCAGGAAGCTGCGCAAGCCTAGAACCATCTACTCCAGCCTACAGCTGCAACACCTGAACCAGCGTTTCCAGCATACCCAGTACCTGGCCCTGCCCGAGAGAGCTCAGCTGGCAGCGCAGCTAGGACTCACCCAAACCCAGGTAGAGCCAGTCCTGTCCCTGCCCTGTGCAAAGCTTCCTAGTCCCTGCTTTCTGAGAACCCACAAAGGAGTCCCGTGGTTTTGCTGACGCAGCTCTCCATAAGGAGTGCCTGCCCATAGCTGGTCTGCAGCATGAGCTGGGGGTATATATTAGAGGGGTGCACCCAGACAGGAAGCTGAGAGTGAGGGATTCCAGAACTGAAGGGCTGGAACCAAGGTTCCTGGGACTCACTCTCTGTGGCCAGGTCCCTTTCCACACCTTTCCTTAGACACTCCTAATCTGTCTTCTTTTCCTCCCAAAGGTAAAGATCTGGTTTCAGAACAAACGTTCCAAATATAAGAAGCTCCTGAAACAGAGCTCTGGGGAGCCGGAAGAGGACTTCTCTGGGAGACCCTCCTCTCTGTCTCCCTACTCTCCAGCCCTCCCTTCCATCTGGGGTCTACCCAAGGCAGGCACCCTGCCTACCAGTGGCTATGACAACAGCTTTGGTGCCTGGTATCAGCATCACTCCCCAGATGTGCTGGCACTGCCTCAGATGATGTGAGTCTGGAGGGAGGCCCTCCTGTCAAGCCCAGGACCTGCGCACCTGCTTCCCTTCTGGGAGGAGAGGAAACAAGCTCCAGATGGATTTTCTCAGAAGACAAGAAGCTAAAGGAGAAAAAGGAAAGGAGAGAGTGGAAGCCTGGCTCTCTGAGCCAGAGAGCTAAATCAGGGGCTTTAGATTGCCACCATCTTGCCACACCCTCTCCCTTCAAATGACTGAAGCCCCAGCACAGACTAGGATCTAAACCAGGCAGAAAACAACTATTATTCCTGGCCTGCACCGAGGGGGCCCAGATAGCCCTTCTGTGAACAAAACCAGACGTGGACACAGAGTCTCTGTTGTTGGCTACCATAAAGTCTCCGATTTTCATTTACTGATTATTGGTGGTGGCCCAGTGGTCGAGTAAATGTTTAACATGTAAGAGGTCCCAGCATCAAAACAAAAACATGGAGTATTGGCCTGTGGGCAGCTTATGTATGTTTCTCTGGTTTGAATGGCTCTCTACTGCCATATCTACCCATTTTGAGTTGATAGTCGTGGGCTTAATCGTCCAGATAATTCAACGGGTATGTATTAAGAGCCTAGACCCACTACTCTCCATCCTTAACACCGAACAAGTTCACCTGCACATATTGTTGGAAGCCCAGAAGGAGAAATGGGACAAACTCTGGACCAGTGCAGGCATAGCTGCAAAGGTGGGGTAGCCTTGGCATCTCAGCTCCTCACTGTTGCTTCTATCTAAGAAACTGCTCCAAGTCATTGCTGCTCTGTCCAGCATTCCCAGGGACTTGTCATCTCTCAAAGCCTCAGAGATTAAAATGTATACAAAAAGGAGGAGGAGGAGTCCTGCTGTTAGGAATATTTGTCTCCGGTGTTCATCCTGGTTGGAGCTAGCTGCTCTGCCCATCTTTTCTCTCTCAGCTGATATCTCCTCCCCTTCAACAGAAGACATAGACACTACTTTTTAAATTAATGATTTATTTATTTTATTTTCTATGCACTGGTGTTTTGCCTGTATATATATATATATCTGTGTGAGGGTATTGGGACCCCTGAAACTGGAGTTACAGAGTTGTAAGTTGCCATGTGGGTGCTGGGAATTGAACCTGGATCCTCTGGAAGAGTAGCCAGTGCTCTTAACCACCGAGCCATCTCTCCAGTCCAACAGTAGATTCTTTTTTTGCCTCTGCTCTGTGGTTCTAGCTCTGGAACATCCTAACACTGCCTATGGCTCCATATGAAATGGGAAGATGTTCATACACAGTCAGAATGGTCTTCCCCAGCAGACACCTCCTGAGGCCAGTTGTGGAGGGGGCAAGGTCTTAGCCAGGGGGCTCTCTACCTTTAGTCGTGGCTTTCCTTGGGAGAGGACTGAGTTAGGTCAGTCCTTCTAAGTGACCTGCTGGAGATGGAATGGCTTTAGCCTACAGAAAGGGGTGGGGGAGAAAGAATACTAGAAGGAACTGGAATTCTCCATCTAATACACATCTATGGGATCACCTGCTTGGTCGCTCCTAGGGAGAGCAGCATGGTCACCAGGACAGGTGCTTCAGGCTGACATGTGGCTGAATGGAGGACTGGAGGCAGTGGGACAAGAAGCAGAGGAAAAAAGCAGGTCAGAGGCTATTTGGGCACTGTGCAGAGGCTGTAAGTCCAGCGTGGGCCAATGGGCTGAGGGCTGGGTGAGAAGGCTGGTCAGCTCCCAGAGCATCAGGACCTGGTAGCACCATAATTCATCCTGTGCCATAGCTCCCACCTCACATACAGCGGGGGATGGAGGGGGGTACAGAGGACAGGGTCAGACATTCAAGGTTCATGGAATTCAGCTAAGAGTGGCCCCAGGGGCTGGGGAGGGGCCTCGGGTTCCAGGCAAAAGGCTTCAAAGGCTAGCTTCCTCTCACTGCCTGAACCTGTTCCCAATCACAGCAAACTGAGGGCACCAGTCCTTGGCTGAAAAGCCCAGTAGGGCACTTCCAGACAACCCAGAGCGAGCAAGAGAGAAGCTTGGTTTGGGGGTCATAGGGAGGACAAAGGGGTATTGCAGTCCGTGGAAGTATCTCACCTTGGGATGCCTGTACACATTCCTCCTTTGCTCCACTTCTGGGTCAGTGGTCACACCCAGTCCCCCAGAGACTCTCGGAGAATTGTCCTGTGGGCAGCAAATGGCAGGTCATAGGGTACTGTGGAGGGAGCATGCCCATATAAACCCCCCCCCTCGAATCCCCTTTCTTTCAACCCCCTCCTCCGTCCTTGGACCCTGGCCCCACTGCTCTAGGGGTGGCTGGCCCCAGATGGCTCCTCTAGGTCTTCTTTGAGGCCAAGGGCCCTGGGGGTGCTGTTCCCTGCCATGCAGGCTACACACTCCTCTTTCCACAGAGCAAGATAAGATCTACCGCCCCATCTCGGAAAGCCTCCAAAGGCAGATTAATTGGACAGCCCAACACGAGTCGCATCGTTAAAACAACAGCCTGGGTTGTAAAGTTAAGTAGCAGAAATGTAATTGCTCTCCCAGCCAGCGACCAGCTGAGCCTGCGGCACCCCTTCCCTTACCTCTGTGTGCCCTTTCCAGGGAAAATGAGACTCTTTTCCACTTGGGAGCTGGTCCACTTGCCTCGGACTTCTAGGGTGGTAATGGGCCTAGAGGAATCCCAACAAGAAAGGTGCCTCATCTCTATCTCTCTAGCTACCATGGTTACTGAAGAGGAACCCTGTGGTTTCTTCCCAGGATGAAGGTCCATTGGGAACACTGGACCAACAAAGAAAAGAGAAGATGGAGGGTAGACTTTTGTCTCCAAAGTGTCCCAGCAGTGGACACTTGCCTGCTTTGTGTTAGCCTTGGCTGTCCTGGAACTCTGTCCAGACTGGGCTGGCCTCGAACTCAGAGATCTGGCTGTCTTTGGCTCCCAAGCACTAGGATTAAAGGCCTGTGCTACTGCTGCCACAGCTGCTGCCTCCAGGCTTGCTGAGCTTCTTAACCCCTCTGTGCTTTATTTCTTATCCCCTCAGACAGGACCGATAATAGGATTTGCTTAGCCATATAGTTGTGATGATGAGCTGATAAGACACCGGTAACAGCCTTGACACTCTGCCTGGAATACAGTAAGCGTTTTATAAATGACATTCATGTCTGCTGCTGTGGCAATAGAAGGGACAGGGTGAGTTCCTGTTGCCATCCATTCACCTCTCACCTAAGCAGATAAACCTGCTTCCCCAGGATAGGGAGGAAGCATGGGGCTGGAGATATAACTCAGCACATCCTGGGCAACATTGTTAGAGAGCAGGACTCAGGCAAGGTCCCCTACTCAAAGTGGGCATCTGCTTTGCCCATCTAACGTCATCCGAGGCTGCAGAACAGGAGCAGAATGTCCAGGGCACACACTGTCACTTCCATGGTCTCAGCTACAGGAAAGCAACTCTTTCTTGTTAGCTCACCCCCCCACCACTCCCCTGTACTATTTTAAGGCATGCATGCCCCCCATTCTCTCCCCCAGACCAAATGAGATTCAATTAATTCAATTAAAGCAATTTGGAAGCAGCTCCTGAAGGCTTTGGATGTGAGATAATTACCAGTAATTTGCTTCTGTGAAGACGAAAAGGTTACATGGGGTCTAGCGTGGGGAAGGAGGCAGCCCCCTCCTCACAAAATGCACCCAGATCTAGAAGGATTCCACACAGCAATCTTAGCTGCCCTCCCATTGGCCAAATTGCTTGCAGGTGGGAAAAAGGGGAATGTGGCCATGGGAGGGGGCTGGGAAGACCCTGGCGTGACAGGCTGCCCCTCCTCCATCCCTGAATCTACTATGCTGTGTGAGGTGGGGGAGGGGAGCCACTCCTCCCTCTCCCCCAGGACACTCCAGGGCTTCATAGCTCTAGCAGCAGCTGATTACTCAGTCCCAGCCTCACTGGAGCTCTGGTGCCTGGGCTTGCCTCTGGGATTGGATCCAGGGGAGATGGAATGCTATCCAGGTAGCTGAGGCCTGTGTAGACGGAGCTTTGGAGATCAAGGACTTTCCTAGAATTTATAGGGGATATGGGTCAGTGGGGCAGGATCCCCTGGAGGTGGACAGTGACCACCTGTTCCCAAGTCTCTTGAGATGTCCTCTGTGTCCAACCCCCCCCCCCACCAGACTCCAGCACTTTCTGGTTCTGCCAACAGTCTGATCAAAATCCCTTCTACTGTCTTGGTTTGCTGTCTGTCTGGCCCCAGGGCCATTGAAGCTTCTTCCTTCCCAAAAGCATATTCCCAAAAGTGAGGTGGGTATCCCTGTCCCCACCTCACTTTACCTCAGATAGCTCTGTCCTTGCCAGGCCTCAGGTAGCCTAGAAGCTGAGGAGGGTAGGGGAGAGGAAGGAAGCTTGGGGGACCCATTCCTTGGGATCCCTTGTTTTGGGTCATCATGATTTAACAATTTAAATGCAGGGAAAAAAAGGCACTGGTTAAGGGCATGTTTCTGTCATCTTAAGTGAGGTGGATCTCGGTTTGAGGCCAACCTAGTCTATGCAGTGAGTTTTAGAACAGAGCAGCCAAGGCTACACAGCCTCTGGATCTTGTCTTGGAAAAATACAAAACATAGAATAACGGGGGAGGGGGGAGTACCACTGGCTCCAAACTGCCTATCACGGCCAGTCGGCCAGTCTCCCATCTTTGCTTCTCTCAGGGGTCTCTCAGCTCTTTTTGTCTCTCCTCTGCACCCCTCCTTCTCCCAACTATAGGCCTGTTGGAGGTGGGGCCAGGAAAGAATTCTCTCAGTGAGTTCTCCGTGGCTACTGCCTCTTCCCAATAGGCAAGCTCCTAGACAGAAGCCTGGGTCTCCACCACCCTTTGTCTCTTCCTCTCATGCCCCAACCAGTCAGATCCAGTACACATGAAAGAATAGAAAGTGCACATGCTGACAGGCAGGTTATGCTTAACTACATCCAAAGTTCAAAGTCAGCTACATGGGCTACATGGGACTCTGTCAAGGAAGAAAAGGGTGGGGGACTAGAAAAGAGGCTGGGTGTGATTGTATACGCTTTTAATTCCAGCATTTTGGAATCCCAGGCCAGCCAGGGCTACATAGGGAGATCCTGCCTCAAAAATAATTAAATAATAAACATTTAAAAAGAAGAAAAGAAGTCCGCACTTCCTCTGTCTGTCTGTGTGTGCACACGTATGCAGGAACATCTGTGTGTGCATGTGTGTAGGAACACAGGCATCTTCATTTCTCCCCTCTGGCTTCTCTTTCACCCATCCCTTTCCCTGGCTAATGCTTTCTGCCATATTTCCCTAGATGTTGCTGGGGAGGGAGGCCGGATGGCCTCTCAGAAATCCAATAAGTTGATGATTTCATTTTCTTTGCTCGATTCTTTCCCTGAGCTCTGGCTAGAACTCCCATCCCCAGCTACTCCCTGAACCCCTGTCTCCCAGACAAGCCCATAGCATCCAGCTCTGCCTGAGGCAGCAGCTAGCTAAGGATGGGGGTGGGAGGAGATTCCTCTGGACTTCTCCCTGGCCTTCTCTTCTGCTCCACTGCCCCAGCCTTCTACCACTGACTCCCAGCCTGAGGGAGGGTCCTGTGCTTACAAAGAAGGCTTTTAAAGCCCATGTTTGGTAGTGATTGTTGGGGGGAGCTAGGTAAGTTATGCAGTCTCTGAGACCCATGTGACTTCCTCTTGGCTAGGCACTGGTGTTGTGGCTACCACTTTCCCCTCAAGGTTAGAGTTTTCTAAGGGAGAAGACCTCAGAGTCTCCCATTAGCTTGAGAGCACTCTCCAGGAACACAGCTGCTTCCATGAATCAGACTGGATGGTCGACAGCTTTGGGCAACCCCAGAGTTGGCTGGCACCAAGCCACTGAGCCAGGTTTGGCCAGCTCAGAAAGGGTAAAGGAGTGGACCCCATGGAGGATGGCAGGCTTTCTGATTGTCACCTCCTTGTGGGTGCTAATCCTCAGCTTTTCTTCACTCCCAGACTGAGAGATTAGGTCACTTGCAGGGGACAATGCCCCTCTGCAGATTCCACATAGGACATTCCCATCTGGACTGGCTCCCTTTCAGAGCTCAGCTGAGACCTTAGGAAGACACTTGCCACTGTCCAGAAAGAGATTGGCCCCCATTGCCAAGACTATGGCTGAAACACAAGGCAATTAGGTCACATGTGTTTTCTGGTCTCTTTCTTCGTCTCGCTTTTACACAAGGGAGGCAAGACAATTTCCATGCTCCCACCATACTGAAGTTGCCAGAGATCAGACTGGAGTGGGATCCTGGCTCAGTAACTCCCTTCTCTATCCATTCACCCTTCCCTCCGACTCTGATGTTTTCACTCCCTTTACAACGAGGGGCTGAGCACGAAGGAGTGGGCAGAGGAGAGAGCCCAGATGGGCAGCTAAGATCTTCATCCCTCCCCTTCCCACTAGCAAGGCCTACACAGCCACTGGCCCGTTCCTCTCTTGGACAGGAGCTGCTCTTGCTCTATGCAAGCTGGGGCCTGCCAAGGACTACTCCTCCCAGCCCTGGAGCTGTCGGGAATTCTTTGCTCCAACAGATCCTCGGGGAAGCCAGGCTGCATGAGGCAGGGTTTCTGACATGCCTCTGCCTTGCCCCTGTCACATTCCCTGAGCCCAAGGGGATCAGCTGGACCCACCAATGCAGGCAGGACCTTCTACCCCTGTGACCCTAGGCCTTTGTCTCACATCCCCAAGGCTCGTGCCTCCCTCTCTAAACTTGGAATGCTGCCGTCAGACTCAGGTCTGGGCCCTATCAGCCTTCGGCAACTCCATCTGAAAAGTAAGAAACAACCCCCCCCCCAGCACTGCTATGAAGACAGACGTCACCATTTGGTCCTCTGGAGTACAGATAGTCAGCCTAGAGACCGGGCAGTTTACCCCTCTGGGTCTTTATTTCCTCACCATCAGGCCTAACGAGCAAACAGATGCACTCAGGAGCCAGGGCTTTGGCTCAGTTGGTAGACTATTTGCTTAACTTGAACGGGTCCCTGGTTCCATCCTTAGCATTGCAGAAAACAAGTGAGCCCCTCCAAGTAGTCTGGAAGCAGAGGTCAGTGGGTCAGAAGTTCTTAGCTGTATTCTGAGAATCCAATGTCATCTTTAGCTAAATAGTGAGTTTGAGGCCAGCCTGGACTATGGGAGAGGCTGACTTAAAACAACAAATATCGTCTAAAGGTCTTTGGAGGAGGCAGAATGCACCCTGGGTAAGTTGTGAATTACAGAAGCAATGGTGGCTTGCCTGTCAGCCTGGCACACGACTTTGACATCAGGAAGGCTTTCCTTCATGGCTGCTCCCTTTCGCTCTGCCCCAGATGCTCGCTACCATGGGGTCCTGCAGAACTGTCATAGCTTGGTTCCTATTGCTGTGATTAAACCAACTTGGGGAGGACAGGGTTTATGGGCTTTTACAGGTTATAGTCTATCAAGAGAAGCCAAAGGCAGGAACGGAGGCAAAGACAATTGCTTATGGACTTCCTCTCCATTGCTTGCTCAGTTTGCTTTCTTATACAACCCTGAACCACCTGCCCAAAGAGGCTGGGCTCTCCCACATCAATCATAAATCAAGAAAACGCCCCACAGACATGCCTGCAGGACAATCTGATGGAGACAGTTTCTCATTTGAGGTGGTTCTCTCTTCCCGGGTGACTTTAGTTTGTGACAAAAACTAACCAGTGCAAAGGTACACTTTTACCCTGGGAATCCCAAAACATAGAAAGCTAGGTTCCCATCTGGGCAGTGGTGACACATGCCTTTAATTGCAGCACTCTGAGAGGCAGAGGCAGGCAGAGCTCTGAGTTCAAGGCCAACTAGGGCTCCCTGTCTCGAAAACAATATCATCAATGACAAAAGCCCCACAAACTGGGATGGTGGCAATCTGAGTTCAAAGAGAAACGACTCCTAAAAGTTGACCTCTGACCTCACCATTATTCCCTTACCCTCCCCAATGTGCAAACACAAATAAATGAATACATTTAATAAAAGTATTTTTTAAAAGACTCCACAGAGCGCTGTGCTAAGGTGGCTACTGAGCAATAGAATGTTGTCACTGGAACCTCACCCAAGGCCTTCTGCATCTCTGCGAGTCTCAACTCCAGAGCCTGCTCCAAGTATGCATCTCTATGGGGTGGGCCTCCTGTGGGCAGTGCCCAGGTGTGGACAGTCTCCCTCAGACTTCCAGCCTTGTGGGTGGGCAACAGTGGGTGTGAACTGCTTTGTGACGAGGGGGAGGCAGTTACACAGAAAGCAGCTAAAGGGAAGGTCCTACTGTGCTTCCTGACCAGGTCACTGGGTCTAAGGAAGATGGCTTCCAAGGAGTAAGGCCCCACCTGGAGCTGACAGCTAAGACCAAGGCAGGCGAGGCCACTGACTTCTTTTATTTTTTATTTATTTTGTTTTGGTACAGAGGTTTCATGTGTAGTCCCGGCTACCCTCCAACTTGAAACATTCTACCTCCTGCTCCCGAGTCCTGAGAGTACAGGCGCGTGCCAGCCCAACGTCTTCATTCACAGAACACCTCCGAACCTCTAGCCCCAGAACACTTCCATGGTGGTGGGGAACCACAGCACTTTCTTTGATATTTGATCGACACCACACAATTCTGAAAATTCAACGGTATTGAACATAAATGCGTGCGCGCACACTCACACACACACACACACACACACACACTTCCCAGGAATAAGAGACTCAGCGTGGTGGCTAAGTATAAGATCTATATAAGATCTCAGTAATGGTCTCTAGTATTTCCCTCTAAGAAAAGAGATGTAAAACCCCAGCTACTGTCAGGGTACAGCCCTGGCTCTTACTGTCATCCTATCTACTGGTCCTAGGCTACAGCCGTGTTCTAAGTGACTATCTCTTCACTGTAGCTGAAGCATGGCTGACTTACATAGGGATCAGTGAAACATTTTCACCATAGAAGGAGGAATTCTTTTTAAAAAAATTTTCCTGTGTGTATGTGTGTTTGCAGGCATGAGTAAGCTACATCTTTCGGTAGTTGGCTCTCTGTCTCTCTTGCTTCTGCCGTGTAGAGTACTCTAGGCTAGCTGGCCTCGGACCTTCTGAAATTCTGAGGCTAACCTGTCTCTGTCTCCCGTCTCACTGTAGCGTATAGCCCAGGCTGTCCTGAATCTCATTCTGTAGATAGACCAGGCTGGCCTTGAACTCACACACCTATCTTCCTGCTGGGATCAAAGATGAACGCCACCACTGCTTAGCTTTTTTTTTTTTCTTCTTCTTCTTCTTCTTTAACATTGGTTGGTTTTAGGAATCAAACTCAGCTTCTTGTGTGGCAAGCACTTTATCCACCACAGTCATTTCACCAGCCACACAAAGAGGAATTCTACTCAAGACCACCTCCCACAGAGGAGGAAGGCCCGCCCACCTTTGAGCATCACTGAAGTCCAGAGACCTTCCTGGGTCAGCATACTGACTCAAGAGAAAAGTGGCAGCCATCTGTTGAGCTCTCTTCTCCTCATGGTGCCAAGCTCTGTGCCAGGCCCTTCCCGTGTACAAGCTACCCCCATTTCGTCTCTTCAGAGGCCCTGTGAGGGACATGATTAGCCGCACTTTATAGCAGAGTGAAAGTAAGGTTCAGAGACGGCAGGTGGCTGACCTGAGGTTACACAGCCTCAGCTATTTCTCCTGTAAGATGGGATAATGGCACCGGCCTTGCCAGGTGGTTATCATGATTCAATAAGACAGGACTCAGGAAAGCCCTTGGCACGGGAGCTGTGTGTCTGGCACATAGTAGGTTCTCAGTGAGTATCTTCCCAGGCTAGAAATTTGGAGCAGTCTCTTCTGCTTCTTTCCTACCTGCTTGTCTCTTGTTCCCTCAGACTTCTCCACACTCCTCCAGCTGCACCCCCCCCCCGGTTCCCTGGACTGAGGACGCCCCAGCCTTCCCCATGTCTCCCATTGGTGATTCCTGAGTTCAGGGCACAACTGACTGGCCCCAGGGGCGGGTGTGGAACTGTGCCACACGCGTCGCATGACGTGGCTGGGTGCCCTCGGTGTGCTGCACAAGGAAGCATGTGCCGTTGCTGTTTGCCAGGTGCGAGATGAACTGCCTTGGGGTGGGGGGACGCCCCTCCCTCATGCAGCTGATCCTCAGGGTGTGGAGGCTCCCGATTACTCAGCAAACACTTCCAGCCCTGGACTAATTTGTCCCAGTAGACAACCCAGGAATTTGGGCCCATAGGCCCCACCTGTTGGTTCCCCTTCTCAGGCTGTCCCCTTCCTGGGTACTCCCCAGCCCCTCCTCACCTTAAGCAGAGAGCAGCCCTTAATACCTCCCGAATCCCTGAGCATCTTAGACTCTTCTGGGACTCAGCAGAGCAATGTCCTGATTCCCATCAGTTTCTAAAACTCTCCAACCTTCTGGTTGATTGACAGTTCTGGCGTTAACTTCCTCCTCTCTAGGGGAGCTCTTGGTTTGGCTAGGGGCTGAACACCCAGGAGGAGCAGTCTGCCCAGATGTAGCCTGGTACAGCTAGAGAGGCCCCAGAACTCGGCAATGTCTCTGCCTCTCATTTTCTGTGTGACCTCAGGTAAGTGGTATGGTCTCCTTGTGCCAACTTCCTGATGATGAAAGACATCAATCTAGAGAGGACGCAGTCAGTCTCTTCCTCGATTACACAGGACCCTGACCATAGGCTGGACCCCCTCCTGTCATCTCACTAACCCAATAGCTTACCTCACTGCCCTCACCCAGTATGGCAGTCCCTCAGCTAATACTGAGAGTGGACTGTTGTGCGGGTCCCAGGAGCCCTCTGGAAGTCCATGATGTTCACAGACATCCTGATATTCTGTCTGTGCAAGACACCTCCTGGGGTACAGTGAGGTACCCAAGACCCTACCAGGTTCTCCAGCGTGTTCCCTATGGATGTGTAGAAGAGTCATCCCAGGTCTCTCTCCTTCCAGAGTGAGAAAAACCATGGCAAAGCTCAGGCATTTGCTCTGAACTAGGAGGGAGGCACCATGCTGGCTCTGGAACTGAGCAAGAAGAGGCCTAGACAGAATTGCTGACTTGGTACGACAAGCATGTCTGAGACATGAAGGAGAAAGACTGGCTGGGCTCGGAGGTTGAAGTTCAGGGAGAGCCTTCTGGGAGAGGGGAAATGCTGGACTCCTTAGGAAAGCTTGCCCTAGCTTCTTGGCCCACACAGTTCCCATAGCTTTCCACTCTCTTCTCCTGCTTCTCTCCCACCACTGCCTGATGCTCACAAACCTCCTGCCCTCCTCCTCTGGGCCTAGGAAACTCATCTCTAAGCACTTTTTGGCTTTTGAGCCTACCAGTCCCAGGCTGTTGGGTGCTGTAAACAGCTTATTACAGTGATTAACGCTGCAATTAAAGCCGAAAAAAACAAAACAAAACAGAGGCCATGTGCTGGCTGCTGCCCCCCTCACCCCAACACTCCAGTGCCTTCTTCCCTTCCCCTCTGATCCACTCTGGGCTTAATCAATCAATCCATCCAGGGCCTTCAGGATGCAGCTTGATCGAATCCTTGCTCTGCTAACCAGAGTTGTCCTGTTTCATTCCCTGGGTACCAGTCTGTATGGGGCTTTGCAGGAGCGGAGAGTGAGTTTTGTTGGTGGTAGGCTACCTCAGGAGTGGTGTATGGAGGCAGAATTGGAGGGCTCTCTAAGGTCTCCCCGAGCCTAGGACCCCTCAGGGACAGGACTATGATAATCTTTCTCACCCACTCCCCTAAGAATTGTCTCCTCTATCCAAAGCGAGAGGATTTTTTTCTTCCCTAAGCTCAAAGTGTCAGGTCAACTACTGGCCCACAGGAGAGGCTGGAAACCACCAGTACATCAGCTTTAATGAACTCAACATCCAGGAAGGACCTAAAGATCTTCTGAGTCTAATTCTTTCCTCCTCAGCATCAACCTGCTGGATCTGATCTGCTTCTCTCTTAAGCTTTGCTCCTTTCCATCCCATGGGGGCAAGGGGCGGGGTTGGGGGCACTGCAGGTGTGTAGGGGACAGTTCCTGGGGGAACTGTTGCTCACTCAAATCCATGTCTTTGCTGGGCACACCCCTATCCTTCAAGACGTTGTTCAAATAACCCATCCTCTAACACAGCCTTCAAGACTTCCTTCCCCTCTTAGGCCCCGGCTTCCCAGCTCCATCTGCTTCTGTTCCTGGAGGTCTCAGCCCAGGGTCCGCAGTCCTTCCACAGACTGTGGCCATCTGTGCCTGCTGTTCAGCCCAGGAAACAGAGGCTGACCTTTTTAAAGGCACCCAGAGTTGGTGGATCAGCCAGTGTGCCAGTGCAAGAGATGCCCATCCAGCCAAGGCCAGGAGCACAGTGAGACCCAAGGCTGAGCGGAAAGCATGTGAGCAGCTGTGTCCCCAGCAACCATTGACACTCAGTAACCAGGGGCAACACCTTGGGTACCTTGTTAAGCATTTTATTCTGATTATCTCATTTAATCTCTCCCCTAGCTCTGTTGGTTGGTGAGATCAGCCCTATATTATAGGTGGGGAGACCCAAGTTCAGAAAGGTTAAGTGACTTGGCCAAGGTCACATGACCAGTAAAGTCAGGAAGGCTGGATCCAAAGGACTCCAGAGTGAGTGCACATTCCTGGCCAGTGTTAAGCTTTTCATAGGACTTGCCCAGAGGAAGCTGACCCTCTCTTTATTTAGACCTCTCCTGGGAAGAAGCCTGCTGCAGGGCCTAGCACGTGAGAGGGGTGGCTGAAGTCACGGTAACTCGGTTTCTAACTGACCCTGCCTCTGCTTTACCTTCGACCTGGATGGAAAGCCCATCAAGAGCATTCCTTTTCTTGGAGACGGGTTTCAAATCCAAGTTCTGTCTTGGATTTGCTCTGACCCCAACAGTCCCTATAGCCTCAACCTTTCTTTGTTTATTTCTAGTTTTTTTAAGACAGGGCTTTTCTGTGTAGCCCTGGCTGTTCTAGAACTCACTTTGTAAACAAGGCTGGCTTCGAACTCATAGAGATCCACCTGCCTCTGGAGGGCTGGCATTAAAGGTGTGGCCCACCACCACCACCTGGCTCTTTCTCTCCCTTTTTCCCTCTCCCTTTTTTTGGTTTTTATTCACTTGTTTGTTTAAAGGCAGGTTTTTACTATGTAACCTAGGATAGCCATGAATTTATTATGTAGCTCAGACTGGCCTTGAATTCACTATTTAGTCCAGGCTGACCCTAAATTCTTAAAAAACAAAACAAAACAAAACCCAACCCCAAAATAACAACAACAACCCAAAAAACCCAACCTCCTGTTGTAGCTTTCAGATTGCCGGAATTACAGATCTGAACCACCACGACCAGCATTTTTCTTTCTACCCCTCCTATTTTCTTCTTTCCTTTGTGTGTGTGTGCACGTGTGTGCTAGCGCTCGCGTGCGCTACATATAGAATCTGAGGCCTCATGTACGCTAAGCATAAACTCTACGGCAGCTGGAGCCTTAGTTTTCTCATCTGAAGAATGAGCGCAATCACACTCACCAGCCAAGCTGTTGTTCACCAGGAATTTACCAATGCCACCTGTTAGATAATATTAAAACTTGCAAAGGGGTGACCTTCAGGCAGAAGGGGTTTCCTAGCCTGCCTCTTCTTCCCTGAAGATTGTCAGGAGACAATGCGCACAGTCAAGCAACACCTGGAGGAAGGTGGGCTCTGTAGTCCCACCTTGGCATGCTGCCAGGTCCCTCCCAGAAAGCTCTGCTCTTGTCCCCATGGGCCCCTCATCAGGATGGGTGAAGGACGAGTTGACTCCTGGCCTGGAGGTGGGCCTGGAGCTAAGGAGAGGAGGAAGGGGAGGTCAGGGGTGGGGCTGACCCCGCAGGAGGTCACCTGGGCAGTTAATCCAGCCTGACAGAGCCAGGACGAGCTGGGAGGAATTAGGTCCTTACAACACCCTTTCATCCGTCACCGCCTGCCTTCTCGCCCAGCCTCCCTCCTTCCTTCCTCTCTCTGCCCTTTTTTCCTCTCTCCCTCCCTTTGCTGGCAGCCCAGCCCTCATAAAATGCAGTGTCTCCAGCGAGTCTGCCCGGCTGCCGCCTCGCTGCTCCTGCCCGCACGCAGCCCTCAAACCAAAAGCTCAGGGCAGCCCCGCCTGGCAGCTGCCAGCTTAACCCTTGCCAGCCGGAGCCAGGCACATGGGCGTGGCCTCCTCCCTCGAACCTCCCTGGCTGGTTTCCAGGGTGGGTGAGGACTTTGTGGAGAGATGCAGACCAGGGTGGGGGCTGAGGTGTTCTCCCAAGGACCTGGCTTCTGTGTGGCAAACTCTGGGAGGCAGGCTCATTCTGTCCTCTCATCTTTACTGAGCCTCAGCCACATAACCTCCCAACAGAGGCTCCGTCTCCATCAGACAGGACACTAAGACCTGACTCTAGGTTCCAGGCTGAGCTGGGTCATAGGGGCTACTGGGTGTTGTCAGTAATTTTATAACCAAAGATGCTTCTGAGCACGTTTGTGTGTGTGTGTGTGTGTGTGTGTGTGTGTGTGTAAGGCCTCAAAGGGTGACAGTTTTCTTCAAGAGGGACTGCATATATATGTGACAAGAGATGTCACTGTGTGTCTATCAAATAGAAATGTGCATAATGTAGTTGTGTATCTATGTCATCTCCTGGTACACACAGACACATTCACACATTCACTCCCCTCTCAGAAACCTGGGAGTCAGGATCTGGAAGAAGGGGTCAGCATTTCCAGCATAGGCAGTCTGTGACAGCATCTAGAGGATTCTGAGTCAGGGCCACACCCTTCCCATGAAGGCAAACACAGACCCCCTCCCCCATCCCATTGCTTCCCAAGCCCAGTCTGAGGTCCCACCAGCTGGCTATAGGAACAGTGCCTCCTGTCTGCTGGTCCCACTCTCAGCCAAGCTAACAGGGATAGATGGGTGGGTGAGGGGCTGGGAGTGCCTGGGCGTGGAGACTGGGGGTTCTACCCGTGTGCAAGCATGTCGATGTGTGAGCTCAAGATCAAAGAGCAGCCCTGAGGTGACCTGGCAGCTGCCGTGGTGGTGGCAGAGGACAGCTGGCTGACAGAGAACTCTAAGCCACCAAGAGGAGTGGAGTCAGGGAGGCCCTTGTTGGGAGCCTCCCACCCAGGCCTGCTCACAATATGGGCAGCCCCTGGGTCAGGAGCACCTGCCCCCCAACCCAGCATCCCAATAGTGGCTTCTACCTTGACCTTGTCTTCTCAGCAGCCCCTAGAAGTTCAGAAGTCTCTTCCACTAACACCCCCCACCAACTCCCGGCTTCCCTTCAAGAACTGTGTGCCGCTAGTTCAAAGAATACGGTGGTTATTCTGTTCTTCTTCTTTTTCTTTTTTTATTAACATTATATATAAAGACTGGTCCAGTAAGAAAGCAGAAATGAGAAGGCTGGAGAGGGTGGGAGCTGGCTTCATTCCTGTCCCTTTGGGGTGGGACTCGGAGACCCACCACATCTCTCCTTGTTCCTGCACTTCCCACAAAACCCAAATCCAGCAGGAGCCCACATCCCTCTTTTGGCTTGCAACACACAGGGAGATTGGTCCAGGAGGAACAGGGTCACATAAATAGGAAACCACAAGGGAGGAGACTGCTTCTCTTGGTTGCTCTTAAAAAAAAAAAAAAACAAGAAACAACAACAACAAAAAAAACATACTATATATAACTACAGTCTTTTACCTCTCCTTTCTTCGATGTTTTACCACATCAGGGGGCAGAAGAAAGTTAGCTTTGGGGGGACACCTGGGCCAGGGAGAGGCACTGGTACCAGGCGACCAACCTGCCAGCCTTACCCCTAAGGCACTGAGTTCTAGGCCTCCTCTTGGCTCCTGGATCCTCACCTGCATCCTGCAGCAGTGTGGAGGCAATCTGTTTCCAGAGCTGCCGTGAAGGGGGTGTTTGGGTTTCTTTTCTTGCCTGTTATATCTCTGGAGAGAGTTGGGGTTTGACCCCCCCAGGCCTGCAAACTTACTGGGAAAAAATGAAGGGGTGAGCAGGGACAGGGCAGATCAGAGCTGCCCGTCCAGAGATGAGTGGATTTGGTCCTAACTGTTAGCAATGCCCATTCTTGTCCTAGGTTTCAACAGCTTTTAAAACCAGAGTTGTGCAAAGTCCTGTACACGGAAGAAATGGGTCCTTGGGGAAAGACACGGGCCATCCTTTTCCCCAGGGAAGGGGCAGAGAGACGACTCCTCTAAATCTTCCCTTGAAAGCCCTGGATATCAGAAGGTTCCCTCATTTGGGGGAGTTTTCTTTGGTTTGACCCTCAAATCCTAATGAGGGATGGAGAACACGGGGAGGGGGGTTGGGGGAGGGCTAGGTCAGGCCCTCTTCATGAGGATCAGCCATGATGTGACGTCCAACGTCCAACGTCAAGAGCGGCTCAAGAATGTTGCCCCTGGTGCCTTAGGTCTGGCAGTGCTAGAATCCATGGTGTCTGGTGCCTCAGCACAGGGGTCCCACAAACACTCTGGCTCCCCCATGTTGGAGGTCTCCAGTGTTTGAAAAGCTGGAAGGTGATGAGCCATCTAGAGGCAATCCGGGTTTCTGGAACAGAGATCATGTGCTTTCCCCACTGGGGTGGAACTCCTCCCCATGTGGAGGGCACCCCAGGCTAAGCAGGGGGAGGGAGGTTGTTTAGGGGGGCATCCTTGGTCCATGCATTTCTCATCTGAAGGTTCTTGGGCCCCTGGAAGAAGGGACAAGGGATGGGGAAGGGAGTCTTTCCCCTGTGCCCCTTGATGATTCCTGAGTGTCACTAGGACAGGGCACCTTCTGCCTGGTCCTGGGGGGGGGTCCTTCGTGGGGGAGGGCGCAGGCCAGGTGGTTACTCAGTACACAGCCCCAGGGTTAGGCGGGGGCCCAGGGGAGGCATGGTGCAGGGTAGCCGGCTGAGGTGGCTGCTGCTGTAAGTGGGGTCCACTGAGGTTCTGTGTGTGGTACCAGGAGTTGGTGGGGTCGTCCAGGTAGTTGGGGGAGGCACTGTATGGGAGCGGTGGAGGCAGCTGATTGCGGGAAGGGGCTGGAGTAGAATGGGAAGATGTGTCCCAGAGTGCCGGTGACGGTGGTGAGTTGCAGGCCATGGAGTCACTGTTGTTGGGACTGTGTTCCAGCGGCACCTCCCCATTCTTATAGAGCTTTTTGAACTTGGAGCGGCGGTTCTGGAACCAGATTTTCACCTGGACGGAAGAGCAACTACTAGTTAGCCTCTCAGCATGCCTAAAGGATACCCCCCACCCCCCAGCCTGGAAAAGGCAAAGCAGTACCCAGCCTCATGAGGGGAAAACTAGGCAAAACCCCAGGGTCTTCACGCCCAAGCCAGTATCTTTCTTTCCAGTTGGGAAAGAACTCTGTGGCTTGGAATATTCTACTGGTCTGGTTTGGCACTTCCAAAGTGCGACCTTAGGCAGGTTACTTAACCTCTCTGGCCTCACCTTCCTCTCATTGCAAAATGGGGACCATGCCAAGGCTACCACCCATCTCAAAGGGTCGATATACGACTCAAAACGCTTAAGACAGATAACTTAAATGGTTTGCTCTACAGCAAACGCTCAATAAAAAGTACCCTGAATGGGAAACGGGCAGTTTGTGGTATTTTGCCCACATTAGATGGCCTTAGCCAAAGTTGACATATATACTGGGATAAACACACACCCACACAAGGTGTCTCCATACTCAGAAACATACCCACTCAGCGTCACACAGCCACCATACAGTAAAGCTATAAATGCATGCAGATAACACCCAGATAAGAACCCACAACATGAGCACTCAGTCATGGAGGGCTCTTAGGCTCTGGCTGGGTATTAGGGGTGACCCAGGGACTCAAGGGCAGGTGAGCCAACAATTCCTGAGTCCCTAAATTTACCTGGGGGTACTCCCCCCTCCCCCTGCTTCTCTCCACCCCATGACTGGTACAAACAATGATTCAGCTCCTCACCAGGTGACCCAGATTCCCGATGGCCTAGGCCCCACACAGCCCAGCCACAACCAAAGCCAGCCTGTCAACACCTGTAGGGAGCTAGGCACCCAACATTTCTCCCAGAGCAGTGAGGCTGCTTGGGGTTTAGGGACAGGTAAGAGGCTGGGGGTGGACTTTCCACTTTCTGATTTCTAGGTCCTTTTAGTGGAGAACCTCTCCACTTAAGCATGTCAGTGGAAAGCAAGATCCTGATGTTTTTATACAAGGATACTTTGTGTAAAAGTATCCGTGTGTGTGTGTGTGTGTGTGTGTGTGTGTGTGTGTGTGTCTGTGTGCGAGTGTGCATGGGCACCTGCGTGCTAACTGGTGTTCCATCAGAGATACTTGCCTTCTGCTTGCAAAATGACCCTTAAAGGACCCCATTCCTTATGTGAGTATTTTCTGGAATGTTGTACGTATGCCCTACACGGGGAGAGAGGCGACAGGGGCTCCTATGTTCTATAACATTGCTGAGGATCTTAGGAGATGGGAGTTCCTGGGTGTAGGGAAGGACATCTCTCTGTGAGAAGACACACACAGTTGCATAAGTTCACAAAGATGCACACTGCACCCTTCTATGCTCGCTACTGTAACCCTTTCTCTGAAAGCGGAGACTCAGGCACTCAAAGCGTAGGCAAGGGTTCCCCGCAATGGGATGCCGGGCAGGGGCTGGGGCTGGGGCTGGGGTGCTTAACCAGCCAGCTGGGCTCAGAGATACCTAGGGAATCCCAGATCCCTCATGCTCCCAACTGCCTCCAGAGACCCTGGAGCGTTCAGTACTAACCTGTGTTTGTGTGAGGCCCAGCTGCGCAGCTAGCTCGGCGCGCTCAGGCAAGGCCAGATACTGGGCTTTCTGGAAACGGCGCTGCAGGGCAGCCAGCTGATAGCTGGAATAGATGGTTCGCGGTTTTCGGACCTTCTTAGGCTTGCCGTTCACCATCCGTACCTCGGCTTCCGGCTCCTCTTTCACCGACACTGTAGGGGGGAAACACCAGTTTAGTCTCAGCCTGCGACCTCCTCGCCCCCACCCCCCCACCTCCGCGTTCTCCCAAGATTTCCCACCGTCGGACACCGCACCCTCCGGCCCACTGATCTCTCCGGGACTTCTTGGAGGAGCGCAGTGCCGCCCGCGCCCAGGGAGGAAACCGCAGCGACCCAGCCGGACCGGCGGCCGCCCACGACGCGGCGCTCCCAGCTCGGCACCCGGGGCCTCGGAGCGCCGGCCCCGGCGCCAGCAACCGACTGGGCGAGGACCGCGCGGCTCTCTCATGATGCCTTCCTGGCTCTCCTTTAGTGACCCACCTAACCGCGGTGGCGTCTCCCACTCCTCGTACTCCCTCCCCATCCCCTTGTAATAAGCTTCCTAGTTTAGTTTAATTTGTTTCAGAAAAAATAATTTGCAAGGATAGTACATGCCTTTTCTCTGTCTCTTTTTCCTTTTCTCTGTTTTCTTTTTCTTCCTCCCCTCTCTTTCCTTTCCTCCGTTGTTTTCTTTCTCTTTCTTCCCTCCCTCCCCTTTCTTCCTTTTCCCTGTTGCTTTCTGCTGCGCTTTTTCTCTCTCACACACATACACACCCCACACACCCCCACACACATTTCTTTTTCACTGTCCCCACTTCTCTCACTGCATCTATACTTCTCAGCCTCTCCCTCCTCCATTTCTGGGACTTCTTTGGGTCTTTCTCCATGTGCCTTTCACTACTACCAGTCGTGTCCCCCCCCCCACCCCCCCCCACCCCCGGACAGCGGCCCGAAGAAAGAACCTCCAGTCCTCACTAACTCCCCTCAAGCCCCCGGCGACCGTCTTGTGCCAGCGGAATCGCAACACTGAGGGTTCCCCTCTGATCACCCAGAGAGCGCTCTCCGTGGCCTTGGCTGCCCCGAATCTCCAGGAGACCTCGGCGCACACTGCGCGCCTCTACGGAGTGTGGTTCATCCCTCTGGAAGTCATCTAACCGGGTCTCCTCTAATCTTCAACTCTTCCATTTCTTAACCTCGACTCTTCCTAGATTTCAGCTCCCATTCCCAGACTTCCTCTCGCTTGGGAACCTTATAAATCCCTCGCACTCGGCACAACCCGGGCATCCTCACCTGGGTCCTGGGCAGGCAAAGGCTGCTCCCGGTACGCTCCATACTGCCTGTAGGATCCCCCGTAGGTATATTCCGATTTGGGTGAATAAGCGCCGGTGCCTGCGAGCCCATTGAGATTGAACTGGTGATGGTAGGTGTAAGGGTTCACCGTCTGACCGTAGGGCTGGCCCGAGTAGTAGTCATGCTGGGGAGCGCTGTAATAGCCCAGGTCAGTGACTGAAGATTCGGGCAGGGTGGGCGAGTCCTTGGAGCCCGCATGGCAGCTAAGCGAGCTGGAGATGTCGGTGAGGATGCTGCTGAGCTTGCGATCGAAGGAGCCGCTCATGCTGGCGAGCGCAGCGACACCCCGGGCCTCCTCCGAGGAGCACCGAACAGGCGGAGGAGCCCAGGTGGGGTGTGTGTCCAGAGGACTAGGGCAGAACGCGGTCGCGTCTGGGGGAGGGGGTGGCCAAGGGGCGCCTAGACCATCGCAGGCCGTCGGTCAGTCGCTGCGTGCCTCTCTCCGCGTCCCAAGCCACAGTCAAATGCTGCCAGCTCCGCCCGGCCAGCCGGTTATAGACTCAATGTTGGAGTCGCAGAGGGAGGCTCCTGCACGCTGATTGGCTGTAAGTCTTGCCTTCGAGGCAAAACATGCTCGCGCTTTCTCACTGGCTCCCCGAACCCTCTCAACCCTCTTTGTTGTTACCCCTAATGCACACACACACACACACACACACACACACACACACACACACACACACACACACACCACTGCCAGCACCACTATATTCCTCCTATGCTCCACCTCAGATAAATGTGTGAAGGAGTGTTGGCTGTGCAGAGCCCCCAGGATCTACTAGCCTGTCTGTTTTAGTGACCAGGGGTGGGCTTAGGTGAGATGAGGAAGGAGGGGAATGTACCCATTGGGTGTTCGTGGAAGGAGGTGGTCCTTGGTGATATATGTGTGTTCTATGCAAATGATGGACAGATGAAGGTGGCGAGGACCCACGGGGTCCATGGAAATATTTGGATGGCCTTTAAAATCCAAAAGGAGAAAAAGACATAGAAATTTTCATGTTTAAAAAATGTTGGACTAGATTAGTATATGATCGTGTGAAATGTGCGTTTTAAAACTATGAAGGAAGAGTCTGACTAAGCAAAAGCATCTTGGGCCTGCAAGTTATTCGTTGGACCTGGGAGCATCCTATTAGAGCAAAGCAGTATGGATTTAGGGACTGCTTTAGAAGACGGAGGTACCCCCAATTATATGTGTGCCTTCAGAAAGGGACCAGCTTGAGTGGAAAGAACCGTGAGGCAGTCCCTGTGAGGCTGGCTTTCTGGAATAGTTCCACCAGTATGGGAGAGCACTTGGGAGCACAGACTGTTAGGGGTTAAAGATCTATGTTACATCTTCACACACTATAGAAGGTCCACAGTGAGTGCAAAAGTGTCCGCGAGAATGTGTGTGCAAGAGAGTGTGTCTGTGTGTGTGGTGTGAGGCAGTGGAAGTGTAGGGTTGTGAACAACCGACCAGTCAGCTGTGTGTACCTAAATGTGTGCATGGATAGATGCTCAGATCCGTCTATCTCCAATAGACAGGAGCCACGTACGTCACTCAGTTCTGTCCACGTAGGCCCTGATGAAGAGGCTTCTCAGCCTGGAGCAATCTCCAACCCTCCTGACTGGCTCTCAAAGTCCAGTTCCCAGGTAATAATATTTGCTGTTCCGGGTGCCAATCCCATTTCTCTACTGCATCTCCACTGATGCTACCAAACCTATCCTTGGAGGAAGGAGCCTTCTCCCAATTTCAATTCCTATTCCCCCCTCCACCCCCAGGCCTTCCTTCCACGTCTCGAATCTGGTTATCTCCCCTTGCTTTGCCTAGCCAGGACACACAGTGCCAGTGCGCCACCTCGTGGTTGTTCCCGGGTTCTGCACCCTGCCTTAAAGCTGCCTTAAGGAGTTAGCCGACTGAGAGCAAAGGGGTCTTATTCTGCATGGAGTGTTTAGGGGGTGCGGTGAGACATTTCAATGTTAGGTCCAGCCACGGGATGCTGAGCCTGGAAAAACTTGGGCTTGGTGAACTAAAAGGCCTACGTCGGGGAGCAGGGACAGGAGTAGGTGACCGCCTGGCCTGGGCTGCCCTGGGAGGCCGCCGCGTGGGAAAGGTGGGGGCGGGGGCGGGAGAGGGGAGCGCTATCTGTCTGTCTATCTGAGCGTCCCCCCAGCTCCTATCGCCCGCCGCTGCGAGCTCGTGGCGGGACGAGTTGCCACCCGCTCTGGATGCCCTCTGTTCTTCTGCCAAGAGGGCGCCCAAGGAGCCCGGGGCGTTGGGGGCAGGAAGGGCATTGGGCTGCCGGTTCCCCTCCCAGGATGCAAGCGGGGGCGGCGGGGAGGACCTGTTTTGGAGCCCCCAGCTGCCCACAGGGAAGGGACAGCGTGGGTAAACTCTGTCTCGGGAGTTCGTTCATTCATTCATCTGGAGTGACAGGTGATCCGGAGACGCCCCAGTCTCTCCTCACCCCACCTGGGCCTGGCTGTGAGTGAACACAGGAGCCTTGGAGTTGTAGTGAGTTATTTTAGGGTAATTTTCAAGGTCTGTTGTGCTCTAGAACGGACTGGAATCACAACAGCAGCATCAAGAAGCATTTAAGGCTGGGCGTGGCAGCGTAAGCCTTTAACCCCAGCACTCACTCGGAGGCAGAGGCAAGTAGATCTCTGTGTTCAAGGCCAGTGTGGTCTACAGAGCTAGTTCTAGGATATCCAGGGCTATACAGAGAAACCCTGTCGAGGAGGAGGAGGAGGAGGATTATTTAAAAATGGATTGTTGGGTTGCAGTGTGCTGGGAACCACCCACCCCATTCACCATAATTCTTCAGATACATAACGTAGTCTTTGGGGAAGTGTTTGTTGAGTGACTAAACAAGCGGAATCCCCTCGGTACTGTTCTAACAGAGTCCAGGCTGAGGCTGAGGCATGGTTGACGGAAGGCCTGAAGCAGGCACAGGACTCATTCTCAATGGAAATGAGTTCGGAGTTGTTCCTGAGGGGTCCCCGAGACCAGCAGAAAGGGAACCACCGACAGCTGGGAGGAGAGGCAGCTAGAAGATGCGGTAGAACTGGTGTCAGCCACTGGACTTCATCTGGTCCAGCAAGACCAGCAAGTGTCAGCTAGCCAGAGTCCTGCTCCTGAAGGAGGGTGAAGTAAGGCAGCTGGCGACCGGTGACAGACCTCTAGGAGGCGCTAGCTGGTGTCCAGGTCAAGGTCTATACACACACTGGTGGCCCTGTTTCTTGGAGACCAGGGATCAAGGCTGGTTGGACCATACAGGCACTGTTCACAATAAGATAAAACAAAGTAAAATAAAACAAAATTAAAAAATAAAAAAGAAAACCAACACAACCACCACCACCACAACAAACCAGGGGAGGGATGACGCTCAGATAAAGAAAGCTTTCTTCCTTGCCCAGGGACCTGGCGCCATCTAGTGGTCATAAGAAGGTAACGTCTGAATCTCCTGAAAGCTGGAAATCGGCCTCCTGCAGCAACAGGACAGTGGTTCCCATAACTCTCTCTGGCATTATTACCTTTTGATTTCCAGCTCCTTCTCTGTTTTCCCATCAGTGACTCTTCTCTTTGGGTTTCTTGCTTTCAAGTCAAGAAGCAGTTTGCACACATCTTCCCAGAGTCTCATCCAGGTACAGTGTTTGTAGAGCCTCCAGGGTGCGTCCTTGTCTTGGGTGCTGATGAGCTGACCTTCAAGACAGATATGACGCACTCTTCACGGTGGGCACTCTGGGGACTGGTTTAACTATGGCGTGGTGGGTGATGGGGTGGTGTTGTGTGTGCTGCCGTGGTAGAGAGGCCAAACCCTTTGTAGACAGGAGGGCATCTGAAGCAAGACCTGGAAGAGGTGTGGGGTTTGGTCTATAAAAACGGGGATAACAGGAAAGAGTGGTTTCTGGTTTGCTGGACAAGGCTGTGCAAAGTCTTGTGGAACTACCTAGGGTTTAGTATGGGGGTATCAGTGGTGGGGGGCCCTAAAAGTGAGGCAGGAGCTTAGGAATCGGTCCTGGAAATGGAATATCAGGACCGTGTGCTGTATTCATAGGCTGCGGAGAACCATTACAAAGTTTTAACCAGGCTAGAGAGTTGGTTCAGTAGTAGTTAAGGGCTCTGACTGTTTTTCCAGAGGTCCTGAGTTCAATTCCCAGCAACCACATGGTGGCTCACAACCACCTGTAATGGGATCGGATGTCCTCTTCTGGTGTGTCTAAAGACAGCTACAGTGTACTCACATACATAAAATAAATAATTCTTTTTTTTTTAAGTTTTAACCATGAGAGAACGGGGTGGGATTTTCATTCTAGAAGCATCTCTGGCTGTTCCGTGAACAAACAAGACTGAAGGATGGAGGCCATTGTGGTAGTTCAAGCGAGAAGTGTGGTCTGGCCTAAGGAAGAGGCGGTCGGGCAGAAAGAATGAAAGTGTGGCAGCACAGAGTCCTGAGGTATGAATGGTGTGTGTGGGGAGGGAATAGCCCCAGTCTTCTGGTTTGGCATCTGCATGGAGGGTGGATGTGTGCTATGAACAGGAAAACCCCAGAACGAAGGGGTGCATGACAGGAAGAGGGTGCAGCCAGTTTGCAGGAAGCATGTGTACCCGCAGACAAGTGCTTATCCTGACCTACAAATCTGCGTGCATCAGAGTTGTACACTCAGCACCCAGAAGTCATGCGGACAAACACCATCTTGATCAATGTCACCTCCACACACAGATCAAATTGTTGTAATTTTTGTTTTTAAGACCCACGTACTTTATCTTATGTATCTGGGCATTTTTGCCGGCATGTGTGGCTGAGACCCAAGGATGTCAAAAGAGGTCATTGGATCTTCTGGGACCGGAGTTATGGGTGGTTGTGAGCCATCATGTAGGTGCTGGGAACTGAGCCTGGATCCTCTGCAAGAGCAAGTGTTGTGTTCTTAGTTGCTGAGCCATCCTTTTTAACTTTTAGGTAGATGGGAGCATACTGTATATAAATACTCTTTTGTCTTTGTCTCTGCCTCCCTCCCTCCTTCCCCTTTTCTCTCCCTCCTCCTCCTCCTCTTCTTCCTCTTCCCCCTGATTTTTCTCATTCTCTTCCTTTGCAGCCAGAGCTGGCCTCATGGATGCTGAACACATGTGTATCACTGGCTCTTAGCTCCGTCTGGTTCTTTTTTTTTTTTTTTTTTTTTTCCTCAACACTGTATTGTAAGATGCATGCACGATGTGGAATACGTTGGCGCATTCTGTGTGAGCCTCTTGTCATAGACTACATCACCGAGCATTTATCTGCTCTACAGTTGACGGGAATTTGGGCAGCTTCCAGTCTGAGGTGATCCTAAGTATCGCTGAGAGGGCTGTTCTTGCACCTGTCTTTTGGTGCACATGTGTTTCATGCCTGAGGCCTAATGTGGCATGTGTGTGGGTGTCTCTCTCTAGTGGACCCTGACTATCACTGACACCCCTAGGATGCTCTGTCCAGCAGTGGTTGGCAACAGGCCACATGGCTCTGAAAAATCAATCAGCAGCCAGGCATGGGGGCGTGTGGGGGAGGACTTCTTTAGTCCCGGCATTGGAAGTTAGAGGCAGGTGGATGTCTGTGAGTTCAAGGCCAGCCTGGTCCATAATGAATTTCAGTACAGACAGTACTGTAGAGAGAGGCCAAGTCTCAACAACAACCAAAAGAAGAAAAAGAAGAGGAAGAGGAGGACACGGGAAGGAAGGATTAGGAATGACATAGATGAGCTGTTCTGGGAGGGTAGGAGAGAACGCATAGAGCAAGAAAAATGGCAGCCGAGCATGGTCAAAGGGCCTGAGTGGTGGTGGTGGCTCTGAAGGAGAGCTTCGAAGTGGAGGGTGTGGCCAGTGAGCTCAAAGGTAGATGTGTGGCCTGGTTGGGGCAACATGAGGATGTCATCTCCCATGGAGTCGGTTGGACACGTGGGAGGAGCTGGGGAAGGGGGCCAATGCTGAGAGGAGAGTGGGAGGGAAGGAAGCTCGGGGCAAGTGCAGGCAGCTCCGAAGGTCTTGGAGGCTGGAGAGGGCCCGAGAGGGCTGAAGATTGAGGGTACTGGCTTGCTGGGAGCAGGGGTGTGAGTGTTTGAAATGGGAGCAAGCCTGTTTTGATGTTGGTTGGAACTGGTGCCCTCCCTCAGGAGGTAGGCGGGAGGAAGAATCTGGAACCCCACCAAAGAGGCGATTGCTCCTGTTGAGTCAGGAGGGAAGATGGAGTGATAAGAGGGAACTCTCACTCTGTGCCAGACTCTGCCTGAGAGTTCACTCGCTAATCCCTAGGAGCCCTTCCTTCTGCCTTTTGACAGAGGGGAAACTGAGGCACAGAGAGGACACATAAAGGGTGGATTCAAAATTTGGGCCGTCTTTGTCCTCTTCCTCCTTCTCTTTCTTTGAGACAGGGTCTTGCTGTGCAGCCCAGGGTGTTCTAGAACTCACCAACCCCTCCCCACACCCCTCCCCCAACACTGGGATTGCTGGCTAGGGCAGGCAATCTTAACTTACTCTGGGGCCTAGGCAGGTGGGCCTTCTGGTTTCATCAAAGGTTACATGGAAACTGATCATGTGGGTATTTTCTTAGCCAACCCTTGAGCATTTCTGTATGTTCAAAACATCTTAGGGTAACAGGGACTGCCCAAGCTCTTTGGGTGTACCATCAGGACGCATGTGGTGTAAGGGTGAAGTTAAGCCATTGAGGGAGAAACGGAGGTGCCCGGGGCACAGGGAGAGTGAACAGAAAGTCTAAAGGTAATCTGCTGTCAAGGGGACCAGAAAGGACTGATGGGTGCACACAGCAAATTTCTTGGTGTTCCAGTGCACTCTGGGGTGCAGGGAGTAAGACTCCTGGCTGCAGTGGGCCTTGAAAGTCAGGGAGAAGCAGGGGTTGTTTAAGAATCCATGTTGAGTGAGGAGGGAAAAAAAAGAATGGAGTGGCCCAGCTGATAAAAGGAGGGAAAAGTTCTAGGTTGGAGGGCCTGAGATCAGAGGCCTGAAGAGGAGGATATATAAGGAAGGGTTACTGTATATCTGTCAGAGTCATTAAACCCAAGTACCAAGCGTACAAAACACTGGAGGAGATGGTGGGGTAAAAGGAACTGTCATCATTAGTGGAGGGTAGAGGAATTCGAGATGTAATGGGCAGATTCTTTTGTTTAGCATTATTTATTTTATGTATGTGAGTACACTGTCCCTGTCTTCAGACACACCAGAAGAGGGCACCCATTACAGATGGTGGTTGTTGGGAATTGAACTCAGGACCTCTGGAAGAGCAGTCAGTGCTCTTAACTGCTGAGCCATCTCTCCAGCCCAGAATTCAGTGGGCAGAGTCTTACAAAGGCAAAAACCAGGGGCTAGGATGCAGCTCAGCTGGTGGAGTGTGTAAGCTCTAACCCCAGCCAGCCTGGCATAAAGACAGGAATGGTGGCTCATGCCCATAATCCCAGCCCTTGAAAGACAGAGGCAGAATTGAGGGTTCAAGGCCAGGGCTGTGGAGAAATTGATCAGCCAGTAAAGCACTTGCAGGGAGACTATTGTATCTGTGACTTCAGTGACCAGTCAGCCTAGCCTACTTGGGGAGTTCCAGGACTGTGAGATACCTTGTATTAAAAAAAAAAAAAAAAAAAAAAAAAAAAAAGTGCCTGAGGGGTGACAATGACCACAGGAACTTGTCCTCTGACTTCTTGCACTGTACACATAGGCAAACACAGACACACAAAAGCCAAAAACATAGAAAAGCCAAACATAACCATCTCATCCTCGACCCAATGGCACTTCTGAGTTTTGACCAAATGAAATAAAAATGTATTTATTTGTTCATGTTTGTTTTCTCAAGGCAGGGTCTTTCTAGCCTGGCTGTCCTGTAGACCAGGCTGGCCCTGAATTCGCAGAGGTCCACTTGCTTCTGCTGGGGTTAAAGGTGCCCCCCACCCTGTGGAAATGGGGACTTACAGTTACACAGCAACTTGCCCACAGAAGCCATGGCAGATTTTTGTATAAAGTCTAAGATTTCAAAGCAACCGAAGTTGTCTCGTTGGTTGCAAAGAGAATAGGTATCAAGTATTCTTCCTTCTTTTCTCCCTTCCTGTAAATACAGGGGAGGGCCTGTATTCTGGGGCAGGGAGGGAGAAGCAGGTGGGAGCGGGGGTTTTAGGACAGTGAGCTATTCTGTAGATACTGTAATGTTAGATCCCTGGAGCTGTCCATTTGTCCAAACTCAAAGAATAGTATGATACAACATAAAATACCAACACTAGGAGCTACCTTTCATCAAATGTGTCTTGACAAGGCCAATGACAGCAATAGGAAAAACTAAAGAGGGAAGATGGGAAAATGGCTCAGTGGGTAAATGTGTTCACTGTGCAAGCTTGTGGACCTGAGTTCGATCCCCAGATCAGATACAAAGGTGGAAGGAGGGAACTGACTTCACAGAGTTGGCCTCTGGTCTCCGTAGATATGACATAGCACTAATGCCCCCCCACAGTAATAATAGTACATTTTAAAGGGGGGAGAGATGTGAAACTCCTTGTAGCACCTGCTCAACTTATCTGCAGAAATAATCAATCTTTAGGAAACCAAGACTGAGTTTAAAAAACAACAAAAACACACCAAGGAGTTTCTCACATTCATCCTGTGACTCAACAGGAAGTGCCCCAAGCCAGCATTCTGTCCCCAATCTGCCTTATCCATCAGCTGCCCTTGGAACACCAGAACTGGGTACTGGGTCTGCCTTCAGTAAGTTCCTTCTACCCTTTATTCTCCTGTTTTGTTTTTGTTTTTGAGACAGGGTTCTCTGTGTACCCCTGGCTGACCTGGAACTCACTCTGTAGACCAGGCTGGCTTTGAACTCAGAGATCTACCTGCCTCTGCCTCCTAAATGCTGGAATTAAAAGTATGCACCCCACTGCCTGGTCTAGCTCTTATTTTCAAAGACACTGTCCTAAAGCTAAATGTTTATGTATTGAGACTTGGCAATCCTTCTGTCTCATCCTTCTGAATGCTAGGGTTACTCATGTGCCTTGTTATACCTGATTTAAGAAAAAAAAAATCACTCTTTAGTTTGTCTGGCTTTGCTTGGGCAAGCACTCTCCACCGAGTTACGTTCCTCTCCAACTTTTACTCTATTTATTGTTAACTTTTAAGTTTTAAACATTTGTTCGTTTACTGGAGGTGAGAGTATACAGATGTTCCGGTGCACATGTGGTCAGGGGCAGTTTTCAGGAGTTGCTTTTCTCCTTCCTCCATGTGGGTCCCAAGGATTCGATGCAAGTCATCGGGTTTGGTGACAGTCACCCTTAAGCACTGAGCCATTTGATGGCTGATTTTGGGGGTGCGTGGGGTGTATCGGAGAATGTTTTGTGTAGCCCTGGCTGTCCTGGAACTTGTTCTGTAGCCCGGGCTGGTTTCAGACTCAGAGATCCGCTTGGCGCTATCTCTCAAGGGCTGGAACCAAAGGCTTGTGTGCGCTACCACTCCCAGCTTCTCCTGTGCCATTTTTGTTTCATATGATTGTGTCACGCAAGGTTGGCTCTCTAATTTTGGTCACGGGGGCTGGAGCGATGACTCAGCAGTTAAGAACACTGTCTGTTCTTGCAGAGGACCAGGGTTCTGGTCTAGCCCTTACACAGCAGGTCACCACCATGTGTAAGTTACAGGGGATCAGGTGCTCTCTTCTAGCCCGACAGACACACACGATGCTCATCATTCACGGAGGCAAAACACCAATACATATAAAATAAAATAAATACACTTAAAAAAAAAAGAGCTGGTCACCTGAGGTTGTCGTTACCTTCTGCAAGCCAGGGCCACTTAGAGACCTTGAGGAGTTGGGTTTCTTCAGGTCTAAGTTGCTGTTTGCTGTCCTCCTCAGATCCTTTCTCTCGGCTGGGCTGCATTCTGTCTCCCAGCAGTCCTGGCGGAAGAGGCATTTCCCCACATGGACCTGGGATTGAGTTTCGTTAGACACCAGTCACATACCTATCCCCAAACCAGTTAGTGTCTCCCAAGAGAGTGGCTTGTCTGGGTCCTGCACACACTCTCTGAGATAACAGCCCTCCCCACTCCAAGGGGAGCGAAGGCCCTTCCCAGAAGAGGGTCTGGCAGAAGCATCCAGGCTGTGGCCATTACCCCCTTGGCAGGGATCCAAAGTGCTTTCCGTTAAATCATTTTGGGCTAAATCCCCAGAGCCAAACAAACATGCCTCCATTTGATCACTTCCCGGATTATGTTGAAATGACCTATCGATGTGTCTCTCACTGAGCAGCAAGCTCTCAAGGATGGTCACGTTTGCTTCCTACCCAGCCCTCTTCATCTTGCGCCCAGCTAAGGCATAAACAACAGCTACACGCTGCCCCTGGGATCTTATGCCAGCCTTGCTGTGGGCTGGCACTCCATAGAGTTCAGCTCAGCCTGGGCTGTGGGAAAAACCCTGTCTCAAAACAAACAAAGAAACAAACAAACAAAAAACACAATGAAAACTTTGCTTCCTTCTCTCCCTGGATTTCTTTAGCCTGGTCACCTGGACATGACTGTGAGCCCTGTGGACAGTCACTCTGGGGCGCTGAGCAGGATTACTTTACTTCCCAGTTTGGAAGCTCAGTGACCTCCCATCTCACTTGCCAGGTTCTCTGGGCTTTTCTACCGCTAGGTTCAGCCCCGATGGTCCCCACCCCAGCTGGATATACAGTGTTTACCAGCAGCTCCTGTGTCTAGGAAGATGGGTGCAGAGAGGGTGTTAGGCTCCATGAATGGATAATTTCATGTGCAGCTTGTCTGTGCTGCAGAGTCCTGGGACAAGTCAGCCTCTGCACTTACCTAATCCAGTTCCTTATAGTAAACCTCCTGGGGCTCACGGAAACTCTGTTTCCCTGAGAGGAATAAAGGGGCCTGCCTCCCCCAGGACATTTGGGAGGAGCAGGTAGAGTAAAACTCCAGGATCTTACATTTGTTTAAAGATTTATTTATATATTTTATGTATATAAGTGCTCTATCTGCGCGTTCACCTGTGTGCCAGAAGAGAGCACCAGATCCTATTACAGATGGTTGTGAGCCACCGTGTATATGGTTGCTTGGAATTGAACTCAGGACTTCTGGAAGAGCAGCCAGTGCACTGCTGAGCTCTTTCCAGTCCCAGATTTTACCTTGAGATAGAAAGACATGGGGGCTGGAGAGATGGCTCACTGGCTGCTCTTCCAGAGGTCCTGAGTTCAATTCCCAGCAACCACATGGTGGCTCCCAACCATCTGTAATAAGATTCGATACCCTCTTCTGGTGTGTCTGAAGACAGCTGCAGTATACACATATAAATAAATAAATAAAAATTTTAAATGATAGGATAAGATACAACAAAAACAACAGCCACGATACCTCCTTAGCCCTGTGAGCGTGATAGGAAATCCCAGTAGTTAGACCAGTGTCTGAGGCAGCCTGAGTCCTGCCTGAGTTGAACAGAGGCTACAGCATCACAAGGCAGCTTTGAAGCATTGAGGGAAAGTCCTCCAGAATGGGAACTGGCCTCTGTGGGGCAGCATGGAGGTTTCATGAGCAGAACACCTCCCACAGAAAGGGGGCAGGGATAAGGAGTCACATGGATACCTCCACTGAGGACTGTCACACAGGCTGTGCCTTCCCCAGGCCCAAGGCCTATGAGACTTGATTTGTCCCAGTCGAATTGGGGTTCTATACCAAATGAAGATGCCAGAGTGATTTCATTACATCTGGGCATATCTTTCCAAGGACAGAAAACTAATATACAGTTGGGTACCCATGTGACCTGCTGGTCCTGGAGGCTGAGATGCAGGATAAAGGGGGAAGAGAATGTAGAGGGTAGGGAGAGAGATGCTGGAGACATTATCCAGTATAGACAGAAGAAGCCACGGTGTGTCAGAGCCCCTGTTTTACCAAAGGAGAAAATGAAGCTCAGAGAGGGAGAGAGACCTGCCCAAAGGCACTCAATGATGCCTTCTGTTTCCGGAGCAGAGGCATATCATCCAGTTGGAGCCTCTGAACTTGCAGCTGACCCTGGTGGGTTCTCCTCTCCATCCTAGCAAACAGTGGTATGCGACTCTTGGTTGGCTGGACCTGCCCTCTCAAGGGAGAGAAGCCAGGCAGTTTCTTCACTTGAGTTGAGAGACATCGACTGACTTCATAGATTTAGATATTGGGAAAAAAAAGTCAGATGGCAACAGCCAAAGTTCACTACACCCCTTATGTTTCTGGGGGTGTGTGCAGGAAGCCCTGCTCACCCTCTCTCTGTTTGGGGGGGGGACAAGAGAGAAGAAAAAATGATCAAATCGCAGGTGGACTTTTCCAAGCATCAGGAGTCTTTTTTCTAGGAAGAAAAGTAAGAGGCTCACGGCACACCTCATAAGTTTACTATCTCAAGATAAGAGGACTGTGAATTCAAGGCTAGCTAGCCTGAGGAAGAACCAATTCCAGATCATACCTACACTGTGGGGCAGGCGCTTATACTGGTTGCAGTTGCCTTAGCCACCACCAGGTGGCAGGCCCGCCCACTTCCAAAGAACTAGCGGCTGGGAATTAGAATAACTCGGTTGAGTGATGGGTTTGTGTATTCATCCTTCGTTCATTTCTTCGATTATCATTCGTTCATGGTTTCTATTCCCTAGGCACATTTGATTCCTCACATGTGCCAGGAGGCACTGTTTTGGGTATGGCCAGGACAAGGTGGATGTTCCAGGCACTTCACCCACCCTCTCTGCCCAGCGGGCAGTACATGCTGTCCCTGGCCAGGCCAACAATGGCGGCGGCAGGTGTCTGTGGGCCAGGTCTTAAGCCACATGGCGGACTGCCTGGGTTTCTTCCCGCTGCAGCCATTTGGGATAGTGCTCCTAGCCTTTCGATCTGTAACAGAGCCAGCGGGCAGTGGGCCCTGCGCAAAGTTTGGATCGCTTCCCTACGAGTCGCCCGCAGTGGGTCTCAGGTGTAGCCACACAGTGGTCCCTGGGGCTGAGGTTTTCTCCATCTCTCTTCTTCCTCTAAACGAGCTCAACCTCAAACCGCCAATCCCAGCCCCCTCTGCTGCTGCTTCCTTCTGCTCTCTCCAGCAGCTTTTCTCAGAAGTATCCAGGGAGCTGAAGATGGGTACTAGAGAGCCCTGGCCCTGGGAATCCATCTGTTTTCCTTCAATCTCCGCCGCCCCTTCCCCTCCCCTCCCCACTCCCTCCCTCCACGCCCCCTGTCACTAGTTTCCGGTGTGTTGGAAGCATCCACCGTTTGGCTGTAGACAGGGTTCCCTCCTAAGGATCCTCTTAGGACCAGAGCTTTGGGTTGTGCACTGCCCAAGCCTTAGTTCCTCATACAGAGCCCTCCCTGTTTGCGCGGTCCAGATGAAGGTGGTGCATTGCTCTGTGAAGTTAACTGCACATAGCTATGTGTAGGAGGCCACAGAGAACTCACTCAATACATGGCACCTTTGCCCGAGGAGTTGCCCTGATCTAACGTGAAGGCACCTGCTTCCCACCATAATAAGAACCACCGGGCTTCAAGGGTTTACTCCCTAAGGACCCTGGGCCTAGAGGGGCAGGGAGTATCTTGGAAAGCATTCTTTGAACAGGTCCCTGCTTCCAGAAGAGACCTGCCACCTCTGCCCCAGCTCACATCAAGATCCTCCTCCTTTAGCCAGTGTCCGGGGTCTGGTGACTCACAGCGCAGCTCAGCTGGGAGGCATCTGACTGTGCCCACAGCTCTGGCACCTGGCCGCTGGCCCCACATCCCAGGCGCTCTACTGAGACCTTCGTACCAGTCCTCTTCGCCATGAGTGTAGTCTTCGCTGATTCCCTGCAAGTACATCTAAGAGGTGGGCAAGGCCTGGCGGCCGCAGGCTCCTGTGCCAGGTGGAGTGGGAGTCCGGCTCTTATCAGCTCATCACATTCCGAGCATTCCCACAGGGCTGAGTGTGAGGGCAGCGGGAAGAATGCGGGGTGGGGTAGTGGGGAGGTAAGGGGGGGGTGAGGAGGTGGGGAAGTAAGGGGGGGTGGGGTAGTGGGGAGGTAAGGGGGGGTGGGGTAGTGGGGAGGTAAGAGGGGGTGGGGAGGTGGGGAGGTAAGGGGGGGTGGGGTAGTGGGGAGGTAGGGGGTGGGGGTGGGGAGTGTTTAAAGTCCTCGGTCTGGGTCTGTGGGTTGGCCTTAGCTGGGTTTCTGCGGGGGGCTGCCCCCTGCTCACTCCCTCCCTGCACCCCTCAGAGGCCTTCCTCCACACTGTACACGGCTAAGTGTCCTCTCAGTGGCTGTCTTTCTCTTCCTGCTCTGTCCCCTCGTTGTTTTGTTTTGTTTTGATGTGTTGTGTTCCTCCCCCCCCGCCCCAACTCCCTTCTCGGCTGCCTTCTCTGTGCCAGAGACAGGTGAGTATAGAGTTCGAGGCAGGCTTCTGCTTTGTCCCATCTTTGTCTTGGGTCTAGGACTTGCCCTCCCTGGCCATGGTCCTTTCTACCCTTGGGAACACTGCATTCTGGGTTTCCAGCCCTGGTCTCTAACCCCTACCTCCTCTTCCTCCTCCTCCTCCTCCTCTTCTTCTTCCTCCTCCCCCTCCTCCTCCTCTGGCTCTCTATCTTGGAGAGATTTCTTTTCAGAGCTTCCTTCCAGTCTTTACAAGGCTAACATGAAGGCCTCCACCTGCACCCAGGCCACTTCCTCTCCAGCTAAGATGCCTGCCAATCCTCCCAGAGCATCTAGGTATCCATGGGTCAGTACTCCAACAGAGTTGTCCTAATCCTAAAATTTGGTACGTTAGCCAAGCAGTCAACCAATGAGCCACATCCCCAGTTACCCTCAACATGTTACATCGGAAACATAGAGGCTTATATCTTCCACAGTATCAGAATTGATTGAAAAGCCAACACACTCCCAAGCTGCCTAGGTTCTGTTGGCAGAGATTTGGCAGTTGTTCTGATTTTTCCTGTGGTTGCTAACACAGTTTCTTTGATTCTAATCTCAACTACTAATAGCTGTCAGATCACACACCAACACTTGGTACAATAACACACAGGTGTACAGGTTCCAGACCGACTGTCCTGTGGGAGGCAGAGCTGACCTGAAGTTGGAGGAAGTCTGTGGAGGACCAGATAAGGAGCCCAACTACCGGAAGGAAACTAGATAAGAAATTTTATGAACCTAAGGTCCAGAGCTGCTCAGGCATACAGCTGTCCAACTCACGTCCAGATGACAGGCCATCTGAGAGTCTGTTTGGAACAAGCTGACCATCACGAGCAGGAGAAACAGCGGAAACTGGAACCCAGAGACAGAGGCAGGAATCCTGTGATATGATTATCTTCCCAGACAGAGTTTGTGACAAGTGACCAGGTGACTAGTCAGTGTACCTGACATGTTTTGGTCTTGGGTGCTCCTCCTTCCCAGGTGGAGGGTCCTGTGGGGAAGTGGTTGGTAAGTTTTGATGTTTGCGATGGTTTGCTGTATGCTCATATGTCACTATTTCTTAGCATGAGTAAGTTATTGTGCCTCCTGGTGTGTGGCTGCCGGTTTATTTGTGTAAAGATAGAGAGTCATGGGGTGGAGATGGTTCAGGCTAGAAGGTACTTGAACTTGATAGTGTGAGCTCCAACCCTGGGTTCTACAAGGCAGGAGAAGAGAACCAGCTCCCCAAAGTTGTTACACACACACACACACACACACACACACACACACACTCCAAATAAAAAATTAAAATGTAATGAGAAAAAGATAAAGTAGGGTGGTGTGGTATACACATTAAGTCTCAGCAGTCAGGAGGCAGAGGCAGGCTGGAACCAGAGGCAGGCTGGAACCAGAGGCAGGCTGGAACCAGAGGCAGGCAGGAACCAGAGGCAGGCAGGAACCAGAAGCAGGCAGGAACCAGAGGCAGGCAGATCTGTGAATTTACAGACAGTCTGATAAAGGCAGAGTTTCAGACCAACCCAAGATGGCATTGTAAGACCGCATCAAAAGAAAAGACAGAGTCATTGTTTCTTTGTATTTCTACTCAAAATGAAGTAGCTCAGGTCAAGGTTGTTGCTTTATAAAATGGAGTCAGGTTTGGTTAGACACAACCTGCAGGTTGACACTGACATAGCAGAGGGTGACCTGGACCAGTGGCAGCTGTCCTTACAAGCCCTTAGCCCCTTGGATTTTGTTTTTGTTTTGTTTTTTCAAAGATGTATTTATTATGTATACCGTATTCTGCGGGCCAGAAGGGGGCACCAGATTACATTATAGATGGTTGTGAGCCTCCATATTGTTGCTGGGAATTGAACTCAGAACCTCTGGAAGAGCATCCAGTGCTCTTACCCACTGAGCCATCCTTCTAGCTCCTTGGCTTTTGTTTTGGTTGAAGAAAGGGTCTCATTGTGTGGCCCAAGATGGCCTTGAAGTTAACCTGCTACCAACTGAGATCTTAGGTGTATAGTATTCTACCTGGCTTACAAATTTCTTAACTAGGACACCAAAAGCATTTAAGTATAAAGGTGAAATTTGAGAAATGATCATTCATTACAATTGGGGTTAAGCAATCATTAGGGAGACAGAGGCAGGAGGATCACGAGTTTGAGACTCCCTAGTTAGTCTGTGTTTCGAAGGGAAGGAAGAAGGACCACTGTTAGACAAGAGTCACAGGGGGACTGGGGATGCAGAAGGAGCTGAGCAGGGGCTCACATGGCGGGGGGAGGGCGCTGGGTCCCTCTTCAGCAAAGAGGAGATGGGGTGGGAGGCCAGGGAAGTGCAAGGTTACAATGAACAAAAAATGAAAAGGTCCCCACAGGGCCACATATGAGGAAGTGATCCTTGGAGCAGCTAGTGAAGTATGCACACCACTTTGGCAGCAACTGGTCCCCTGTGGCCCAGCAACTTCACTTCTGGGCATGAATCCAACAGAGAAGCACCCACAGCGTTCTGGGAGACATGCAAGGATGTCCACCACAGCACCGCTGTCAACAGTCACTCTGAAAAGACACAAACAAATAAAACTCAGAGGTCCATCAATGGCGGGTGCATGAATGGTGTCGGTGTAGGGGAAGAACAACATCGACGAGAAGCAACCTGCACCAATCCCACAAGGGTAACGTTGACAAAAAGAAAACCGAAATAACCTACTACGGCCACACCAATGACACACAGCCTGAGAGAAGACTCAGTGGTCTACAACACCTGCTGCTCCTGTGGAGTACTACTCCTGGTTGATTCCTTGCACCGACGTGGTGGCTCACAACCATCTGAATCTCCAGTTCCAGATTTAATGCCGTCTTCCGGCCTCCATGGGCAACAGGCATCACGTGGTACACAGATGTACATTCAAGCAAAGCACCCGTACACGTAAGGCAAAATAAAATAAAGATCTACGCACTGGTTTTGTTGATAGCTCAAATGGGCGTGACCAATCTATGGTGACAGAGCGAAGGGGACAGTGACATGCAAGAAAGCAGAGACCAGCAGGTAACCTAGGAAGCTTGGGAAATGCTGAGAATATTCCATTTCAAGACCTGAGTTCTGGCTACTCACGGGTGATCCTTTTTTTTTTTTTTTTTTTTTTTTTTTTGTGAAAACCCACGCAATTTCCTGTCTTGATTTACACCTCAATAAAGCACTTCCATCGAAGTAAGTAAGGAAATGGTCCAGCAGCTAAGCTCGCCCTATCTATAAACATGAGGACTTGAGTTCGAGTCCACAGAACCCTTGTAAAGCTGGGCACAGCAGCACATCTCTAACCCTGGTGCATCTGCAGGGAGCTGCAGGGAGGTAGGAAGTGGAGACAGGAGCATGAGTCCTGGAAGCTCTGGGTGGCCCTGGTGTGTGTGTGGGTAGGGGTGACGGGGGGGGGGGGCGGAGGGTGCTAGCAACTTTAAAGAAACTATATCTCAAACAGAGTGGAATGTGAAGACTGAGACAGGAAGTTGCCCTCTGACCTCCACAACACCCTGTGGCATACTCACACTCTCCTTCAAGCACGAATGGTTCCAACCTACCTACCCCACCCCCACTAGATAAAAACCATTTCCATTTAAACAGAAGAGACAAGAAGAGATCTTTCTTCCAGTCCAGAGTCACACGGCTCCGAGGTGGGAAGTTCAAAGTGCCAGCTTCTGGCTTGGATTTTCTCTTTGCTGTGACTGACTCTGCATGTGTTCATCCCCCTTCTACAGCTCACATCTTTATTAACCAGGAAGGAAGAAAGCCACGCAGGCACTGGCCATCCAAACGGATTCCTCTCAGAGGAAGACGGCTCTGTTGGGAGACACCTGGCTGCACCTTCCAGATGTGAACAAGAGAAGCAGGTCTAGCCTCATGGTGGGAGAAATGGGGCTTCTGGAGACCGTGTCCCACAGCCTTCCTGAGAGATGAGGACAGAGACAGAGAGAACAAGTAGGAAAACCCACCAGGCGGTGGTGGCTCAGGCCTTTAATTTCAGCACTTGGGAGACAGGCAGAGAGAGATCTGTGAATTCGAGACCAGTCTGATCTACAGAGTGAGTTCTAGGACAGCCAGGGCTCACAGAGAAAAACCCTGTCCTTAAAAAAAAAAAAAAAATCAAATTTAAGAGCACACAGAAACATGGCTGCCAGGGTCCATACTGGCTAAAAGGTGGGAAACATGGCCATTAGGATCTTATTCCTTCCCACCTCCGCACTACCAACCCTCTGGAATGTAACAGGTCCCCAGTGCCTTGGGTGAAACGACCCCGTGTTTTGGGGAAAAGGAAAGGGCAGGGGTTGAGTTCTATTCCACAGCTGACCTGACAGGCTTGTTCAAGCAGGTGAGAACCAGAGGATGCTGAAGAGCAGGCCAGACAGAAAGGAGGCCCCGAGACTCGTGGGAGAGCTCAGGCTCTGATGTGGTTCTCCAAACTGAGCGAGGCAGGTGAGCCTAGGAATCTGAAAAATCAATGGTGGAGCAGGCCATTGTGTTACCCGGAAGAAGAAATAATAGGTAAATTAGATGTCCTGAGTCTACACAGCCCAGGGATCTTTCCCATGCTCCTTCCTGTGCTGCTGAGGGCTGTGGGTCAGCCCCTCTGACAGGAACACACCACACCGCAACACACACACACACTCAAGACCCACCTGCCTATCATGACATCCAGAAGCTCAAAGGCAGTGCCGCCTCCAACCCCAACCAGACCTGACTGTCCCCAAAGCAAGGGATCAGTGTAGGTCCCAGACTTCCAGGAGAGTCAGCTGGCCCTGAGCAGTAAGGAACAAGGTTCTAGCTGCCTGCAGAAACTCAAGAATAGCTTAAAGGAGCTGATGTCAAAGCCAGGGAGGTAGGGGAAAGGGCTGCACCCACCATGTACGTCTGTCCCGTGATGGGGGGCTTGCCTGGATTCTCACACTTTTGACTGTGATGTTTCCCAGTCAAAGGATCCCAGTTCTCACAGAATGATAACTGATGCTATCACTACAGAAAGTGTAAGGGACCACATTTTCCAGTCTCTGTTGCATGGCACATCATGGTGCAAGTGTGGAGGAGCTGAAACACAGGCTAGAGGGCCACACTGTGGAGATGGAGGCAGCCACTGGACATGAGCCGGCAAAGAGGACTCTGCTTGCTGTGGTCAAGGAGGCTTCGGTTGGTATGAGCTGAGGAAGTAAAGGGATGGGCATGTGTGAGGAACGAAGGAGGCTCTGTGCAAATGGGTGTTCTTGACATGGGTGTAGCTGTGTCAAAGACCCAATGCCTCAGACCCAAGGGAACAGCGAGGCCTCCCCACCTCACCCCTGGGGTGAGCATCAGATGGCAAAGCTCTCGTCTGAGTGTGAACATGTGCTTATGTGTGTCCTTGTTTCCTCACTACCCCAGTCAGGGGTCACAGGATGTGGCAGGGATGGCTGCTAGAGAGAAGGAAGTCAGGGTGATAAGGTCCTCTTCAAAACTCATCTCCAGTTGTCTTCATCGGAGGAGCTACCCTCCCCCCTTACCTTATAGCCCTAATCACTCAGAACACCCTCACCCAGATAGGCCTCCTGCTGGGGTCCGTCTTCACTGATGACTGTCATGAACTGGGAGAAGGGCTTAGAATCCTCTTCAAAGTATTAGTGGGAACTTCATACTGGAAGGGATGGAGGGAGCCCAGAGTCTCCTGTATTCTGGTCAATCACATAATCCCAGAGGGTGGGGCTCCAGCCCCTCCAGGACTGTACCCCCTTTCCTTCCTTCCCACCCTCTTCATTTCTTTCCTTTGCTTTCCTTTCTTGCTTTCTTTCTCAGACAGGGCCTTATGTATCCCAGGCTGGCCTCAACTTGGTTACACAGCGAACCCTGTAACCTTGAACTTGAAACCTCAGCTTGAGGATGCATCCCACCATGGAGAGTTTATGCTATGCTGGGGGTAGAGGATCTGCGCTAAGCCACTAATCCTTCTAGGACTTTCTAAGTTAACCGGAGAGGAATTGGCTCTGAAGGAAGTGGGGGTGGGGTGTTGGCAGAGAGTGGTAGTCATAAAATAGGAATGTTCCAGAAGCCAGAGAGGCAGAAGAAGCATTTGTGGCTAGAGCAGGGGGCTTGGATCTCCTGTGACAGCGCTATTGGCCCCTCTGGTCTCTGGGCGTGTTCTTGCTGTACTGTCTCGTGACCTCGAAAGCTGTAAAGAACGTAACCAGCCGTACAGCTGAGCGAGAGTCAGCACTTCTCCATCGCTAGATCCACCTTTGCCTGTTTCTAGTCCCAGCCAGTTTTGGGGGAACAGAATCAGGAAAGGAGCACGGTCCTATTCTTTAGGAGAACCCTAGAGTCAAGGGACTCTGTCCTGTGACAGACCTTCCCTGGATTGTGATGGAAGAGCTGGCTTCTTTACTGAGTTTCTACTCTAAACTGGGCACTGAAAGGCTAATGAGGTATTGATCCTACGCTCCCAGGGCCCTGATTCCGAAGGACTGAGACAATTCAAGGAGGACACTCCTCTGAAACCATGAAGTACCAGTAAAAGGTGCCAGCGCAGGCTGCCTCGAAGAATACAGCAGCTTTTAAATGCTTTTTCAGGCCAGTAGGATGGCTCAGTGGGTAAAATCCTTATTATACATACGATGGAAGGAAAGAGCCAACTCTGGCAAGTTACCCATTGACTGTCATATGCATACTGTAGAGTTCTCCCCATATCTATCTCGTGTGTGTGTGTGTGTGTGTGTGTTAAAGAAATACATATTTGAAAATGGAAACTAAGGGGCAGATGGGGTTGGGGCTGGTTTCCCATGGTTCTTAGGGCTCTGTGGGGGAAAATGATTCTCCTTCTGCCTCTTTAGGAACAGGGATCTTACTTGAAATCCAAGTCTAGCTCTGTGAACCACACCAAAGAAGAAAAGTGTTCTTGTCCATTCAAACCTCATTCCCAGCAATGCGGGGACTGACAGGAACAGTAGTGACTGGAGATATAGGTTCTCCACACTCAGAAGCCATGGCTGCTTCTGACCCTCTTTCTCTCTTCCTACCACACCTCTTTTCAGTGGGTGACACCTGGATTCCTGTCCCAGCCTGTCTGCAGACGTGAGAGTTTGGGAGAGACAGGGACTAAGGACGAGAAAGGCAGGAAAAGGGGGTAGAAGCAGGTCGTGGTGGGACAGAGAAGAGGTAGGAGAGAAGGCCACAGAAGGAAGCCTTGGGCGAGGACCTGGAGGATTGGGCCAGATACTCAGATGAGCCTGGACCACAGTGAGAGGAAGCTCTGAAACACTCGGCAAAAAATCTTCAGCTGTCAGGGAGGGGGGTGAGGGTGGGGGGGTGAGGGGGTGGGGTGGTGGGGGGTGGTCACTGCAGATGCCCATAGCAGGTTCTGCTGTGTCACAGGCCTGCCGTGTGTGGCGTAACCAGTGCCTTGAGGAAGAATGCCTGTTGTTAGGCTCCTACATCTACAACAATTCCTCCTCTCCTGTCAAGATTTTTGATATTTTGTTCCTGTTGCTCTGCCTCTAGGGACTGCCTCCTGCCCAGGATGTGAGGCAGGCAGAGGCTTGTCTGACCCCACCTGGCCCTGGGGGAGTCCATTCTTGGGAGCTGGGAAAGGTACAGAGTTAGCAAGACTGCTCCCTCCCCTAGCCCAGGAGGCCCCCTCCCTGCCCAACTCCCCCACCTCTCCAGGGAGCTGGCTTGAGCCTTGGGATGCAGCCAGATTCCTTCTAGGCTGGTGGGCCCTGCAGAAGCTTCCTTTCCTTAACCCCTACCCCCAACCGCCACCCCAGGGCTCCTGACTCCTTTTGTCCCTCCCCTGTCCTAGGGCTCCTTAAATGAAACAAGAGTAACTGACAGAATGCAGGGCCTGACCCCAGGTCCTTGGCTGCAAGCCCAGCACTAGGAACTCTGTCAGTAAATATTTGGGGAGTGAATAATGCCCACCCCTCCCCACCAACAGCCAAGTCTTTCCTGCAACCAGAAACCCTTCTCCTGTCTTGGTGGCCATCCCTTTGCCTTGTCACTGAAGGTGGTGGAACCTTGGGTTTGATCAGTTTGGCCATAGAGAGAAATCCCAGGGGCACCTCCATCTCAGTCATCCTCTTGGCTCATCTCACTCAGCCTCTTGGCTGGTGTAGAAAAGTGGTTAAGGGGCTGGAGAGATGGCTCAGTGGTTAAGAACACCGGCTGCTCTTCCAGAGGACCTGGGTACAATTCCCAGCATCCACATGATGACAGCATCTCACAACCATCTGTAACTCCAGTTCCAGGGGATCTAACACCCTCACACAGACATATATGCAGGAAAAACACCAATGCACATTTTACAAACTTAAATAAATAAAAATATACTTAAAAGGGAGTAGAGGACTAAGATGGCTGATCTGAGCTTGCTCCAGGCTGGAAACCTCCCGCCCCCCCCCCCACAGTCTCAAGGAAGCACAGACTTTTTTGGGGATGGCCGTTCTTTCTGAACCCTTAACTTTTATCCTCCCAGAAGCTCTGAATTTCAGCTGCTCTTTGACTCACCTCCGCCCTGCCCCCACCACTGCATACCCCCCACCCCCACACACACTCATGTGTCCACTGCCACCCAACTGAAAGGTCTTGTGCCTAAGTGGATGCCCCTAAGCTATGTGGGGTTTCCTGCTAGTCCATCAGGATCAAGAAGGACACAGCCCTCATCGGTCTCTGATCCTTTCCTCTTTTTTTCTGGCCTGAGATCAAGGCAACAAGCATGTCTTCAAAGGAAGTCCCTGATATTTTGCACAGCACACAGCTAAGAATTTGAGGGAGCCTCCAGCTACCTGTGGACACTGAGGAAGTCTTAGTGTATTCCCTGGAAGACTGTTAGGGAATGTAAAGAGCTTCGTCTCAGGACATTGGCCTGCAGTAAGTAAGGAGCATGGGGGCCAAGGATGACAACGGTGTATATTTCTCTAGGTTTGCCCCTCGTGTACAGAGCCATTCCTAATCCAGATGGCAGGGCACAGGTTTTCTCTGTAGACCAGGCTGGCCTGGAATTCACAGAAATCCACCTGCCTCCAGAGTACTGGGATCAAAGGCATGTACCACCACCATCCAGCCAAAGATTTATTTATATATTTGATATATATGAGTGTCTTCATGCACACCAGAAGAGAGGGCATCAGATCCCATTATAGATGGCTGTGAGCCACCATGTGGCTGCTGGATAATTGAACTCAGACCTCTGGAAGAGCAGCCAGAAGCTTTCTTGTTATGTAACATTGGAAAAGTCCAAGCCAGGCACAGTGGCAAATGCCTGTAATTCCATCAGCAGGAAGAGGATAGTACATTTGAGTCTAGCCTGGGGCTGCATGGTGAGACCCTATCTCATTATGTAGCTATGGTAAACTAAAGCTCAGTTTCCTGATCTGTAAAACAGACATAATAGCCCCAGGTGTGCCTGAAATCCTAGCACTTGGGAGGTGGAGGCAGGAGAATCACTTGAGCTTAAGAATTTGAGACCGGTTTAGGCAATGTCATGAAATCCCCATCTAGAATAATAAAATAAAACTCTATCTTTCAAAGTCATCACCGTTTTCCCTGTCACTTTTCCATGCTCAACTCTAGACAGCTTCTAGACTGCTGTGAGGTTTTTCCTCACCTTATCCATGTGATCCCTATAACTGGACCACAGCATAAGCAGCCTTTGAGTCTGGCTTCCTTCATTCAACGCGTGGTGGTTTGAATGAGGATGGCCCCCATAGGCTTAGTCACTAAGGAGTGGGACTGTTTGAAAGGATTAGAAGGATTAGGAGGTGTGACCTTGTTGGGGAAAGTGTGTCACTGGGGTCAGGCTTTGAGGTCTCAGGAGCTCATGCCAGGCTCAGTCTTTGTGACTGTAGATCAGGATGTAGCCCTCAACTTCTTCTCCAGCACCACCCCTGTCACGCCCGCTGCCATGCTCCCCTCCATGATAATGGACCAAACCTCTGAACCTGTAAGCAAGTCCCCAATTAAATGCTTTCTTTTGTAAGAGTTGCTTTGGTTGCTGGGTGGTGCACACCTTTAATTCCAGTGCTCAGAGGCAGAGACAGATGGATCTCTATGTTCTAGGCCAGCCTGGGCTACAGAACAAGTTCCAGGACAGGCAGGGCTTCATGGAAAACCCTTGTCAAAATCAAACAAAAAACAGAACAAAGATCTGTCTTCATCATGGTATCGCTACATAATAGAACACTAAGACACTGCATTTTCAAGGTTTGCTCACATAGCTCCCTGTCAAATTTTATGCCCTGTTGCCAAAGAAAGTTTCATGTGTGGCTGTACCAGATGTTGCTTATTCATTCATCAACAGATACTTGGGTTGTTTCCATATTTTGGCGATTATGAATATTGTTGATGTGAATATTCATGCCCAGGATTTTGTGTAGACTTGTTCTGTTTTCCTTTGGTATAGACTTAAAGGTAGAAAGGCTGAGTCAAAGGCTAACCCTTTGAAGAATTGTGAAGTGCTGATTTCTTCCCACCTCCCATCTATCTTTTTTTTTTTTTTTTTAAAGACAAGGTCCCATGTATCCCAGGCCGGCCTTCAACTCACCATATGGCTGAAGATGACTATACATTTCTGATCCTCCTACCTTATTTCCCAAGTGCCAGGATTGCAGGTATGTAGCCCGTATCATTTAATATGGTGCTGAGGATCAAACCCAGGGCTTCCTGCACGTTAGGCAAGCACTCTATCAACTGAGCTACACTCTAGCTCTCTCCGCATATCAACAGTACCTACCTCTTCCGTCTATCATCTTCAGGAGTGGGGAATGGTATCTTGTTGCGGTAAATATTAAACAGGCAACACGGCTGGTCCCTGTGTGTACCACTCCTCACAGACCCTGGCTCCCTCTGACCTGGGCTCACACATCCCAATTCCGCTGTGGGCTTGGTGTGCCCCACCACTGCACTTTCTCTTGAATTCAATTAAGTCTCCAATATGAAAGAACACAGCACACAATACCTCTGATCCCACTGATAAGCTATAATTTTCCCATCTAGACAGCACAAAATCCTGTACACACCCATCCCTTTAAAATATTCATTCATAATAACCTGTAACTATGTGCAGAGAATTTTAACATCTGACTCCATGTTGCTCCAGCTGCTTCTCTTCCCTCTGCCCCTTCCTCTCCTTCTAAAACTTTGTTCCTGTCCATCCTTTCTTCTCGACCAATGACAGGTCTTGTTTCATCGAGTACCTGTCTTCCTACATAAAGACATCATCTACAGTATCTAATTGTAGTTTCGGGTCAGATTTTCCCATGACACCAATTTGTGTTCTTGCTGGCCCTTTCTCTGTCTTATTTGGAGAAAGGTCTACTCAGATTTGCTGCCTACTTTTAAACAAATGTATTACTATTATTATTTATTATTATTGTTGGTGGTGGTGTGTGTGACATGTATACAGGAACATGGAGTGGAGGTAAGAGCACAATCTTGTGACGTGGGAGTTGATTCTCTCCTTCCACATTTATGTGGGATTCTGGGATCAAACTTGAGTCATCACGTTTATAAGACATGCACATACCTTTGAGCATCTTGGCAGTCCTAATCTTTTAAAGGATTTATTTTATTTAATCTATACAGTGTTTTGCCTGTATGTATGTATGTATGTATGTATATATGTATGTATGTGCACCATGTGCATACCTGGTGCCCAAGGAGGTCAGAAGAGAACATCAAGTCTTCTGGAACTGGAGTTGATGGTTGTAAGCCACTGTGTAGGGGCTGGGAACAGAACAAGTATTATTTTTATATATTACGCATACACTTAATAAATATGATATAAAATAAGTAGGGCCGAGTCACCGTCTTGGAGGTCCAGACCACCGGATGCTCTCACATCAGGCCTGTATTCAGTTTTCAGCACCACATAGTGGCTCACAGCTGCCTATAACTCCAGTTCCAGGAACTCTGATGCAGTCCTTCTGACCTCCTTGGATACAAGGCACACAAAAGACGCACAGACAAACATTCAGACAAATCACTCATATGCATAAAATGAACAGATCTTCATAAAAATAAATAATAAAATATTGGGAAGATAGTTTTTTAACCTTTTATTGGTTCTTTGTGAGTTTCACATCACGCACCCCAATTCCACTCATCTCCCCGTCCCCTCATATCTACCCTTTGCCTTGGCAACCTCTCCACTCCCCAAAACAAGCATGCAAACAAACAACAAAAACAGCATTAGAACATCTCATCACGGAAGCCGTAGTATGTCACCGTGTGTCCCACGGTGTACCCCCTTTGTCTACACATCTTGCAAGTGTTCGTTGCAATGAGTCATTGGTCTGGTTCCAGATCTCTGGCTTCTGTGACACATCAGTATTGAACTCCTCCCGGTTACCCTGTTACTGCCCTGTGTCATGGAGATCCTGCAGCTTTGGAACAGCAGGACTGGTCCCTACATGCTTCCCAACCATTAGCAGATGATATCGATTTTGAGGTGGTCCAAGCTAGTCAGCTTTCCCTTATCCACACCACCAGGGCAAGCTCTCTAGCACTGCTCTGTGGAGGCCACCCAATGCTGCCAGGGATGGGAGGTAGGGTTAGCGCTCCTGCTTGCATGCCCTCAGGCGGGCTTACCCACATCCTCGCCTCCAGAGCCAGCTTCTTTGTGCTGCCCAGTCACGGTGTGGGACCCACGCTCACACCTTGGGGCTGGCTCACCTGGGCCTTTACCATCAGCACCAGCTCCACTGTGTTGCAGGGTCTGTTCTTCCAATTGCTACACAGGTGGTGTGTGTGTGTACGTGTGCGTGCGTGTAGGGGAAGGTATTCTTCCTGCACCCACAGTACCTCATGGCAGGCATGTGTCCGGCCTGTACTGTCTTAGCCTCAGGGCTGGTGCACCCTCTCCCTTTGACCAGGGCCAACCCTACTGTGCTGCTCAGGTGAGAAGCAGTTGCTCTCTCAACTGCTGCAGGGTTAAAGGGAAGAAGTCATCACCCCAGCACCCATTCCCTCTCACGGCAGATGGGGGCAGCTCCTACCCTCTTACCCTTTAGAGTTGACTCACTCGCACCCCCACCACCAGGGTTGACTTTGGTGTGCTGTCCAGGTGAGGTCCAGGGCCTGAGTTCTAAAGCTGTTGAGGGGCAGGGATAGCTCTCCTAAGCTCATGACCATATGAATAGCTTTCTCAACTGCCAGAGGTGGGGAGGGGGAGTAGGTGCCCATGTCATCCCGTAGTACACAAGTGGCAGGGTTAGTTCTCTCTCATTCATGCCCTTGGGGTGGCTCCTGACCCTTCACCTCCCACCCTTTCCTCACCTCACCCTTGCTATCAGGGCCCCCACCATTGTGTTACCAGTGGTGAGAGATGGGGCCAACTCCAGAGCACAGCATCCAGTGAGCGGTGGGGCTAGTTCTGCTCGGCCTGTGGACACCCAGGTGGTCCCTGGTGGCTGCCCTGGCCAGGGACATCCCCATGTTCTCTAGTGGTAATATGAGCCACAGACATCGACACCAACCCCTGCTACACAGACTCACCTCAGCAGCAGCTCGACTTCACCATGGCCCCAGGTGGTGGGGCTGCTCACTCACAACAGGCTCTTCCTCCCCACCCTCGAGTCTCCAGCTCCACCCCTTCATGATGCTCAGCGCTGTTCATCCTTTCTCTCTCTCCCATCGGCCACCACATCCTCACACACTGTGGTGGCTCCAGCTGCAGGCTGTCCGTGTGACTGGCAGGCCTCTGGGTGACATCCTCCATCCATGCTGTGTGGCACATCAGCCAGCAGGTGTCTATAACCTCCCTGTGCCGGGCACTGGAGGGCAAGTCTGGGGTGGCATGGTAGTCCACAGGTTCTGTCTGTCTGTCTGTCTGTCTGTCTGTCTTCCTCTTTCCATGCTGTGCTGCATGGGTTTGGTTTGATTTTTATGAGATTTACACATAAGACAGCTTTGGCCACCAAGCCAGGCATCAGGCTAGAATGAACAAAGGACGGCCATCTGCTCGGCCCCTGACCACCACCAACAAGGTGTCTCTTTGCCCAGTGCCAGAGGGTACAAGTATTCCTGACCACTGTACCATTTCTCCGGCTCTCAGTCTGCGTGATTGTAAGTTAGGCTGTTTATGTTTTTATAGGCTGTTTATGTTTTTATTATTGAATTACTCCCCCCCCCCCCGTTTAAAAACATATTCTACCTACAAATCTCCCTAGGGTTTATGAAATAAATATTTAAAAAACTTTTTTTCACTTAAGGAAAATTTTATGTGCGTCGGTATTTTGCCTGCATGTATGTCTGTGTGAAGGTGTCAGATCCCCTGTAACTGGAGGGACAGACAGTTGTATCCTGACATGTGGATGCTGGGAATTGAACCCAGCTCCTCTGGAAGAGCATCCAGTGTTTTTAACCTCTGAGCCATCTCTCCAGACCCTGACATAAATATTCTTGTTTGTTTGTTTGTTTGTTTTCCAAGACAGGGTTTCTCTGTGTAACCTTGGCTGTCCTGGAACTCACTATGTGGACCTCGCTCTGTAGACCAGGCTGGGCTCAAATTCATAGAAACCTGCCTGCCTCTGCCTCCTAAGTGCTGGGATCAAAGGTGTGGGCCACCACCACCGGGCAAAGTAAGTATTCTTAGTCCTTTATATTCTTTTCTTGATGCACAAAACCTTCAAGTTTTCCTTTTTTTTTTTTTTTAAAACCAAGTCTTTCTGAATACCCACTCAGGCCTTGAGCTCTTTCTGCCTTAGTGTCCCAAATGCTGGGCTTGGTTGTGCTTGTCACCAAGCCCGGGAAAATGTCCTGTGTGGTTTTTATTTTTAATTTTATTTAGAGACAAGGTCTTGCCATGTAGTCCTGACTGGCCTGGAATCTTCCTGCCTCTGTCTCCCCTGTGTTAGAATCAAAAGTGTGAGCTACTACACCTGGCCTATTTAAAAATGAATGTGTGTGTGTGTGTGTGTGTGTGTGTGTGTGTGTGTAAGCCTGCATGGGTTTATGTGGCCATGCAGGAACCTGTAGAGGACAAAAGAAGGTATTATATCCCATGGAACAAGAGTTAGAGGTGATTGTGAACACCATGTGGGTACCATGCCTTTAATTCCAGCACTAGTGAGGCAAAGGCGGGCAGACCTCTATGAGTTCAAAGACAGCCTTGGTCTATAGAGAGAGTCCCAGCACCAACGTTCCACCTTAAAATTTAATGATGTTCAGTTGAGTTTTTCTTTTGTTCCTTGTTCTTTGGTGCTATAGCTGTTACCAAACCCAAGATCACAAAGATCCACTCCCGTGTTTTAAGAGTTTAATAGGTTTAGACCTCATATTTATGGCTTTGATTCGTTTCTTTGCACTGACTTTTATGCAAGATTTGCAGTAGGGGTTCGGTGGCATTCTTTTCCGTGTGGTCATTCAATGTTTACAAGACTCAGGGGACTCTAATGCCCCAGGAAATGCCAGCTGGGAAATGCCAGCCTACTGAGAGGGCAGGTCATGTGACCCGAGAGGGTTGTTGCCCTGAACACAATGCTGTTCTCCCATCTCTGCCTCTCGTCATGACTTCACTCACCTCATTTGTTCCCAAATATATTTACTGAGCTGAGTGTCGCAGTGTATCTGGCTGAAATAACAAGTTAGGGAGTGTGTAAAATAATGGGGCTGCTTGGTCAGAACTGGAAGAGACCCAAGTGATGGGGTGTGTTCCAGGACAGCAACTTGCTTTGAAGGTTTGAAGCTTCTAAGACCCACCCGGGTCACCAGGGCCATATGGTCTAATTACTCCCTACCCAATGCTTTTGACCCCATTCTGGCTGCACCCCTAGGCAATGCCTATTCATTGAAAAGGTCCCCTGTGCCAGGCCCAGTGCAGGACCTCCTGAAGCTGAAGGGATAAGAGTCCTGGAACCTTGCCCCATGTCTCTCCTCTAGGGACCTAGGGTGGGGGCTAAGCCTGGCAGAGCTATCTTAGGCTTCTAGAACCTCCCATCCATGTAGGGTCATCCCTTGGCTCCAGCCCAGATTTCTCTATTCCCTTCGCTGGAGCACTGGGAATGTGAGGCAGGCGGCAGGCAGCCAGGGGCACAGGGCGGGGCGGAGAGGAAAGGCTCAGGTCCGGGTCATTTCCTGGCACCCTTGTTTGCCGTGTGCCCCTGACTTCTGGTGGCTGCTTCCGCCCCGCCCACAGCCTCCCTGTCTGAGTGGGCAGCTGGCCTGGAACTGGAATCCTTCCACTCTTGGGTCCTTACCTCAAAGCCCAGAAGTCCCTAGACCCCAGTGAGACTGTACCTCCTGAACTTGGACATTCACTGATCCTGTCAGGGCATTGGCAACCTTTTTTGGGGGAAGGGAATCAACCTCCCAGGCTTTTTGTAGACCATAAAGGATCATTGATGCTCAAAGGGCTGACGCAAGGAGCCATCCACTGAAAACTGTCATCCCTCTTTCTCAGTCAGTGTCTCTGCATTTTCTTTCTTTACAAAGCCTTCCAGAATGCCTTTCAGAACTCCTTGTCACCACACTGGGGTCTTAATCTGAGTCCTGGGGTAAGCTTTCTGGGCTCCTCTGTGACTGGGGAGGCATCTCTGACAGTAGGCTATGTGCCCATTAGCTCTTGGTATCAGCTTCCTTAAACCGGTGGGGGGCCTGCAGAGAGTATAGTTCTCAATGGAGCAGAGATTCATGCTATCCCCTACAATGGGGCAGAGCATCATGGTCAGAGCTCCAGGCAGGATGCATAGGGGGAGGGTCTGAGTTTGCTCTTCTGGAGATCCTGGCTCTTAGGAGCAAGTCCTCCACAGACACCCTCGCTCTTACTGTTACCGTTATCGTCTCAAATAAAAATACCATTTGTTGAGTGACTACTTAGTGCAAGACACTGCACAATTTCAAATACGCCGAATCGAATCTATAACTAAGGCTCAATGGTTTATTTAGGAAAAGTGAGGCACAGAGAACATTAAAAAAAAAAAAAATGCCCAAAGCATAGGTGACCAAATATGGCAAATGCTTCTCAGAGTAGAATCCATGGTAGGGCGGGCATGCAAGAAGCCTGGGGGATGGTATGTTTCTGCTAAGCAGGAGAGGACTGGGGCCTTGTAGGCAGAGAGTAGCCAAGCTAGCGGTCTTGAGAAAGCAAGTAGTAGGCATGGGTGTAAGGGGCCACTTGGCTGCCTGGGCTGCGTGGGAGGACAACAGGGTGACCCGTGGAGGAGCCCGTGTTGTCTGGGAAGAGATTGTTCTGTGTGTCATTGAATCTGGGGTTGGGAGGAACAGGCTGGTCTCCCAGAGCCCAGGTGAGAAGTCTCCAACAGAAGAGAAGAGAAGTGAAGGCCTTGGGCCAGATGCCAGGGGCTTTCCTAGTTTGACCAGAGTCAGCCCTCTGGAGCCCTGAGAATAAGGAATGGTTGTCATTCTTTGCAAAGGAAGGGACTGGAGTCCTGGATGGGTTAGAGTCTCATATGCGCTGGGCTGAATCATTCCCCTCCAACATACCCCACCCCAAATCGGTCCCATCTATTCCATCCCATTCCCCCCACCCTGCTGGCATCAGGCCAGGGCCTTGGCCCTCTTTACACGGTGGTAGGTTACAGGGATGCCATTTGTGGGCAGGAAAACAAGATTATCATAAATGAATAAAGTGGAGGTAGCCAGGCTGCAGCCAGGCCACCTAGAGAGCTACACAGGACTGGGGGATTCAGGGCAGCATTTAACGGCCTGTGGGGATTGGCACCCCCTTGGGAACAACATTGGCTGAGCTTCCTGTGGAAGCCAGGCCAGCATAGCCTGCTCAGCATCACAAGGAAAGGGCTTTTGGTTGGTGTGTGGATCTAGACTGTCACAGGGTCCCTCTGGGCTCTAGACTCCTTGTCTCCACCCCCATTCTGGACCTTGGTCAGGTTAGCAGCTTGGATTTCTGTCTAGAAAGCCCTCTTGGTCCCACAGTTATGACCAATCTCTTTGCCCTGTCTCAGTCCTAACTCTGTCACCTCCAAATCGCTCTAGGTACCAGGTCCTGCTCACACATCCTAACCTAAACATCTCTCAAAGCCATCCTCATCTCTGTGACCTCTCATCCTCTTACTTCCATCCACCCACACCTGGTCTCCCTGATGCTCAGAATAATCTCCAGGTTGTCAGCTTCTTGCCTAGAGGAACCAGCTCAAGTTCCCTTTGGGTCTAGGCTGATGAAGCCCTACTGTTGACAAAGCACCTAAGGACCTCCTGAACATGGCCCCAGGAGTATCTGTGCTTGTGACTGTCACATCACCGTATATCCTTGCTCTTACGGTCCCCTGATCTCTCCCACCGCATCTGCCTCTCTAACCCCTTTTCCTTTTCACTGTGATGGTGGTGAGTGTAGCCTTGATGCCTTCCAAGCCTCACTTGAGGGTTGGAGTGGGTAGGATGGGCAAGAGGGAAAGAGCCAGAAAGTAAGACCTTCATCTCAGTCCCCATGGATTGCCACCACCTAAATCTTTCCTTGGCTCCACCAGCTCCCAGGCTCTGGTCCTTCCTCTCTCCCCCTTCTCAGTGTTCTGACTCATCTGTGCTCTGGGCCCTCATCTCTGGCAATGCTGTCACATCCTGCCCCTCCCTGCCAGGGAGGGGGAGGGCTAACCTTGCTAGGTGGGACTCCTTGCATCTTAATAGGAGCCCTCAGAAGGCCAGGCCTTCACCTGTCCCAGAGGGTCCTATTGATGAGCTTTTCTGGGATTCTAACAGGAGAGAACATGAAGGAGTGGGGGGGGGGCTGAAACGGGCTCCCAGCTCCAAACCCAAGGAGGCCAGTCAGCCTGTCCTAGGATGGCTGCCTTCTTAACTCTGCACCAGCTTGCAAGGAGTTCCCAGGTCAGTGGTACATATGTCCACTGCCTTCCTGCCAGGTGACCCCAGGATGGGAGGAGGAGGAGGAGGTGTCTACCTGTATTACTCAGCCCTTAGGTTATACAGAGTTGTCCCAGAGGAGGAAATGAGTCAGTGGGCACAACAATTCATGCCTTAAAATTCTGACTTTCATTTTCAACCCACTGAGCCAAAACATGTGTCCCAACAGGATCTTGGTGTGGGGGAGGGGCTGGCCTAGGTGGATGTTAAAGAGACAGAGCCTCTAACTCCATTCCTTTGAGTTTTATTCTTTTGAGGGTGAAAGGCTATAAGAGCATGTGGCTGACTGAGGCCAGCTAGACATATGGAAAGTTGAAGACCTGCTGAATGTCAAGGGCTGTCACAGGGCTGAGAGATTCAAGCGTCATCACAAGTAATATGACAGCTGCCCCTAGGGTGTTAATGACTGGGACCTAGTTTTGCTGCTTTAACAAAGCTATGAGTTTGGTATCTTTGTTCTCAATATACAGATAGGGAAATTAAGGCTAACGGGAGGGAAGAGACTTGTTTAAGGCCACAATCCCAACATTTAATAAATCATACCATCTCAGGCCTGGAGTCAGTGCAAGGCCTGGAAGTTTCCAGTGAGTGTATGTTCATGCTGTTCTGTGTATGTGTGGCTGTGCTGAACAGAGTCACTGAGAGTGGAAACTCACAAACGATTTCAAAGAACAAACAAGAGGCCATCTTCCAAGTGCTCCAGTAGGCAGAGGACAGACATTCCAGGCAGACTAGCCATATGTGAGCATAGTGGCCTGGTCTGTCCTGTTTGAAGAATTCCCTTGGGAGTGGAATGAGATACAGTGACACGCCGGGGCGGTGGGGGGATGGGAGGACGGGGCTGTGGATGGAGAGGGATGTGTAGAGTCTGAGGCTGGAGCCTAGGGGAACTCTGCAGGGGTCATCAGCAGGTAGAGCGGTAGTCATAGGGGTCATGAACTGGAGGAATGGTGGGAGGAGACAATGAGGGAGGGCCCAGGAGAGGAGGGGTCTGAGGAGGGCCAGCTCAACAGGTTATGGCTACCACCCTGAAGGACCATGGACCAAAGCTGACAGGGACTCTGTCCCCCTGAGAAAGCTGGAGGTTGAGAGAAGCCTTCCAAGGAGATGGAGGGACTGAAGCCATGTTGGAGTGGTAGGAGAAAGCCATGATAACCAAGGTCCCTGCTCCAGAACTGGGCAGACAGGTGACTCAGAAGCTGTGACTTCTAAGCTGTGATCCTTAAAATGACGTAAAGGAGCAAAAAGGATTAGGGGCTGAGAGCAGGGAACTGCAGGAAGCTGGAGGCTCCCTGGGGATGTGGGAAGGGCTCCCACAGAGGGGAAGTGAAAGTGTGAAGAACACACTAGGTGAGGTCAGCAGTCATTGTCTCAAAGTGCCACTGAGTGGGAAAGAGCAGCTCCAGGCTTCCAGCTGGGAGACCTGGGGAGCAAGAGATCTGTGAGATGCCCAGGGTTTGAGATGCCCTGCTTCTCCTTGTCTTTCCATCAGGGCTCAGATTCGGCAACTACAACTAGGTGTATGTAGGTGCTAGAGCTTGGGGTGGGTGCCTTAGGGTCTTAGTAAGAGCCAGGGAGAGCCAGGTGTGGTAGCACATGAATAATGTCAGTACTGGGGCCTGGGGGGGGGGGATCGTGGGCTCAAAGATAGCTCAGGCAACACAGGGAGACTCTGCCTCAAAAGTGAGCCAGTGATCACAGGTACTCACATGTCACATGCACACTACATACATAGATACATTCGTCCATACATACATGAAAAATGAAGTGCCATTGGGCCAAGTTTTACCTAATTGTTGAGGAGACACAATGGTTAGGTGTATCAGCACACACCTTTAATCCCAGAACTTGGGAGACCGAGGCAGGTGGATGGATCTCTTAGACGAACCTGGTCTACATAGTGAGTCCCTATATATATATATGGATTTATTTAATGTATGTGAGCACACTGTAGTTGTCTTCAGACACACCAGAAGAGGGTATCGGATCCTATTTACAGATGGTTGTGAGCCACCATGTGGTTGCTGGGAATTGAACTCAGAACCTCTGGAAGAGCAGTCAGTGTTTTTAAACCACTGAGCCATCTCTCCAGTCCATGACCCTGTCTCAAAAAAACAAAACAAAACAGGAAAGGAGAAACCATGGAAATGGGTTTCCCTGCTTTGGTGGTATTTGCTTTTGTCATGCTCGAGATAGAACTGGAGGCCACAGCCAGGCATCAACCTAGAGCATCAACCCCCTGCCCCACCCCCAAGTCTTGCCATGTAGCACAGGCTGGCTTCAAACTCACAACCTTCCTGCCTCCACTCCCCAAGCACTGAGAGCATGCCCATTCCCAGTGGTTTGTAATCCATGTTCCTGCCAAACACATAAGTGTATTCCTTTATTGTGTGCACGTGCTCCTTTTGTTTTGTTTTGTTATTGTGACAGATATGAGAGAGAAACAGTTTAAAAGAAGGAAGGGTTTATTCATCTAGTCTCAAGGGTCTCAGTTCCTGGTCACTTGGCTCCATTGCTGCTGGGCTGTGGGGAGGAAGAATGTCGTAGTATTCTGTGTATTCTGTGGCACACGTGGCAGGGCCAGGCAGCTTACCTCATCACAGACAGGAAGCAGAGGGGCAGGAAGGGACTAGGGCTGGATATAGCCCCAAGATGACGCACTCTGTGACCTACTTCCACCAGCTGGGTTCACCTTCTGAAGTTTGTATCACCTGCCAGAATGTGGTCAAGCCGGGCACCAGCTCTTAAATGGGAGCCTGTGGTGACACCTCCTATCGAAATTGTAACAATAAGACACATAGAGTCCCACAAAGATTAAGTGACTCCTAAGTCAGGAGGACCTCAGCTCTTCATAGGGTAAGACCAGGTGTATTAGTTATATGGATTGTCCAGACCAGGAGTACGTATTTGTGCAAACTGGATGCATACCAACATTATATTCACCAAAGATGCTAGGGCTAACTCTCTCCCCATTGTACCAGTCAGCCACTGACAGAAGGCTAGACATAGGTATGTAAACCACACGTACCCTCTTCCTGAGGAACTTACTGTGGAGAAAAGAACCTATGTGTAGAGTCAGATCACCCTAGGGGTGGATGGCTCGTCATATCGGAGAGTGTTCGCAACAGCTGCACTTTGGCAGCCTTGATGTGCTTAACTGAGAACTGGTCGATGCCTCTATTGCAGGGCTATTAGAAGAGACCACACATAAAGAGCCAGGTCATAATATATGCTCAATAAATATCAGATCCATTTCCACATGTACATAAAAGATTTAGGAATGCAGACACACAGGCATACTGGTGTGAGTATGTAATAGCACACAAGAGAACACTTGCAGAGGGTGTCCTAATGAACAATTATATAGGGGCTTTTTCTCCCCTAGTGAAAAATCGGGTCAATTAAAGCCAAGGGAAGTCAGCCCCCAACCCCAATACACACACACACACACACACACACACACACACACACACACACATCCAAGCATGCATGCATGCGTACATGCACACACAGGAAGGACTCAGCCTGTGGGCCCAAAGGTCTCTCCTCTAAGGGGCCATCCTGACTTTAGAGCAGGGCCCGTTAGAGTTAGGAGCCAGACAAGAGAGGGGGGACCTTGGGGACAAGCCAGTGTGGACACAAGGTTATGCCTTAGATGGTAGGAGACCCTGCTGGAAGAGGCTGGTAGACTGAGAGGTGGCCGGCTGTCAGGGAAGTTTCTTTTGTTTCTGGGTACCTCACTAGGCCCCCACGAGCCACTGCACAATAATGCTGGTTAGCTCTTTCTGCACCCCGTGCCTGACATCCATTTCTTCTCCTTCCCTCTTTCCTACCCCTGTTCCTGTTCAGTCAGTTCGACATCATCCTCCTTCATTTTCTTCTTGAAACAGGGTCTCTCCCATGTAGCCCAGGCTGGCCTAAAACTTACCCGTTAGACCAGACCAGCCTCAAGTTCTCAATCTTCCTACCTCCAGTGCTGGGAGAACAGGTGTGTGCTGTTTCACTCCATTCTCTCCACTGTTACATACGAAACCCTCTGATCAACCCTGTAACACAAAGACACTGTCGTTTTAGCCTGTGAATACTGAGTTCCCACAATGCTTCATGGAGGCTGGAAAGATGGCTCAGCTGTTAAACACGAGGCTCAAAACCAAAAAGTCAGAGATGGGGGCCAGAGGAAGCTCTGGCTTCCTAGCAGAAATCTTCCCTTGTTAGTTCCAGTGGGGGACTCAGGTCTGAGCTGATACGGAGAGGGGTTTTGCCTTGAGGTGTGAGGTAGAGAGGACCGTATCTGGGTCAGTGGAAAAGGAAATCTGATAAACTTATTCAGGCTCGGCCACTCCTCCTTCCCTCTTCTGCTCCCTTTCTCCCTCCCAAGTAATTTGTATCTTCAATCTGAGTCAGGGAGTGACCGGAGTTTAGCTTCAGTAGCAGAGCTGGTCCATTTAGTTCTACAGATCCGAGGAGCCTCGAGACACACGGGATGCTGATGGGGAATACTAAGAAGGCTTTTGTCTAGCCTTCTTGTTCACTGGATGGGATTCCAAAGCCTGGGGTAGGAAGGTGCCTTTGCTCAGGGAAGAAGACAGATTAGTCAGTGCTCAGCCCAAGCAACAGGCCACTGTGTGGCCTCATAATCCCTGCAGCAGCTGACGGAGGCTGTGTAGTCACGCTGGTGCGAACACAGCAAGCGCTCCGAGACCGGAAGCTGCCTTCTGAGAATATTGACACTCACTGTTCCAGCTGGGAAAACTTTACCCCAAGTTAGGCCAACTTCTGCATTTCTTCTTTTGAGGTCTCCCAGGCCTGCCTCTCCTGTGAGCTCCTCTTTCTTCTCCCAGAAGCCTCCCCGACTCCCACACAGAACACACACAGCTTGCATCTGTGTTGCAGTCACCTGTAAAAGCTGAACGGGATCTCATCAAAGGTGTCATCCAAACGTCAAGACGGACGGCACCACTCATGAACCAAGAGAGCCTGAAAGGTTTAGCTGTTTACATAATGTCAGTCTCTGAGGTCAGCAGCACCAGAGATTTTCACTGTGGTTGGGGTGGTGGTGGTAGTGAGGGTTCACCCAAGGGAGGGGCTCTGAGACTCTCCTTCCCTCAGACAATGGAGAGAGGCCCCATCTGTTCTTGTGGGCTTGTCCAGGTGTGAGTCATTAGGGACAAGAATGGGGAGGGGCTTAAAGGTTGCAGGAACTCATCAAAAGCTGAGCCCAGGCCCATCATTTTACACACATCCATTCTCCATGGAGAAGAGTTGACAATGTAGAGGCAACTGGAGGGATGAGCTGAGGCCCTTGAGATAAAACGATCAGGAACAAAGAGTTTCAGCCTTACTGCTCGGAACTGGGAGTTCTCTCTCCAGATCTCCAGCCTAGACTTAGGCTGCTCACGTCTTTCTCCACTCCAGTCCATCCCCCACAGGTCTGCCTGACACTTCCCACATTCCTCAGCTGGGTCTGTCTTCTACCACCCTCCGAGCTCCTGCTCCCACATTCCCTCTGGACACTCCTTTAGACTGGAAATGCCATCCCTCATCCCTTTCCTGCTCCTGGTCCCCAGATCGGACATGCTGGTCCTTCCTGTTTGGGATGGTTTACTAGATAAGGCCTGGCACGGAGCCCATCTGTCATCAACACATGACTCAAAGTTATTTTGGACAGGACCCTTGCCTACACCAAGTGTCCACCCTGGCCCTCCTGGCCCTGGCTAGCAGCCCTCCTCTAGGAATAGGGCCAAGAACCAAGGAAGTTATCCAGAAGGGCAAATGCCAAGGCTCAACTTCCATCTAGTTTCCTGTTCCTTGACCCATGATGTCTTTTGGTAGCTCTATCCCACAAGTCAAACCATGAGAGAGACTGAGTGGCCCTGGAAGTCATAGCTCAGACTAATACTGTTCCAAGGGCAGCCAGGGGACAGTGTCTGCTCCCAAATGCCACAGAGAAAACTGTTATCCCAGCTGCTCTTGTTTAGGTATGTCTGACTGTCAGATCAACATCTGCCGGAGTTTGTCTCTTAAAGACACAGCTGTGGTCAGTGGCTCCAGTCCCTGCTCTGCCTTACTCCCTTCTCATGAGCTGTATGACTCTGGACATCTATGTACACTGCTGAAGTGTTGCTCCCTCAGGAGGCAAACAAGGACGACAGTCCTGACTTTCAGAGGGAGCCTAGGAAGATGAAGTGAGTCTGCACATTAATTGATTTGTAACATGTCAGACCAGGCAGGCCCTGACCCTAATGTCATGCTCCTAACTCTACCTGGTTAAAGATGCTTGCTGCTCAAAAGTCAATGTTCCGAGGCAAGCCTGAGCTACATGGCAGAAGTCATACCACACTGGCAGGATGCCTTGGCATTTAAAGTGCTTGCCGTGCAAGGCTGATGATCTGAGTTTGACCTCGGGACTCATGTAAAAGTGGAAGGAAGAACCACCTGCCCCAAGGTGTCGTCCTGACTTCCATATGCAGATGGAGGCATGTCCTATATACTAAGTCTTTGCCACTTATGGCTTGCATCTCTGGGATTGTGTGTGTGTGTTTGTTTGTTTGTTTTGTTTTTTTCCACTCTGCCCAGAACACTGCAATCCACTTTATCTCCTGGGACTGGTTCCTGTATGTTCCTAAAACAGACATACTTCTTATCAGGAGCTAAACAGCCCAGTAGTGAATATGCCTTAGTTTGTTTGCAAAGACAAGGGAACAGGGTTACAAAGGTCATGGGATCTTCTGGTATCTGCAAAGCTAAAGGAAGACAGATTGTTCAGCAGTTACCATTTTAGCCATTTAGGTGGGGCATTGAGTTAGAATTCACTATGCCAGAAGGGAGGTAGTAAGTAATGGCAGAGGATATTCCCGAAGGAGAGACTCCGTTACCTCAAGTCTCAACAAAATCTGATTTGTCCTATGTGTTAATCATTAGCATAAAGGTTAAGACGGGTTCTGGGGTTAGATACTGTGCTATCAGAATCCCAGCTGTGTGGCCTTAGCCAAATAACGCAACTTATCTGAGCCTTGGTGTTCTCATCTTAAAACAGAGCTAACACCTTGTTGACTGTTGTAAGGTAAGGATTGTAGAAAGTGCCTTCCAGCGGCTCACCTCTGCTTTCCCATCTCTCTTTATACCTTGACTCCTCTGGCTGCTCCTGAACCAATGTGGCCACATGGGGCTGCAAAGATGTCCAACTTACTTTATGCAGGAAGAGCTGCTCCCCTGGTCCCTTCAAGGCTGTGTCTGATGTAGGGACAGCCCTGCTCCCATATGTAAATAAGGTGACAGGTACAGACCTGGATTTTCATAGTGGTGGCAACGACAAGCTGTCAGTAATTGTCATTATCGAAAGGACAGCATGGTCTCTAAGGGCTGCACCTTTGCTCGAAAGGGATAAGATCATCCCTGTGGAGGTGATCTTACTTTTTAAGATCATACTGTATAGACAGGGAATCAGACCCAGAATGCACTGGCTTCTCAAACACCAGAGCAGAATCCTCTTGGATGGGTCCATTTTCTGCTTTATTTTCAGCTTTCCCTTTTCCTTACTGTATGTATATGACTGGTATATATATATATATATATAGCTTGAAAAAGTAGTATTTGTAAAGCAGTTAGCATAGTGTCTGCTGCATGTACTGTTCTTATTTAATTATAAAAACATAAAGAAAATGATGCTCATGGAAAATGAGTCTTTGTTCTGCATTAGGGGAAATCTGAGTTAGACTAAAAAAAAAAAAAATCTATAATGATCTCTTGGAGTTCCCTTTCAGTTTGGTTCTTTTCCAGATAGTGAGATCTTTGAGCCTACCCCACCTGTCTCCACCCAGCATCACAACTGTGGGGGTTGAGGTCCCATTCACTGCTCTTAGACACAAAGACTGCCCTTTGCTAATTACAATTTCTGATGGGTTGTCATCACCACTGCTAAATATCCGTCTGGCTTTGCGGAGGAGCCGCTTCCAGCTGTGATCATAACATTGAGGTCACTTAGTACGAAGAAGTTTAGTCCGGAGACCCACAGTCACCTCTTAGGGACTCGCAGCGCTGAGGAGGTCTGCATTCCAGGCAGCCGAACACAGATCATTCCCTGAAGAGCCAACGCCTGGTATGTCCAGCCCGGACTGCGGTGCCGGCGGTGCTGGCGGCGCCTTGAACGGCCTTTCTAGTTGCAGCCGCAGCGAAGCGCCAGACAAATCCCACCTCCGGCCCAGCCCGTCCAATCCGTTTTGTACGGAAGGTGACTCTCCAAAGAAGAAGCTAGAGGCTGGAACGGGAAATCCAGGCTTTAAGGGTTCCCGACAGGTGTCTGAGAGAGGGCGGAGTCACGATAGGAATGATGGAGAGGGAGGGGCGGCGCTGCCCCTTTAAGAGGCGGCGGCCGAGCGGGGACCTTTTCTCTTTCCCCGGAAGGAAAGCGAGCCCGGACTGGGCGCGCAAGGTGGGGAGGTGCGGGGCTGGGCTGTGGGGAGGCGGGGCGCGCGCCGGGGAGGATCCCTCCCTCCTGCCCTCCTGGATCAAGGACTTGCCTTTCTAGATCCTCCACCTAGTAGAGGTCCTAAGAACTAACACTTCCAAGGGGGCGCGGCCAGGACCATCTAGGGTGCGGGGTGCCCGGAGCGGTGACCGGTCCACCGGACCAACTGGAGAGTAGATCCACGGATCTGGAAAAAGGACAGGAGAAGCACCACCCTGGAGCAGACGTGAGACTGACCCGGACTAGGGCAAAAATAAAAAAATTGCCTGACTCCCGGCGCAGCGGCTCTGCGGGCTCGGGTGTCCTCTGGCGGCGCCTGGAGCAGGTGAACCGTTTATCACTCCCGGTGCTGAGCCCTCTAGCGATTTCGCTCTGCCCGGTCCGGCCCGGCCCGCAGCCATGGGCCCCGGCCCCCGCCGCGCGCCCCGCGACCCTGGCTGGATGCTCCGCGTCCTGGCCTTGATGGTGGCGGCTAGTGGCCGGGTCGCCTTCGCCTTCAACCTGGACACCCGATTCCTGGTGGTGAAGGAGGCGGTGAACCCCGGTAGCCTCTTTGGCTACTCCGTCGCCCTCCATCGGCAGACTGAGCGACAGCAGCGCTACCTGTAAGTGAGCCTGGCGGCGGTGAGGTGGGGTGCCGAGAGAGGGTATGTGTGCGGATACCTGACCTAAGCTGAAATGGAGCCCTGGGCCAGCTGACTTCCAGGCCTGCTACTGCTGGCCTTTCCTTGTGAGCCAGGATTAAGAGGGCGGGTACGACGGCAGCCCTCCGATTGTGGGGCTTGGCGGCAAGTGGAGGATTGGGGGCGGGGCGGGGGCAGTAATCATGGCAAGTGCTGACCTGGCCAGAACCTGTCTAGACGCGGCCGCTCCACGCTTCAGACATCTTCGGAAGTAGAGTCTTTGTTGCCAAGCACCTTGAGAATCCAGTACCTAACATTAGCTTCTTTCCCGGGCTGCGAGAACTCTTGTACATTAAACACCTATTACATCCCTCGTCCCCTTCTCCTGGAGAGAACCCGAGAATGTATTCGTTCAAGCCCCTATTAGCCCTCTCATTTAGTCTGTGGCCATAGCGGCCACGCCCTCTGCAGAACCAGGCTGGACCACACTTCTCAAGGGCTTGGCATTGCAGAGTGAGGAGGTGAAGAGGCTGGGCGTTCAGAGCTGTCCAGAGGCTCCCTCTGACCCCTAGAGGAACGGACAGTAGGAGACAGAGGAGGCGCTGTGTTAAGCCTCCGAGGCCAGAGCCCACCGGAAGCAGTGGGGTACTCCCACCAGACATCTCCCTGCATTCCACAGATTCATGTTGAATCAGCAGCCCTGAGTGTGTTTGTTTTGGTTTGAAGAGGGAAATGGTGTTTTCTCTTTTCTGCTCTTCTTTGCAACAGCTGCAAGAGGCGGGAAGAGCCCAGCAGAGTGGAGGAGGGGAGGAGATTGCATCCAGCCACCTGCCCCTCCCTAGGCACACTCATGCCCAGCGGGTCGTGTCCAGGTGTCTGAGGTTTCTCTGCATGCGTTTTGTGTGCTGAGGTTGGCTAGCTGAGGGAAGAGGGTGGTCTGAGGAGGCGAAGCTGCCCAGGGAGGGACAGTGATGATCATGTAAGACCCTCCTACCCTTTTGAGCTGGGTGACCTGCCAGGCATTCACTCCTACCTGGCCTCTGAAAGTTTCTAAATCAGAAGACAGAGTCATGGTAAAAGTGTTGAAACCTCTCCCTGCTCTGGCTGGGGCCTGTAGAAACTTGAGGACGTTTGGAATGTTCAAAGTCCAACTCAACGTCAGTCCTTCGCCTCTGCCCTGCTGGCCCAGCCCCTGTCCGTACTGCCCACCTGGACTTAGTCTCTACCCTACCTGGCCCCTTGCAGAAGAAGGTGGATCCACCACACCCTTCCTGCCCTAGCCAGGGAGAGTTAACCTTCTACCTTTCTGAGGCCCTCTGAAAATACATAGTTGCTACAGCCTGCCCTTGCCTCCCCTAGCCCAGTATAGAGCTTTCAGATGTTCTGATGTTGAATGTGTGTGGCTGGAACTAACACAATACAAGAGATTCTGCAGCATCTCCCCCTCTGTTCTATGACCCCGAGGACCATATTGCCCTCTCCGGCGCCAGTTTCCCCTGGATGAGGCTGTACCTGGATCTGTATGCTCCCTCTTATCTCTGCCGGCCTGTGAGAGGCATCCTGGCATTGTAGATAGAGAAGCTGAGTGTTCCAGTACCGCTGCCGTGTCTCGGCTCTGGCTCTAACACCTGAGCCTTAGTTTCCCCAGTCCTGAAGAACACACCTTCTTGGCGTTGGAAGTGCCTTAGTGTGATAGTGTGTCTAGAATGGCCCTGCTGTGTCCAGTCCCCCAGTGAACACCAGTAGGTTCTGGAGCTGAGGCTGGATGGAGGGGTACTTCTCTCACCTATGGGTCCTTCCCAAGTTGGCCATCTGAAAGACTTCTGCTCTCCTCTCCAGGCAGCTGCAGAGTGCTGAAACTCACAGACATCTGAGAACAGGTGGTTCTGGCCAGATGAGTCTTCTCTGACTTGCCTAGAGCTGCTTCTGTGTCTTGGCTCTGTCTTCATCTTACTGAGTTCAGCACTCCATCCTTTTGGGAGAAGCAGCTGGGATTCACTATGGCCGGCTGTGTAGACAGATGTGAACAGCTGCCCAAGTGTTCTAGGGAACTAATAACTTCAAACTGCAGCCTCAGGTTCTGTCAGTCTCAAAGTCCCCTTAGAAGAGTGTGGTGGCTCTTGTCCTTCCTTTGGGGTCTGCCAGCTGTTCAGAGAGCCCTGAGAGTATAGACACAGTTGTGGGTTTGTACATAGTCCCTGGGAGATCAGGGAGGAGAAGCATAACAGGCCCTCTTTGCTGCTTATGACCTTTCTCTATCCTAGGGTACCCCACCCATAACCTAGGTTCACAGAACTCAATATCTGATAGTAAGAATCTGGGGCAGCCAGATGGTAGTAGTGTATGACATTAATCCCAGCACTTCGGAGGTAGAGACAGGCAGACCTCCGTGACTCTGAGGTCAGCCTGGTCTACAGAGTGAGTTCCAGGACAACCCCAAGCTACACAGAGAAATCCTTTGAAGAAAAAACAAAAACAAACAAAGCCAAAGCCACCCCCCAAAAAAAAGGCAACAACACCCCTCCCCCCAAATGGATAGATCACTCACTTTGGGGTCTGTCTGTCTATCCATCCATCCATCCATCCATCCATCCATCCATCTATCTATCTGAGACATGCTCTCTTATTTAGCTCTTGCTGTCTAGAACTCGATTTGTAGACCAGGTTGGCCTCGAACTCAGAGAGGTCTATCTGCCTTCCTCTGTCTCCCAAGCTATGATTAAAAGCTTGTGCCATCTTGTCTGGCTCGCTATTGTTATATAAGCCCCCCCTTAGAGTGAAAAGAACTGCTCATTTGGGGGGTGTTTACTGACCCTTCTTGCACCTGCTCTGTTTTTCCCTCTCGATCTGGCCTGACCCCATTAGCTGTGTGTGGAGATTTCTCTGGGCTCCCCTCCCTTTCTCCACTGGAAGTGAGGGTGTCTGGGAAACCTGGGAGGGAGCGGCTCCTGGAAATGAGGTCATGCCTGAGGTAGGCAGGAGCCTGGCTCACCTGCTGGGCTCCCTTGAAACATGCTCCCTGGGCAGGGCGGGTTCCTGGCAGCCTTCGTGGCTCGTGCCAGTAGAAATGGCACAGCAGCTGTGGCTGTGGGCACAAGGCCTGAATGTGGTTTAGCCTTATCTGCTGGCTTTCTCTGGTGGCCATTCCAGGCCAAAGGATTTTAAGGTGGGAAGGAGGGAGAAAGGGGCTGATCTTGAAGAAAAGGAAGCAGCACAGAAGGATGAGCATCCGGTGGGGTCTGCCACGACTCAGGAGAGAAAGGCAGGAGGGTTGGTACCTTGCTGATAGTCCAGGCTATATAGTAAGACCCCGTCTATTGCAGTGAAGGGACTGAGGTTAGACAGTTCAAAGGGTCAAATATGGAATGCCTACTGAAAACCCAGGGAGGGGAGAAGTGACAAAAATCAGCTTTATCCATCCTTTTTCACCTAAGGTCCCACCAAGACACTCTATTTTCCATCTTTCTCATTCTCCCTCTAGCTTGCTGTTCTGGCTCTAGGGCTGAGTCACCAGGGGAGAGGGGGCTGGGTGGGCAGCATGAGGAGGGGGAGGGGAGGATGGCAAGGGCAGCGGCTTCAGCCGCCATAGGAGAGCCTCTAGGGAGGTGGCTAAATCAAGCAGCCTGGCATCGAGGCGGCATCCAAGAACTGACTTCCTACTCAGGCTGGAACAGCTTTTGCCTCACCTACTCCCACGCCTGCATCCGAGGTGAACAGTAACCAAGACCCCAAAAAAGTCCCTGGGGGCTTCCCCAGATGTCCCCATAGGTTCCACCCATTTCTCCCTGAGAGGAAGTTGAATCGGATAGACTTTCTTTCTGCACCACCCCACTTCCAGAATCCCGAGGGCCTCTTCCTCTTTGGGGTGAGATGTCCTGAGCTCTCTTGGGCCCCATTCTCCAGCCTTTGCAGATAAAGCCATTTTCTTCAGTTATTCTTTCAGTTTTGAACTGCTTGGGAGGAATGGGGGTGTGGACAGCTGGGCAGCCTGTGAGAAGAGCCTCACTTCTTGGGCTTGGAGCTCAGAGGTTCCCCAGAGACCAGGAGGGGCTTTCTCGTTGGAGCCACATGAAAGGGTGAGGAGGTGACTGTTGAGAGCTCTTGCTCTTCCATTTTACCCATCCATTTGCTTCCTAGGATGCTCTCCGATCCCCCAAGCTCAGCTTGACTCCAGGAGATGGAGGTCCTATCCTGAGAGCTCTGCCTAGGCATCCCCACTTATCTATGCCCCCTCTGCATGTGGCTGGGGGGTGGGTTCAGTGGTGGTCTGGGGGAGGTCCATTTTTTAGATTTTGTTTTGTTTTGTTTTGAGCTGGACCCAATAGCCACACATAGTACGTTGCATTTTAATTTACATACCACGAAGGTTTGCTCCCGTCTAGGGATTCCCTAACCCTGACCTTACACATACCTGGCTTTTGGCTGGAGGAATGTGAACCCTACCCTCTGAATCCCCTTCCCCCATCTGTGTGCAGGCTTCTGGCTGTAGACCACTGCAACCCCGGGCAGGGAGCCAGAGGGCCTTAAAGGGGCCTCTGAGTGGGCCAAGAAGGAGCTAAAAATACTCTAAAGGGTGTGGGGGAGCTCCTGTTGGAATCTCTCAGGAGGGAGGAGCCTAGGGATTAGGGAATTGGCCCCCCCTGTCCCCACCAGTGGGCACAAAGCTGGCACCTCACAAGAACAAGAATTCGAAGATCGTATGGAGTCTTATTCTAATCCAGCCATGGTTTGTGCTTGGCTCTGCCTGTTCCATTCCTCGGGCAGCTAAGAGGAGGGGCCACTCTGTTCCCTCCTAGCGAAGTCAGACTTGGGAGGCATGGAGACCCTGCTCCTCAGACACCTCCTGATAGACAAGTTAGGCAGGGCAGTGGCAGCCATGATGGTAGTACATACATTACATCGTATGCTCCCCAGGGCTTCCTTTCATCCACCGAAGCCTACAGGGTCTTTAGGCTCCTCGTAAGAGACCCCACCTCCAGCCAACTCTGAGCTTCTTTCTGACACCATCCTATCCATCCCTTCCCCCAGTGACCTCCTGATATCCTCAGGATGTGGAAGTCCTACTTTCGTTCAGCCCTCATTCCTTCTAAACAATGAAGTAGTCTGTCCTTTTCTCTGTGTCAGGTTCCCTAACCTGCAGTATTGGAATTCCTGGGTCCCTGGAGAGTCTGGAGTGAAGCTCAGGCCAGTGCAACAGTGTTTATGCGCACCGTGGCTTCTTCGTCAGGGAGCCTTTTTTGCAGGAACCCATTCCTTTTCCCCAAATCCTAGAACAGGAAGTTCATCTGGGGTTCCCATTTTATAGATAAAGACACTCAAGTCTCACAGGGAAAGGAAATTATCCCAGAAGCAGGGCCCTAGCTCAGGCTGAGGTGTCCCTTTCCCACAAGCCCTTTCTTCTTTCCCTTGTCAAGCATGCCAGGGGTGGGTGTGTACCTGTGGCAAGCCAGGGTGGTCAGGCAGGTACCCTCCCTAGCCTAAACAGAAATTGGCTAATGGTCTGGCTGTTTTATCTCTTCCCTTACTCCTCCCTATGGTGTTCAGAACACTACTCTGTTTGGGGAAGCTTTGTCCCTGCCCTGAGGAACAGCAACCAGAGAGGGTGATGTTTGAGCTGCCTATGAGAGGTACTGGTCCGGTCCACCCACTTCCTAGTACCTCCAGGCAATGCATTCCTGACTCTTCGTAGGTGGAAGTACCCCAAGCCCCAGCATGCCTGGGCCCTGCCCTGCCTAGTCCCCGCAGCTCTCACTCCCAGGTTCAAAGCAGGCCTGTAGGCACAGCCATTGCTCAGCACTTCCAAACTGGCCAGAGGCCTGGAGTCTGGGAGCCTCCGGGCCACAGTGTTGCTGGGCTAAACAGAGGAGCACCTGGGAAGGACTGCTACCCAGGAAGCTGAGTTGGCTGTTGGCGGGAAGGTGACAAAGGCCACATTCTAAGAACATTGATAGGGAGAAGGTACAAGAAAAAGCTTGGTTCTAAAGCTGGACTGCCCCAGATACTATTCACATAGCCTGTGGTAGCTGGAGATTTTCTTTTATAAATACTCAGGGATAGTCCTGAGATTTCAGGACCAATCCCCTGTCTGCCCTGCCTAAGTCACCCTTTTGGTGTGGGATGGGGATCCAGGGTCTTAGCCTCCTTCTGGGAATTTCTTGGTGTCCCTTAAGATGGATTCTGAGGATAAGGTGACAGATAGTTCTTGTCCACTCCCACCACTGGGACTCTGTTCTTGGGCCACACTGGTATCCAGCCCCACCCCAAACTGGTGTGCTTGTCTTGAGGTGAGGGTGGGGCGGGTGCAGGTATCACTCAGCACACCTGGAAATCTGCCTCCCAGACCTATGTGCTCGATAGTGTCCAGAGAGCCAGGCTTTCAACAGCCTACACATATTTACACAGGTTCTCTCTTCTGCCTTCTCTAATGCCCCCAGCACTCGAACCCATAAATGCCATGTCCTTCACAACTCCCTTTACTTCTGAGGCCAAAGGATTCCTTCAAAAGCTAAGATCTGGGGTTGAAATGTACCTCATGGGGCAGAATGCTTACCCGGTGTTTATTTGGGAAGCTCTGGATTAAATTCCTTGCACTACATAAAGCTGGGCATGGTGGTACATACCTGAAAATCCAACATTTGAATGGTGGAAACAGGAGGATCAGAAGTCTGAGGCTATCTTTGGTTGAATACGGAGTATCCTAGCCTGGGCTGTAGACCCTGTCTCACAAAAAGAATGAAATAAAGAAAAACAAACCACAGATTCGATCTTGTCACTGCCTTGCCTGGGGTCCCTCTGTGGTTCCTCTAAGGCCTTTGTCCTGGCTCGTATGCCTCCCCCAATATTCTTCCCGGGTTCTTGTTGTCCAGAGAGCTGGTGCCTGAATCACTGGCTTGCTCATGCTTCCTGGCCCTTGTACATATTGTACCCTCCCACCTCCTTTTCATTGGGTGACCCCTAGCCATTGTCCTTACACTGAGGCCAGGGTACCTTGTGTACGGACCTCCATGCTTTCCCTGTGAGATCCTTACTCAGTGTGTGTTTCCTGGCCCGCCTTCCTCTGTGGTATGCTCTTACGGAAGACAGAGCCAAGGTTTACTGATGCCCAGAGCTTGTCGATTTGCAAGCTGGCAAGAGGGAAGCTTGTAAAGTCAGGCTGACCCACCTGCCTTTTTTTCCCAGCCTTCTGGCCGGTGCTCCCCGGGACCTCGCAGTGAACGATGCCTATACCAACCGGACTGGCGCCGTGTACCTGTGTCCCCTCACTGCCCTCAAGAACGACTGTGAACGGATGGACATTTCAGAGAAAAGTAAGAAGAACCTGGGGGCAGAGCTCAGTCAGGAGCTTGGCAGAGGCAACACTTGAAGCTAAGGCAAAAAAGACAGTGAGATCAAGGCTAGCCTGGGCTACAAAGTGAGTTCCAGAATAGCTTGTGATGTAGATGGAGACCCTGGCTCAAAAACAAAATAAAAAGGAAAGCTGATTTGTTTCTTGTCAGTCTGGGAAGACAAGTAGGACAAAGGGGAAGGTCATAGAGTATGAGCTCAGAGCAGTGACAGACAGGACAGAGGAGAGAGAGCTGCTACCCTCAGGAGGCTTTGGATGCCAGAATAAGGAACGAGGGATCTGAGTTCATGACCCTTTCTTGCAGGTGACCCTGACCATCATATTATTGAGGACATGTGGCTTGGAGTGACTGTGGCCAGTCAGGGTCCTGCAGGTAGAGTCCTGGTAAGTAAATACTTAGCATCATCTTCCCAAAGCCAGGGAGGACAGCAGAAGGTGGTAGGGGACCCTCTGTGATGGCTGGGGCCTTAGCAAATGTCCACTTCTGCGGTCTCATGTCTTTACAAGTGTGTGTGTTCCCTGCTCCCCGCACTCTGGGGAGAGGGTTGTGTGGCGTTCTCCCAAGGCTGGACATGGTGCAGGTCCTGGGTGACCTGCATGGATGCTCACCCTCCGTGGGAAAGAGCAGAGAGAACTTGGTGGGGGAAAAGGGCAGAGAGTGCCCCAGGCAGTTGGGCGCTGGCAGGCCTTCCTTCCTGGGAGGCTGGCTGCCGGAAGAGGCACAGCCCTGATGGCCCTGGCTCACCCTGGCACAGATTTGAGTGCCACTCCCTGCTGTCAGTTGTCACCTTCTGCTGCTGACAGTTCTTCAATGTCAGCCCTTGGGAATCTCAATTTCTGTGTCCCAGACAGACATTGTTTAGGTTTATATAAAATTTACATACAGTGAAAAGGGCAGATTTCGAGAAGCCTATGTCAGTAACACCCATGAAACAGAACATAGTTACATCACTCCAGAAAGTTCTCTGTGCCACCTCTGAGCGGTCACCACTCTTGTATTCGTCACTGCTGTGATTTCTATCCTGAGAACACTGTTGTAAGCTTTAGGTTGTCAATCAATTCATTAGACCACCCTTTTGTACCCCCCCCCCCCGTTGTTTGTGGGTGTGTGTCTAGAAGTTTGTTGAAGTGATTGTAGACTGTAGGACTAGCTACTAACCCACCTTTACTCAGTCAACAGATACTTATCTAGCACCTACTGTGTTCCAAGCACCACAAGTTTAGCAGCGCCTAAGGGGAAGCCCATGGGAAATGCTGGTGATGCTTACAGCTGGGACAGAAAGAGCGGATAAACAAGAACACCCCCTGTTTCTAGATATTGCATAGCCCAGAGGCTCGTTCAGAGCACTTTTTGTGTAGCCATGGCTGCCTGGAGCTCACTCTGTAGACCAGGCTAGCTTCAAATCCAGAGATCTGCCTGCCTCTGTCTCCCAATGCTGGATTCAACTCCAGTTCCCCGGGATCTGGTGCCCTCTTCTGCCCTCTGCAGGCACCAAGGATGTACAGAGAACACAGACATTCAGGCAAAGAACCCATATACAAAAAGTAAGATGAAAAGGAATTGAAAGTTGCTGTATGAGAAGAGCGGGGGCTTATGCTTGACGTAGTAAGTGCTCAGTGTTAGCTGAGCCGGGTGGAGGTAGAACAGAAGCAGGTGGATCTCTGAGTTCAAGGCCATCCTGGTCTACATAGTAAGTTCCAAGTCAGCCAGGGCTACTTAGAGAAATCCTGTCTCAAAACAAACAAACAGTGCTCACTGTTCTTATTAATACTATTATTGTTATTATTAATTTAAAATGGCCCTTTCATTAAACAACAGGATTATCTGGGGACAAGAGAAATGAGTGCCCTAATCTCTCTGTAAATAGCTCGTTTTAGACCCAGGAGCCTAAGTCCCACATTCCCTCATTGTCCAGTTCCTTTCACCAAGATCTCTAAGCTGCTCTCAAATCCATGCCTCCTGGCTTCCCCAGACCTGCTCCTGACCCTTGATTCCAGTGTAACGGATAGAGAGGTACAGGTTTCAGCATACCCACAGGAAGAAAAAAGAAGTCAGATCCACTTTGGCCCTTGACTCACAAAGCCAGCAGGGCCCAGGGTGGGAACTATAGCTTGCCCTGTGTTCCCTGCTTATGGCTAACGCCATGTGTGTATGTCTGTGGGTCCCCAGGTCTGTGCCCATCGGTACACCAAGGTGCTGTGGTCTGGGCTAGAAGACCAGCGGCGCATGGTGGGCAAATGCTATGTACGAGGTAATGACCTGCAGCTCGACCCTGGCGACGACTGGCAGACATACCACAACGAGATGTGTAACAGCAACACCGACTACTTGCAGACCGGCATGTGCCAGCTGGGCACCAGCGGCGGCTTTACCCAGAACACTGTATACTTCGGTGCCCCTGGTGCCTACAACTGGAAAGGTGGGGATCTGGGAGAAGTGTGTGCAACAGAGATCACCCGTCAGTAAGCCACAGCCAGGGTCAGAGTCACAAGAGACAGGGCCCCAGGCCAACAGCAGTATTAAAGCACTCAGTGTGTGCCAGTGGCTTTACATGTGCCATCTTTAAACCTTCTGTGTATGTACACAGGTGTGAGGTGTCAGATGCCCTGGAACTGGAATTACAGACAGTATTGAGCTGCCATGTGGGCGTTGGGAACAGAACCTCGGTCCTCTGGAATCCCTGGGTGCTCTTAACTACTGAGCCATCTCTCCAGCCCCTTATTTTAGTATTTATAGGTATCTTCTTAAAAGCAAACAGGATCAAATGAAATTTCTGGCCTTCCATATTCTCTTCATCATCCCATATTCGTAATCATTCATCATAAGGTAAAAGCAGTGTCTTGGTCAGTACTTACAGGACTGTCCTTCTGAGGTTACAGAATATTTCATCGTCTCGAGATCCTTGCTTAGAGAGCCGCAGAGATGGCTTAGCATCTACAAGGTGGCTCACAACTGTCTACAACTGTAACTCCAGGGGACCCAACGCTCTCTTCTGGCCTCTACAGGCACTGCATGCAGCTGGCGCACAGACATACATGCAGGCAATGCGTCCATATCTCTAATCACATAAACACATGTAGTTTACATGCCAACAGCTGGGAGGCTGAGGCCTGAGGCTCAAGGCCTGTCTGATCCCCTGGAACTGGAGTTACAGACCACTGTGCGCTACCATTGGTATTGGGAATCAAACCTGGGTCTTCTAGAAGAGCAGCAGCCAGCGTGCTTGTCCACTGGGCCATCTCTCCAGCCCCATCCCACCCACCACCCACCTCCTAAATAAAATAAAAATAATTCTTAAAGAGGAAGTGATTTATCAGCCAGGCAACGGTGGCACACACCTTTAGTCCCGGCATTCAGGAGGCAGGGGCAAGCAGAATTCTGAGAATTGAAGGCAGCCAGGGCTACAGAAAGAAACCTTGTCTCGGAGAACGAGACAAGACAAAACAAAATAAACAACAACAATAAAAACAACCCAGGAAGTGATTTATCAGAGCAGTGCTCACACAGGCTATTGTTGCTATGGGGAGGTGGGCATGGTAGAAGAAAGGGCTGTGACTAATCCTTCCTGCTCCCCTTCCCCAATCCTTCTGCAGGAAACAGCTACATGATTCAGCGGAAGGACTGGGATTTGTCTGAATATAGCTACAGGGGCTCCGAGGACCAGGGAAACCTCTATATTGGTAAGCTCAGAGCTGGTGGCCATTGCTGGATGGGAGAAGCCACTTTGATCCCTAATACACTGGCCCTTTCACCCCTGGTGTGCTGTGGGGTGACACTATAGGACAGATAACATTAGAGGCTTTTAGTCCAATTAGCACCTGCATTCGTGACTCTGCATACGGTTTAGGCTTTCAGATGCAAAGTTGGTTCTGTCAAAAGCTCAAAACCCAGTGTGCCAGGAAGACTCCAACTGGGTCTGTGGTCCACTGATCTACTCAACTTAGCCTAGAGGAATAGAAGATACTTAAGGGTAGACAACAAGGAGGACCGGCTCAGGATAGCAGGGGACACATTTTCTGGGGCTTTGATTAAACAATTCCCCCCTCATCCCAGGGTACACGGTGCAGGTAGGCAGTGCCATCCTCCATCCCACGGACATCACTGTTGTGACAGGTGCCCCACGGCACCAGCACATGGGCGCTGTCTTCTTGCTGAAACAAGAGTCAGGTGGAGACCTGCGGAGAAAGCAGGTGCTGAAGGGCACGCAGGTGGGCGCTTATTTTGGCAGTGCCATTGCCCTGGCAGACCTGAACAATGATGGGTGAGAATCTAGGGACACGGGGCATCCTCCGGGGGCCGGGGGAGAGGTGGGGGGGGGGCGGGGTGGCAGGCTTGCTCAAGCTAGATCAGGGAAGTAGAAGCTTGGCATTCACATATTTGCATTCAACTGTTTTCAAGGTCTCAGTAACTTCTTAAGGGAGTCTGGACGTTTTGCATGTCATTTGCATGATACCTGTGCTTGCTTGTCTGTACCTGTCATTCACAAGGTGCCAATGGGGTAGGGGTGTTGTTTTTTTTTTTTTTTTTTTTTTTTTTGAGGCGGGGTGTGATCTTCGCCTGCATGATTTCTTCGAGACATGTGTTTTCCGTTTGGCGGGTCTTGCTGGCCTTCTCGTGGACTGTGGGCAAACATGTCATTTGCTGAGTTGCATGGCCCTTGGCAACCTCATGCTCATTAGATGACATTTGCAATGTCTGTCGGGGCCAACTTCACACTTCCATTCCCACTCTTCCCCTGTGCAGGTGGCAGGACCTCCTGGTGGGTGCTCCCTACTACTTCGAACGGAAAGAGGAGGTAGGCGGTGCGGTCTATGTCTTCATGAACCAGGCGGGCACATCCTTCCCCGATCAACCTTCCCTCCTGCTTCATGGCCCCAGTCGCTCTGCCTTTGGCGTCTCTATAGCCAGCATCGGTGACATCAACCAGGATGGATTCCAGGGTAGGAGTCAGTATCCCTCCTTTACTGACTGAACACCAGCTACATTGCTTGACGGGACTCACAGCTCAAAGATGTAATAGAGAGGATGTACAGAGGCTAGCCTGGGGTCTAGTCTGTGGTCTGTGGAGTGAGTGATAAATGGACTGAGAGTGCACAGAAGAGAGGCCCGGATAGCATACAGCGTGAGCACGGGAACAATGTCATGTACACCACCGAGGTGTACGCTGGGGACAAGCTGGAGGATGCTCTGAAAGCCAGGCAGCGGAAATGGGGCTTTTCTGTTTGGGTCATAGTGAGAGTAAGGTGGGAGGTATCTAGAGAACTCTTTGGAGCAGGGGTGTTATATGCGACTTGGTACTCTGGAAGGTCATTCTTGGGGAGGGGGATATGGGGTGGAAGCAGGTAGGAAACCTGGGGAGGTAAAGTCAAAAATGTACCATATCAGGTGATAAGAAAGGGCTGGGACAAGGAGGGAGCCCTAGGTAGAGTGCCATTGCCTTGTCAGTGTTCTGTGGGCCCCAGGGGAGAAGTCACAGGGAGAACACGTTAGGATATGAGTCCAATACTGTGGAAGCACTTAGCTTACCAAAGGTCAGCCGCGAGGCCAAGGACGGAAGGCAGAGCTTCTCAGGAGGCAGACATGGCTTCCAGAAAGGTCAGCCAACAGGCCCTAGTGTTTTCCACAGAGGGGTCAGTTCTTTTCAGCCTAGGGTTTGCTCACTGTCCTTGGCATCTTTTCCAGCCACCCTGGCCTCAGATCAAACATAGCCGACGAGTCCAGCAAAGACTGAGATCATCAAACGTGTTGAGTTTATTTGACGAGGCATTGCTTAGCATTTTAAAAGTCTTGACACATGAAGTTCTATTAAACTGAAGCAAAATCCACTCAGGTGTTGTATGTAGAATCCAGTTTCCTGGCTGTGTGGCCTTGGGATTTGAGCCTGCTCATCTATAAAGGGAAAAAATAGGGCTGGAAAGATGGCTCAGCGATTAAGAGCACTGACTGCTCTTCCAGAGGTCCCGAGTTCAAATCCCAGAAACCACGTGGTGGTTCACAACCATCTGTAATGAGACCTGATGCCCTCTTCTGGTGTGTCTGAAGTACAGTGTATTTATATATAAAGAATAAATAAATCTTAAAAAAAGGGGGGGAATACATAATAGTAGACAATAGCACTCTACTCCCAACATTCTTGTAAGGGTTAAATGAAATGGGTGCTGTGAATGCTGTGTTATTAGTTATCAACAGGGAGTGGCTTCTTTTCTGGTCTTGATAGTAAATGTCTTAGAAGAACCAAGGCATCCAGAGAGGTGGTTGTAGGGGGTGGGGATATGGAAACTGAGAAATGCTGAGTTATGCTGGGGAGCGCATAACTTGTTGTGTGACTTTGAGGAAGTGTCTTCCCCTTTCCTGAACCTCCATCCACCAGAGCTCTGGAGCTCTGAGGTTCCTTCTCCGCTGCTCTGAATACTTCTGCCAGGGTGAGGTCACCGTCATGCTGGGCTCAGTGGCCTGGAGCAGAGAGTGAAGGAATTATGGGGCCCGGTCTGCATGGTGACTCTGCCCTGTCTCTCCTCCTCAGACATTGCTGTGGGCGCTCCATTTGAGGGCTTGGGCAAAGTATACATCTACCACAGCAGCTCCGGGGGTCTCCTCAGGCAGCCTCAGCAGGTATGAACGGGCGGGGACACGTCCGATACTCTTGTTCCCCTGGGCCTCCTCCTTCAGGCATGTCTCAGAGCCCGCCCCTACCACTTCCTCTTGGCTTCAGATCATCCATGGAGAGAAACTAGGACTGCCTGGCTTGGCCACCTTCGGCTACTCTCTGAGTGGGAAGATGGATGTGGATGAAAACCTTTACCCAGACCTGCTAGTGGGGAGCCTGTCGGACCACATTGTGCTGCTGCGGTGAGCTAGGAGGTTGGGCAGGATCATGTCTCTTCTCCATCTCAACTTCATTGGAGGCTTAGCTCTACCCATCTTTGGGCAGTGATCTCCAGAAACCTGAACCCCAGCCCTGGCCTGGGGTAGGCAGGAAATGAAATACTGATGTCTGCCTGCTTTCTTGTTGCTACAGGGCCCGACCTGTCATCAATATCCTTTATAGGACTTTGGTGGCCAGGCCAGCTGTGTTGGACCCCTCACTTTGTACAGCTACTTCCTGGTGAGACTGTCAGCCCAGCTCTTCTTCCCCACCCCTTAGGCCCTAAGCCCTTCCCCCAGACACGCTTGATGTCCCACCATCAGCAGCTGAATTCTAGGGTCAGCAACATATTTCCTATCCAATCTCATTCAAAGGCAAAGTTCCTTGCAGGAGCTAATGGTGAACATAAGCTTAGAAACAGGGGCTCTGGGCCATTGGGCTCAAAGTCCAGCCACTCATTGCTGGGGGAGAGCAAGGAGAACTCTGATGAATAAGGGCTGAAAGGAAGGGAAAAAGGAATGATCTTGGGTGGATGGATGGGCAAATTATTAGTCTGAGCTGAAGAGAACATATAAAAGGTAATAACCAATTAACAGAGTTTTCGAGATTATTAAATAAGATGCTATACCAAAAAAATATCCTAAGCACAGTAGTCTATACTTTAAGTGTAAAACAAAACAAAAACCAAACAAAAACCCACTACCAAAAAAAACCCAGTTGCTAATAGAGTGTGTGTGATACATTAATAGTGACCCTAAGGGCTTTTTTTGTAGATATCAGTCTGAAAGCAAAAGGGGAGGGGGCAGGCAAAGCTGAAAGTCAGGGAATCAGAGACAAAAGATCTGGAGATCCCAAGACCACCTGATAACATCAGACAAAACCTGCTGCTCCCTGGACCTCAGTTTCCCCATTGGTGACCTCTAGAAGCAGTGAGAAGTCACTGCAACTCTGTAGATTCCCCACTTCCCCTCACGAGGGTCTCGAGTTCTTTGCCTAGCTCAGGAGTGAAATGTAGGACATGACTCTCCTTCCCACTGTGAGCAGGCCCTGCTATGCACCTCTTCCCCAACAGTGTTCAGGTGGAGCTGTGCTTTGCCTACAACCAGAGTGCTGGGAACCCCAACTACAGGAGGAACATCAGTGAGTACTGGGCACAGGGTGCTCAGGTGGGAAAGAGATGGGGGGGTGTTCACCTGGCCATCTGCTGAGTGCCCTGTCTGTCCACAGCCCTGGCTTACACACTGGAGGCTGACAGGGACCGACGCCCACCCAGGCTCCGATTTGCCCGAAGCCAGGCGTCTGTCTTCCATGGCTTCTTCTCTATGCCAGAGACACACTGCCAGACACTGGAGTTACTGCTGATGGTGAGGGAGATGCTGTGGGAGAGGGGGCCTCTGAGATCTCTGGGAGAGGTGGCCAGTGTCTCTCTAACTCAAAGACAGGGGTATCCCCAAAGACAGAGTTTTGGGAAGTCGGTCTGGTAAATATGGATTGGTAAGATGGCTGCACACAGTAGGTCGCCTATGTTAGGAGGAAGATAAATCCTGACGTAGAGATGGGGCCAACGGGCTTATCACCTTGGAAAAGAGGTGTTGGCTCTGGCCCAGTCTGGGAAGGATGGGTCCCCAACTCAGGACAAGCTCAGTTCCTCTTTGGGGAAATAGACCTGGAGATCCATTAAAGTAAAGGGGAGCACCTGTCCCAGGGAGGCAGGGCAGTGCAAGATAGTAGGTCTCAATTTGGTGATTGAATCAGTGGGGGGAGGGGGTTCAGCTTAACTTGGAGGATCAGGGTAGAGAGAAGCCCATCCCCTCCCTGGGTCTTGGTCTGGCTAGGGTTTAATGAGTTGGGAGGATTCAGCTTGGGGACTGTGTTCCCGACACCCTCTTCCCCAGGACAACGTTCGTGATAAACTCCGCCCTATCGTCATTGCCATGAACTACTCCTTACCTTTGCGCATGCCTGATCGCCTCAAGCTGGGCTTGCGGTCTCTGGATGCCTACCCAGTGCTCAACCAGGCACAGGCTATGGAGAATCTCACTGAGGTGAGCAGAACCTCTCCGCGCCAGGAGGGCTGTAGGGTCAGAAGGCGATGTGTGGGTTGTAGTCCCTCAAGCCTTCCACTGTCCCCAGGTCCACTTCCAGAAGGAGTGCGGGCCAGACAACAAGTGTGACAGCAACCTGCAGATGCGAGCAGCCTTCGTGTCTGAGCAGCTGCAGTCTCTAAGCAGGTGGTATTTGGGTGACCCTGATTGGTCAAGGGCTAGGCGGGCCTCATTGGCTGACAGAACGGGAAAGGCGTCACTGGGCAGGGGTAGGGTGGATGTGAGCATGTCCTTTAATTTAGTCAGAGTTAAGACTGCCTGGGATGACTTGGTTGCCCCCCACCCCCATGGCTTTCCTAGCTAGCCCGAGGGGCGGAGCCTTGTGGAGGTAAGGCTTTTGGCTTAGTCCCAGGCTCCTTTCTTCAGGCTCCAGTACAGCAGAGACACTAAGAAACTGTTCTTGAGCATCAATGTGACCAATTCGCCGAGCCGCCAGCGGGCTGGGGAAGATGCTCACGAGGCACTGCTCACCCTAGAGGTGTCACCCGCTCTGCTTCTGTCCTCGGTGCGCCCGGTGAGTGCCGGCTGTCCACGCTATTTGCACTTTGCTGTATATGACATGCCTTTATTTGAATTATCGTTTGCTGGGGTGTGCTGACCATTTTCAGAACTGGGGCACCTCTGCTACCTTCGGGGCTTCTAACTGCTCCCTAGTAGGTCGGAGTATAACCCTGGCCTTCTTTGCTTTCTTTCCTCAGGCTGGGACCTGCCAAGCTAATAATAAGACCATCTCATGCGAGCTAGGAAACCCCTTCAAACGGAACCAGAGGGTGAGACCTGGCCACATCCTCCTCTCCTAGCGAGCTTTTCGCCATCTTAGCTGCCCAATTCACAATTCACGGGATTTCCTGAAGCAGAGAACCAGAGTGGAGGAGGGGAAGGCACAACAGGGGGTGAGAAGAGACCCAGAGACTAAAATATGGAGCCACTAGGAAACTGCACGATTCAAGGAAAGGTGTAAGCAAGGAGACCACTTGGGCTGAGCCCTGATGCTGTGCTCACCCCACAACTAACGCTATGTCTTTTATCTGATGTACCATCTCAGCTTTCCCTAATACAACACGTATTTCACAGGATAGGAAATGCAGGCTTTTTAGAAGGTCTCAGGAACTTGTTTAAGGTTTCACCAAAGTAGCAGAGATGCCCAAAACAGCAGTGATGTCCAACGATTTTATCACTGAGATAGGAGACAGAGATGGCTAAGGGGGAGGGATGGAGATTCCTTCGCCTGGATCTTCCCCCATGTGTTTCAATGTTCCTGTCTGTTTCCCTGACCCCATGTTAGATGGAGCTGCTCATTGCCTTTGAGGTCACCGGGGTAACTTTGCACACGAGGGACCTTCAGGCACATCTGCAACTGTCCACGTGAGTGAGCCCGTGAAGGTAGCCTGATCAGGGCTGAGCTCAGATCCTGGGTCTCCTTCTTACCGCCTGCATGCTCTCCTCAGGTCAAGTCACCAGGACAACTTGCAGCCCATGATCCTGACTTTGCAGGTGGACTACACCCTCCAGGCCTCGCTCAGCTTGTGGGTACCGCTTTGTTCCCAGTCCTCTGTGCCTGAGCCAGGGCTTCCCTCTCCCTGAGGTGCCATCTAAGCTCCCCTAACACTTCCCTTAGTCTGGGGTCCTCCTGGGTTGTCATTTCCTGATAGCCATGGTCACTAATACGGCCTCATTGTTGTTTCCTGTAACACATGTAGGAGGGACAGCATTAGCGCCTGGGGCTAAGGGGATGGTCTCTGCCCTTTCTTTTCATTCCCTACTTTATTTTCCCGAGATTTATCTCTATGTGTGTGTATGTATGGTGTGCATTAGCACAGGCATGTGTGAGAATGCAGATGTGTGCATACTGTGGAAAACATGTGGAGGTCAGAGGACAATTTGAGGTGCTGTATCTCACCTATACCTTGTGTGAGGCAGGGGGTCACCTTGTTTGTGGCCATTGCCTACGAGAATGCATATGCAGGCTAGCTGGCCCATGGGCTCCCTAGGGGTCCACCGCCCATCTCACATTAAGAGCATTTGGATTACAGACGTGTGCTACCACACTCAGATTTTTAGTGGGTTGGGGGGGGGGATTTAAACTGAGAACCTCACTCTTGGATAGCAAGTGCTGTACCCACTGAGCCACCTCCCCAGCCACCCTAAACTTAAAAAAAAATTCTTCTTAGATTTATTTTATTTCATGTATACGGAGTGTTTTGACTGCATGTGTGTCTGTGCACCATGTGCATTGCCTGGTGCCCGTGGAGGTCAGAAGAGGGCGTCAGGTGGGTGGCACTGCAGTCCCCTCTGGCAGGGCTCTGGCCTCCTGTCTGCTTTGACCCAGGGTGTCTTCTTACTCAGGATGAATCATCGGCTGCAGAGCTTCTTTGGTGGGACAGTAGTGGGTGAGGCTGCCATGAAAACTGTGACGGATGTGGGAAGTCCCCTGAAATACGAATTCCAGGTAAGGACAACTCCGGGGTCCCGGCTGGCGACTCTTCCGAACGACAATGGGGAGACTGTTCTGAGTCTGGGGTTCAAAAGTGGAAGGTTTTAGGGTTGTTGCCTTGTGGGTGGTTTTCCAAAGGATGGTAACCATGACACACGGGTCATGTGTGCCCACAGGTGAGCCCTGTGGGAGATGGGCTGGCAGCCTTGGGCACACTGGTTCTAGGTCTGGAGTGGCCGTATGAAGTTACCAATGGCAAATGGCTGCTGTACCCCACGGAGATCACCATTCATAGCAATGGGTCCTGGCCCTGCCAGCCATATGGAAACCTTGTCAACCCTCTCAACCTTACTCTGTCTGTAAGTCCATCGTCAGGAGTCGTCCATGTGTCTCGTTTGCATGCTGGGGGCAGAAAGCCAGTGTCTTCTTGGCCATCTCGGTGGTTTTTGGGAGCCTGACTATTCCCTGTCCCTTTCTTGTCTCCCATTAACTATTCTATCTCTCTGCCTTCCCAACATATCTCTGCCCTCTTCAGGACCCTGGAGTCAAGCCACTATCCCCACAGCGCCGGCGGAGACAACTGGATCCAGGGGGAGAAGACCAGGGTTCCCCACCTGTCACGCTAGCTGCTGCCAAAAAAGCCAAGTCCGAGACAGTGTTGGTGAGTGGCCAGGGCAGAGGTGGGGAGGACTGCAGAGCCTGTCACAAGGCGCATGGGCATCAGGGGCCCACAGGCAAAGGTGATAGAGATCACTCACACAGAGATACCAGTCTAGAGAGGTGCTATAGACTGGACCTCAAGAGCCTCCAGATCCCCCCCCCCCAAAAAAAAACCCCACAAGAACAAACAAACAAACAAAAAAACCCCAACAACCAGACTTACTGCCTACCCTAGGGCATATCCAACACAGTGGTCCCAAAGAAGTGCTGTGGGATTCCAAGACCTCACACCCTGTTGGGTGTAGCTTGGGCATTTGGTGTGGGGGAGGGGCAGGAGGATGTGCAGAGCAAAGTGGTCTGTGTAGGAAGAGGTTGAGAAGACAATATGGAGATCCAGGGAAGGCCTTACTGGCTAGAGAGGTGGCAGGCAGGGGTATCCCAAGACAGCAGACAGCACTCAAAGTGCTTGGCTTGGGAGAGGTTTCTGAGGCTGCACTCTACCTGGGCAGGGACTAAGCAGTTTGTGTTCTGAGTCGGATGAGTTGGGCCGGAGAATGCATCTTGAATGCAGAGGGATGTTTATGAGCAAACAGTGAACTCCAGGCTGGGAAGAGGTCTAGCAGGGTAGAAGGTGAGGAGCCAGCATTGGGCCTAGAGGCTCAGGCTGTCTCCCATCTGTCCTCCTCAGACCTGTTCCAATGGCCGCGCCCGCTGCGTGTGGCTGGAGTGCCCCCTCCCAGATGCCTCCAACATTACCAATGTGACCGTGAAGGCGCGGGTGTGGAACAGCACCTTTATTGAGGTTTGTGCTGGGTTTGGAGGCCTTTATTGTTATCCACTTGGGTGAGGAGAGTGACAGAGAGGGATTGAAACCAGGTGTGTGCAAGTGTGAGTGTGTGAGTGTGTGTGTGTGTGTGTGTGTGTGTGTGTGTGTGTGTGTGTGAAAGAGTATCATGTTCTGCACATGTCTGTTACTGTGGCCCATCGGTGTGATGGTTGTGTGTATGTGCATGAACACAAATACTTACAAAATGAGCTTTATTCTCTCTGCGCCTTGCCCCTCGTGCCCTCGCCCACTAGAATGCCAGCTTGTGTGTGGTTTCCCTATTCAGCCATCCAGGTCTCCAGTAACCTTCCCTTCTCATCATTGCGATCCTAGCTAACTTCAGCAGCTTGAGTGCTCTCCTCTGAATAAGACATGCCTTTCCGGGGAGTTACCTGGGTCACCTGTCCTACTTGGATAGTTACGGTCACTCTTACACCAGCCTCTACTTGCTACATAGTCTAACCTTTTCTTAAGACTAGACTATCAATCTTTCTGGCTACGTGATTGGTTTTTGTCATATCTACTCAGTTTCCAACAGTGAATCACAAAAGTCACGTTAGGTAAATGAAGGGGCGTGGCTATGTACTAGAAACAGTTGCTGGGGAGATTTAGTCCAGGAGCCTGACCTAGATCTTGACCGTCCCTGCCTGTCCTGGCATCGGCATGGGGCTTGGTGCACATAGTGAATGGCAGGCCTTTGTGTGCTCAGGAGAGGCTGGATGACAGATCCTCTGAGGATGCTGTCTAGTGGAGCACTGAAGAGGGTAGAGAGTGTAGAGTCAAGATGGAAGCTAAGAGAGACTTCAGCTGCTAGTTCTGACCCCTCTATCTTCTTGGTAGGACTACAAAGATTTTGACAGAGTCAGGGTAGATGGCTGGGCTACCCTGTTCCTGAGAACCAGCATTCCTACCATCAACATGGAGAACAAGACCACATGGGTGAGTAGTTAACAAGGGATGCAGCCTCAGGCCAGGCCACACAGGGTATCTCTTAGAGGACAGTGATGCTGGTCCTGATGCTGGAGGCCTGCCACCTTAGTTTCCTGGGAGACAGAATAAGAGAATCATTAAGTCCTAGGTCTGCCTAGGCTATAGTGAATTCAAGTCCAACCTGGACAACTTACTGATATTCTGCCTCAGAACTTAAAGTGAGGGGCTGGGAAGATGGCTCTGGACAGGCCAAGGCCTTGCTCAACAAGCATGAAAACCTGAATTTGGATCCAAAGCACCGAGGCATCCAGTTAAAAGCTGGGCATGCTGGCCCATGTGTATAACTTCAGCTATAGGTCAGTGAAGGCAGGGAAATGCTGGGGGCTGCTGGCCAGCCAGTGTAGACAAAATAGCTACAAGTTCACTGAGAGATACTACATTAAAAAAAAAAAAAAAAAGGCAGAGAAGGAATGATAGAGAAACATCCAGCATTGATCTCCAAGAGGGCACACGGGGGACCCACACACGGATGTACACACACACACACACACACACACACACACACACACACATTTTGAAGGTAGGAGAGAGGACGTGATAGCACACACCTTTAATCACAGCACTTGGAAAACTGGGACATGTGGATCTCCGTGAATTCAAGGCTGGCCTGATCTACATAGTGAGTCCCAGGATAGCCAGGACTACATAAGAAGATTCTGTCTCAAAAAACCACACCCCAAATAAAATAAAATAGTAAATAAATAAAAATTAAGAAGGACTGGCTGTACTGGAATTGCTCTAGAGGCTGATGCAGAAGGATTGAGTCAAGTTGGAGGCTAGCCTGGGCAACTTGGTGAGCTCAAGGACAGTCTGGGCTACATAGCAAGACTGTGTCACAAAACTGAACCCATCAAACAAATCGTGAACAGTAACAATGCACGAATGTATGGCTGAAAGAGTGTGTAGCACCTGGGGATAAACACAACAATAACATAATAATAATAACATAATGATAAACATAAACATGCGACAAAAAAATTAAAGTTATGGATAGAGAAAAGAAAAGCCAATATTCTCTCACTGTCAGGTCTTTTAAAATTATCCCAGTCCAAGTGAGATTCAGGAAATTCTGGGGTGTGTGTGTGGGGGCAGGGGGGGATGTGCTAAGTTGGAAGAAGAAATATGACAGGATGCTAATGATTTGTTGTGAAAAGGAGATAAGTGGAAATGCATAGGCAATGCACAAAGTGAGGTAAACAGGCGGGTGAAGGGTTCCGGGGTGCATTTCCTAAAGTAAGTTAAGGGGATGAAGAAGGGCGGGAAAGGGCTGGACATGGGAAATGTAGTCACATTACACTCCTCCTCCTCTTCCTCTTCTTTCCCCTCCTTCTCTTCCTCTTCTTCTTTTCCCTCCTCCCCCCTCCTTCCCTTCCTCCTCCTCTTCCCCCTGTCCTCCTCCTCTGTGACTGGGTCTCACAATGTATCCCTGGCTGGCTTAGAACTTAATTTGTAGACCAGGCTGGTCTCAAACTCCCAAAGATCCTCCTGCCCCTGCCTCCCAATGCTGGGATTAAAGGTGAGCGCCACTGCCGCCTGGCTCGTGCCTGGGCTTTAAAAAGCAAATAATTTATTGAGATGCTGTGTAGGTGAGAATGCAGGCGTGCACTCCAGGGTGCCCATGTGGAGATCGCCCCTGGACCTGTGAGGAAAGCACTTTTTCCCCCTCGCCAGCTCTGGTCTGCATTATTAGTGAGTAGAGAAGTGTCACACTGGCGACGCTCTGTAATCCTAGGACTCGGGCGGAGGCAGGAACATCAAGGGCTTGAGATATTATTAGGCGGCACTAGGAGAACACATTTGAGAAAGACAAGTCACCTCATACTACCAACAAAACACCTTGGTGGGGGCTGGAGAGATGGCTCAGCGGTTAAGAACACTGACTGCTCTTCCAGAGGTCCTGAGTTCAATTCTCAGCAACCACATAATGACTCACAACCATCTGTAATGGGATCCGATGCCCTCTTATGGTGTGTCTGAACACAGCGACAATGTACTTATATATAAATAAATCTTTAAAAACAAAAATAAAAAATTAACACCTTGGTGTTTAATGAAATATTTAAAGGTAGGAATTAAATGTGTGCCAAAATAAAAGACTAATTTAATAGTAACCCCTACCCTTACTCATGGGGAGAGCGAGCTATTTATCTAACTTGTAATTAAAAGTTTAGTTATCATTTTTATAGGTATGCCTCCTCTGCCTGCATGCATGTCTGTGCAGTGCCTTCAGAGACCAGAAGAGGGCGTGACCCTGGAACTGGAGTTAACAGACAGCCATGTGGGTGCCGAGACTCAAACCCAGACCCTCTGCAAGGACAGCCCCATTTTTTGTTTTTGTTTTTGTTTTTTTAATTAAAGTTTTATGATACTTTTCTGGGGAGGAAGTGTGTGCACTGCAGTGTGTGTGCACAAGTCAGAAGAGACCTGGCAGGATTGCTTCCCCACTGGCACCGTGTGTGTCTGAAGACTTGTGCTTAGGTTGTCAGGCCTGAAAACAAGTGTCCTAACCCTCCGAGCCATCTCACGGCACTCTGGATTTGTTTGGGGGACATAATCTCTCACTATGTAGCCCAGGCTAGTCATAAACTTTTAGAACAATCCTCCTGCCTCAGCCTCCCAAGTGCTGGTATTAAAGGTGTGAGCTGCCAGAAGTGGCTTTTACTTTATCACAAGCCCAACGTCACAAAGGAGGAATTGAAAATCTAGATTATACGAAACTGTAAATCCACATACAACAGAAGATAAGTTAAAAAGGACACATTCCAAAGGGATATGAAGAAGTATGGATATGTTTTAAGAATTCAACGTGAAAGATAGTATTGCAAAGGGAATGTTTGTGAGATGGAATATAAGCATTTAACTTACACATAAAGCTGGAGAGATGGGTCAGTAGTTAAAAGCTCTTGCAGGAAACATGAGTTTGGTTCCCAGCACACACATCAGGTGACTCACAACTGCCTGAAACTCTACGTCCAAGTGACCAGGCAACCTCTTCAGGCCCCCAGGGCAGTCTGCACTAATAAACATATCCCACACAATACACAAATGCAAAACATGGCTGGGCATAGTGACACACACCTTTATTTAGCCCTAGTGCTCTTGATGCAGAGGCAGGTGAACCTCTGACTTCAAGGCCAGCCTGGTCTACAAAGCAAAGTCCAGGACAGCCAGGGTGGTTACATAAAGAAACCCTGTCTTAACAAAACAAAACAGAATGAAACAAAACAGAAAAACCCTTTAGCTGGGCTTGCTGGTGCACACTTTTAATCCCAGCACTCTAGAGGCTGAGACAGGAGGATCACTGTGAGTTCAAGGCCAGTCTGGTCTACATGGTTAGCTCTAGGCCAATCAAGGCTACGAAATACTGAGACTCCATCTCAAAAAACTAACAGACAAAAATCAAATTAAACAAAGGAACCTTAAAAGAAGAGCTGTCTGCCTATTTTGGATTGGAATACTAAAAAGAGAAACGCTATCAAGTGATTCGAGGTGGCGAGAAGCCCTGCTGACAGGTATAAATTGGTGGCTCATTTGTAGAGATGAATTTGTCAATATTCATTAAAATTTAAAGCGCCCATTCCCTTTGATCTAGCACATGGTCGTATATCTCAAGGAGCTAACAGGACAAGTACGCAAAGATAAATAAAAATGTGGGGGTATTTTAGTGTTGTTAATAAGAGTAGGGAATTGGAAGGGATCTAAATGTCTGTCAGTAGGAAACTTGCTCAATAAAATGTGACCCATTTCTACAATGACTGTGCATGTGCGGTCCTCAGAAGAAATCAGGTTGGCTTTTATCAATTGACACAGAAAGATGATGTTATTCATAAAAAAATTGGGGGAAGATGAAGCTTGCAGAAGTGTGCATGTAGTGTGATTCCATCAATGTGGGCCAGATGTACTAAACATTATAGAGATAGCTTGGGAAGGCACATGGATGCAAGCCTATAATCTCAGCATGTGGGAGGCTGAGATAGGATTAAAAGTTTGAGGCCAGCCTGGGCTAACGTAACAAGACCTCCTTAACATAGAAAACTTCATCACAGAGATTTACTATGCACTTCTGTTATTCATTCATTCATTTGTGAGACAGGGTCACTCTGTGTAGCTCAGGCTGTCCTAGAACTCATTAAGTAGACCAGGCTGGCCTCTAACTCATGGAGATCCACCTGCCCCTGCCTCTCAGTGCTAGGATCAAAGGCTATGCCAGCTTGTTTGTTTGCTTGTTGTTTGTTCTTTGGAGGTGGGGACTCTTGTAGTGCAGGCTGGTCTTGAACTCCCGATCCTCTTGCCTCCTGCTGGGATCACCAGCATACACTAAGATGGAGGAAACAGTCTTTTCCAGAGCATGGAATTACTGGAAACCTTTAATTTCTCTGTTAGCTGTTTTTTTTTAATCAAAATAATTTTAAAAGAAGTGAAAATTAAGCACTATCATCTAGAGAAGTTCTACTCTAAAAACTGGAATTGCAAACGTTCCAGATTGGAGACTTTTTGAGCCACAAATAAAACAAAATCCCAAATTTGAAACACCTTTGGTCCCAAGAATCTCTGGTGTGAGCTATTTAACCTATACATACACATACATGTGCACATGCATGCCACTGTAGAGGGGAAAAACATGCTGATTGCCTGTTTTTAATAATTATGAAGAGTTTGCCATGGAGCAGGTCTCACTAGGAGCAGTTGGCTCATGCTAATCATGTTTGATCTTACCCAGCAGCCCTTGAGGCTTGAGAAAGAGAATTATCATTCCCAGGTTACAGACAATATGAGAGAGGTTGAGTAACTTGTTCAAAGCTACACAGCCAGTGGATAGCAAAGATGGACTTGAGTTCAAGTAGCCCAGCTCCTGAATGCGTGCTTTTGGCCATGGCTATACCATAAAGCAGCCGCAAATAATCTCTACCGAGCACATAAAGATCTAGAGAGAGATGAGATTACTATGCTAGGCAAGGTCACACAACTTAATAGGAACAGAGTTGGTATGCAAGTCCAGATGTGTGTGTCACAAACTAAGCCACCAGCCTTTCAGATCTGAGCCTGCCCCTGTGGCCAAATCTGCATCTAATAAACGACCCAGCAAACCTGCTGGTGTCAATGAGTCCTTGCAGGGGCTCTTTTACTCTTTGACTGCCCCCTAGTGGCTGTAGTGTCAAACAACAGGGACATGGGTCCTGCTGAGACGGAGGTGACCATTTGAGGGATCTCAGCAGGCTAACCCAGGCTGAGTATCTTCTCTCTCCTCTGCAGTTCTCAGTGGACATTGACTCAGAGCTGGTGGAGGAGTTACCCGCTGAGATCGAGCTGTGGTTGGTGCTTGTAGCCGTGGGGGCTGGGCTGCTGCTGCTGGGGCTCATCATCATCCTGTTGTGGAAGGTAGAGACTCCCAGCCTCCTGGGACTTCCCACTCCAGACCCCTGCCAGTGGCAGCGCTGCTCACCTCCACCTTCCTCCATCCCGTGGCTCCGCATCCCATTCCTCATCTCCATCCCAGCTGCCCTTTCCCAGATACTCCCTGCCCCCCACCCCCAACCCAGCTTCCAGTCCCACCCATGCCTGGGGAGCTGCAGGCTGCAAAGGGGAACAGGAGCTCTGGTATCTGACTACCCACCAAGCTGGGCTCAGGACTTAGCTTCCCAGGTTCCTCAGCTCTAAAGCCCCAGCTCCCCAAGTGCTGATGGCCAGGTCTACCAGCACCCCTGATGGCCATCCCCACCTCCTCCCTCCAGTGCGGCTTCTTCAAGCGAGCCCGCACTCGTGCCCTGTATGAAGCTAAGAGGCAGAAGGCTGAGATGAAGAGCCAGCCGTCAGAGACAGAAAGGCTGACCGACGACTACTGAGGGGGACAGCCCCCCTGCCCCGGCCCACCCGGGTAACGGCCTATGAACCTCCTCTCCAAACCCCCAGCTGGTTGGGGCCTCTGATTCTGTCCTGTCTGCTCCTCTTGCCTTGGTCTGCTTGGATCTCACTTGTCCACCACCTCAAAGCACAGGCCATTCTAGTTGCCCCTGGTGCCCCCACCTCCACCTGGCTCTCAGGAGCTTAAAATGCCAAGAAGGTGCGGGGAAAACCTTCCAGTGAGCGCGCTGCTTTCTGGAGGACTGGAAAAGAGAAATAGTCAGGGCTAGACCCTGTGTCTGTCTGATCACCAGTAACTCTAAGTCCTCTCTCCTCCCACAAGGAAGGAGGGAACCAAGAGAGGCCAATCTCTTTTGTCTTGAGTCCCACCATCTCCCTAGGATAACCATCTTATCCACCTCTAGTACTGGCCATTGAGACCACCCCCATCTTCCTGGTTCACAATCTCTGTAGCCCCTTAGTCTCCACCTGCCTCTGCTGTCCTGTCTCTTCCTCGGCCCCTCCTTCCTCTGGGCCTGGGGTGGGGATATTCATCTGCCTGTCTCATACTGAAGTTGGGATGTTTGATTGTGGCCTGCTGTAAGGACCATAGGTGTGTATGTGGGGGGTGGGGGGCGCACATCTTCTCCTGGTTGAATTCTGGATACTGACACAGTTTTTCTTCTGCCTAAACTCCAGTGTGACTTCTTCAAGCCAACCCGCTACTACCGGATTATGCCCAAGTACCATGCAGTGCGTATCCGTGAGGAGGACCGCTACCCACCTCCAGGGAGCACGCTACCCACCAAGAAGCACTGGGTCACCAGCTGGCAGATTCGGGACCGATACTACTGATTGCCCTCCCTGACACACCTTCCAGCACTCCCTTCCTTCCTATTTATCATAAATTATGACTTTTGACAGTCCGAAAGGGGCCACGCACTTGGCTGGCACCAGCAGGCTCAGGCATCTATCCCTCCTCAGTGCAGGCATGTTTTCTGGGGCTCTGGAATCTCCTTCAAGGCCTTGCAGTGCTGAGCACAGCACAGCCCTGCACACTGGACACACACACACACAGGTCCATTGCTAATGGCCTGTCCTGATGTATCATCGAGGGTACCATGTCCAAGTCTCTGTCTGTGCCAAAATCAAGCCAAAGAGCCTCCATTGGGAGACAGGAGGAAAAGGTCCCTGATGTGGTGACACCTCTCCTCCACACCAGACCCCCCTTGAGCCATTGTCACTGGATGAAGTTTACTGTCCAGAATAAAACTACTGAGGAGGAGACAGTCAGGCCCAGCTTCAATTCCTGGCATGCACTGGAGGACAGGGCCGCACCAAAGGCTACCCAGGGGATGTTCTTACGACCTGTGTGCTCAGACCCAAGAGTGATGAACTAAAAGCAGGTCCCAGAATGGGCTTTATGAGCGGATCTCTAAAATCGTGGCTACAGATAGAGCTGGCAAGAAACGCAGCCCAAAGGAACAAAGAGAAACCAGGGGCAGCCTGGACACACTGTGCTTGGACTGACATCCTTCAGGGAGCGGGGTCCTGGCGCAGCAGACATTGGTAGGATGAAGAGCAGAGACTACTGACCCATCCTGACCACCTCAGCCTGGGCAAGGCCTGGAGATCCCCACAAGACCACGTGGGGTGTGATACTTGAATGTAGAGCAGAGGAGAGCCCAGCCCCTGCCTCAGTCGGCCAGACTTAACTCTGCTCCCTTGACCACAGAGATATATTCTGAGCTGCCTGTGGCTTTCTGAGAAACCTAGTCTTTCTCCTCCCCTAGGAGCTGCATCCCTGTTCTAGCAGTGGAGGCTGATTTCTCAGGTCCTTTCCCCATCCCTGCCCTTAGGCAGGCCCACTCCCCAGCTCTGTCCCTCCATCCCACGGTACTATAACAGCTTCCCCCATCCTGTGCCTTCTTTGTATATGGGCTTCTCATTAAAATAAATAAAGTTTCCAGTTTGTACTGCTGTGTCTGCTCCTACCTGCCCCCATCCCCACCCCCACCCCCAATCCTGACCAATCTCAGTTCAGTTTGGAGGGGTGATAACCTTCCCTAGCTGATCCCTGTATGGTGGACTAGCATTCTACAACAAGCCATGCATGAGAGATTGTGATTAAAGCAGAGTTCACAGAAATCTAGTTTTAGGAAGAGCGCCGTAGGGCAGTGCTTTTTCTACCTGTCCCTGTTGTATTCATTTTGACATTAAACACATCCATTTATTGCTTTGCTAAGCTCCTGGCTTGGATTTAGTGAGGGAGGAGCATTGAGAAAGGACCTTTCGAATCGTCAGCTGATCTCAAACTATGTAGATGAGGATTGTCTTGAACTCATTGAACTGTGCCAGGGTATCAGGTTTGACCCAAGCTGACTGGGAACAGAGAGACAGGGCAAGGGGGAAGAGAGAAGTCCCATTCAGTGTGCCTGGCCCTTGAAAGTACACCACCTGTACCATCTGCCACCTCTAATTGTTAGGCTGGTAGATGCCAGGGATCTCAAAGCCCTGAAGCTTCTCTGCCAACCTCATATCTGTCTTTTCTTCAGTCTGCCTACTCTACTACGTGCCAGACTCTGTGCCCAGCACTTAGATAAAGCAAAGGTCATGCCAGACACAACCTGTGTCCTCCTTAAGCTACAGTCCAGTAGGGAAGACCCACAAATCGGCAGTTAGCCCCCTTTGTTGGAAGATCTCACACCTAAGATCAGGAGAGGCATGTAGAGGGCCCAGGAGCTCAGCAAAGGTGTCCTGGAAGAGGAAGTGAGCAAACAGCCAAGACCAAAAGAACAGGTACAGGAGGTTGAGGAGAATAATCCAGAAGCCCCCGTCCTCCACCCCTCTTCCAAGTAAAAAGAGATAGCATTGTCAATGGGTTAAAGATTAGAGGCTGGAGTGCTAGAGAGATGGCCCAGTTGTTAAGAGCACTGACTGCTCTTCCAGAGGTCCTGAGTTCAAACCCCAGCAATCACACGGTGACTCACAACCATCTATAATGGAATCCGATGCCCTCTTCTGGTGTGTCTGATGATAATGACAGTATACTCATATTAAAAAAAGAAAAAAGGATTAGAAGCTGGGCAAGGTAGCAGGCAGATGGTGTTGGAAGTTGAACATGGGAATGTGAGAAGATAACGCAAAGGAATGGAGATACTGGGACAACTGGAAAGGCTCCAGCAAGAGGTGAAAAGGCAGAAAGGGAGAAGCAGCTCAGCAGTTGAGAGAACTTACTGTGTACCACCCGCAGCTCCAGTTCCAGCAGTCAGATGCCCTCTGCCACACAGGCCCTGCAGGCTTGTGGTATAGAAAACTTCACTTGGTGGCACATACATACAGATTACAGGTTATAGATCCTTTTTAAAAAAAGAATTATTTATTTATTTTACATATGTGAGTACACTGTAGCTGTCTTCAGACACACCAGAAGAGGGTATCAGATCCCATTACAGATGGTTGTGAGCCACCATGTGATTGCTGGGAATTGAACCCAGGACCTCTGGAAGAGCAGCCAGTGCTCTTAACCACTGAGCCATCTCTCCAGCCCTTTAGATCCTTTAAAAAAATTATTATTTGGTTGTTTTTTGTTATTGTTGAGACAGGGTTTCTCTATGTAACCCTGGCTGTCCTGGAACTCTGTAGACCAGACTGGCTTTGAACTCTCAGGTCCTCCTGCCTCTGCCTGGGATTAAAGGTGTACATCAATACTTTATTTTTAAGGCTCTGAGTAGGGAACCAACAAGGTTCAACTTGTCATTGAGAATGCTTGCCAATTTTGTTTTCCTGTCTATAAAATGGAGGAAATGATATAATAATCCAGGCAGACAGTGCCTGGCACACAGCATTATGATGTCCATGGTGAATTCTTGTTTTGTGTTGGCTATAGTTATATTCTGTTATAACCTGCAGTGAGTGTGTGTGTGTGTGTGTGTGTGTGTGTGTGTGTGTGTGAGTGATTGGGGATCAAACTCATAGTCTTGCACATTCTAGGAAAACACTCTACCACTAAGTTACTACCAGCTCAACCCTACCTCCTCTCCCTCTATGAGAAAAGATCTTATTAAACTATCCAGGCTGTACTTGAACTCACACTACCCCAGGCGGGCCTTGATCAGAACTCCAAAAGAAGCCCCAGGACCTATTTGATTCTGCCTGTGCTTCGCAGAGGTGTGGTGAAGGTGGGTAAAACCATTTATACTATATAATCTGTAAGAAAGAACTAAGAAACCTAAGAAGCCTCAGAAAGTGGGGAACATTCCAAGTTTTACCAAAAGAGGGCGCATGACATTTCGCGAGAAAGAGGCAGGGAACTGCTAGGAAGACTGGGCTGGGCTTCGGAGCCACTAAGATTCCTTAGCTCCGGGGGACTCGCAGTTAGGAAGCCAGCCGGACAGTTATCATCTCAGGTTAGGTGCACAGAAGGTTTCCTTCTCGGGTGGTTGCGCAAGACGCGCAAGGTTTTATGTTCAGTCAAACGAGCCAGGTAATAATAAAATGGAACTTCCTAAAATTAGCACTGCCCCCGCCTCTGCCAGTCCTGAGGGGTTTGGGTCCGGCTGTTTTTGTTTTTCAAGTGCCAGAGATCAATACAGGGCTTCCTGCATGCTGAATAAGTGTCATGCCCTCTGACCTATACACCCACCCTAATTTTGGACGTTTTTTCAAAGAAAAGAAAAAAGAAAACTTCACTTTTCCTGGGCCTCTTTGATATTTATGGAAGTCAGCGAGTTGCACGCATGTAGTATATAAGCTTGCATCCTGGTTCCAGATTTTGCAAGTGTTCATTCAGAGTCCATCACAGGAGAAACCTCTATGAGCCCCCTATAGTAGAACAGCTAAGCAGGTTGTCGGGTCAAACAGGTGCCTTTAGTAAAGGGACACGGCAGGGAAGGGAGGGTTTAAGAAGGAGACAGGGGAATGAACCAGGGAAAAGCAAGAGCAGAAGGTCAAACGAAGGGTTAGCGGGACTCCGGGGAAGAAGGGGTTAACCCAGGGCTCGCCCCTAATAAGTCTACGGTAGTTGGCGACGGGAGGCGGGACTTGAGCACAGCCCTGGAAAACAACAGGCCTTCTCCAGCACCTTCACGGTTAAGGGGGTGGGCCCCGAGGAGAGCCACGTGTCGAAGCGCAAGGCTATTGGTTCTCCCGGAGTTGTTTGTGCGCGACCATTGGCGACGTCGGGGCGCCAGGACAAGCCGATTGGCTAGGCGTTGGAGGCACCGCCAGGGCAAGGGTAGGGAGGAGGCGGCCGAAGCTTGTCTCCCGGCTGAGCTGGGCTGAGCTGGGCCGTGCGGAGGGCCGGTGCCAGCGCCTCCAGTCCCGGGACAGCAGCGGGAGCCAAGCCCGAGCCGCAGGCACCGTCGCCATGCGCTGGGTCCGGGCGCTGTTGAAGAATGCGTCCCTGGCAGGGGCGCCCAAGTACATCGAGCACTTCAGCAAGTTCTCCCCGTCCCCGCTGTCCATGAAGCAGTTTCTAGACTTCGGTACGGAGTCGGCGTAGGCGGGCACCAGGGGCGGTGGGCGCGGGGAAGGAGACCCTGGCAATGAGAGGTTAACGTCTGAGGAAGAGGTCCTGGGTGACAGACGGGTTGGCTTGGAAGAGTATGAGCAGGAATGGGTAAACGGGCGAGGCAAGCCTGGCTTCCCACAAAGAGTTAAGAGTGCCCACTTCACAGTTAACTAAGAATGGGGGCGCGGAGAAAGCGTTGCGGGGGGGGGGGAGGTTCGTGGAGTGTAAGAGGCAGCGAGGGTATAGAACCGCATCCAAACATGATAGAGTTAGTCGGGGATCTCGGCCACTGAGAGTGGGCGGCCAGGAGTAAACAGGGGACATGCTGCTGGGAGTGCTAAGGAGATTCAGTCATGTGGAAGACCTGTGTTGTGCACGAAGGGTGGGGAATTTCTGGACACAACAAGGGAGAAATGCCGAGGCAGGTGGGAAGGGGGGCCCTTGAGTAGGAGGTGCTAACAAGAGGAGCTCCCCTGACTGGTGATCCTCCACCCCACAGCAGCTGCCCACTGGGCAAGGACACTTGAAGATCAAATCTGGTCTGGCCTGGCAGCAGTTCCAAGCTGGGCAAAGCCCAACTTACCATGAAGTAGTCAGGTGGCTTGCACCCTCCCATGGCTATCCCTGGCTTTCTGAAGATCACCTACTCAGTGTTCTGAGAGTAGAGGTGGCATTGGGGGCAGAGAAAGCTGTGCCAAGTGGTGGATGGAGACATTGTGTGGCCATGGCAGTCCCGTGGTGCCAGCTAGAGACATTGTGTGACCATGGCAGTCCCGTGGTGCCAGCTAGTGATCGGGAGTGGGTCCAGGTCTTTCAAAAGTTGTCTGTGTCACAGGACAGGGAGATGGCAGACAAGACTTGGGCACCTGTTCTCTAGGATGTGCCTTCGTTTCTCCCTGTTCGGTTAGAGTTGTGAGCTTTGGGTATGTAGGAAGTCCTCTAGGGCCCAATCCAAGTCACAGCAAAGGCACAGCTAGAAGGAGCTCACAATAGTCCAGTCCCCATGTATGGGAAAAACTGGTGCTGATCTACAGTAAATCTCAGAAGTAAGGCCTAGTTTTGATCATGGGTCTCCTGTCTCTAGATTGACACTGCTCATTCCTCTACTTCCTTATTCATCTTGACCCTGGACCAGCGTCTCCATTTGCCTCACAGATGGTCATCAACATGGCCAATTCCACATTGGCATTCATCTGTTTCCTCAGCCTGGATGACAGGGCCTGCCTCAGGGATAATGCTGAGTTCCTACAGTCCTGGGAACCTAGTCCTAGCACCCCAAGGAGGGAAGGTTTTCTTAGGTATCCCTGTGCCCCAGGCCAGTTCCCTAGGATCAGTGCCTACCTACAGAGATGGACAGTGAAGTGAATTAGGCCAGAGCAGTTTACAGTGAGCCCTTGGAACATCTTGTTTCCCTGGTTAAAACGAACAGGGTTTTAACTGAGGGTCAGTGGGTGATACATTCTGTTCCTGAAGTACCATCCTGATGACAGGATGTCTGGGGAAGGACTACAAGTGCTAGGAGGTCTGCCTTGCTGTATGCCACAGATAGGTCCTATGGTCATTTCAGCCCAGTCTCCACGTGTGCAACAGTTCCCACGGTTTGCAGCTATTGATTGACCTCTCTTTCAACTCTCAGGATCCAGCAATGCCTGCGAGAAAACTTCGTTCACTTTCCTCAGGCAGGAGCTGCCCGTGCGCCTGGCCAACATCATGAAAGAGATCAACCTGCTTCCTGACCGGGTGCTGGGCACCCCGTCAGTGCAACTGGTGCAGAGCTGGTGAGGCCCCTCACATTCCACCACCCTTCCATCCTCACCACATTCCTCCGTCAAAAGCTAGGACAGAGGCAAGGCACGGTGGCCCCAAGAGGCTGCTGGAGAGTTACCCAGGATCACGTGGACATCCTCAGCTTGAGCAGGGACAAAGGTCAAGTTCAGTCTGTCTCACCATCCTACTTTCTCTGGGAACCTAGGGTCCATCCAAGAAAGCGCAGCTTTTATAGCAAGAGCAAAAGTCATGTTGACATCAGCAGTAATCCATGGCCTGCTCCTGGAGCCCATGGTCCTGTTTGTCAAAGTAACTTGGGAAAACAAGGGAAAAAAGATGAAGATTCAGTTGTCCAAGTGACAAATCTAATTGTCTTGAATTAAACACAGATAATACAGTCCTTTCCCAAAGAGTTCAGAGGGCAAGGGTCAAAAGTTTATTACAGGTAGCCGTAGTAGGCATGGAGCTGAGTAATTGGAGGCCACTAGCCAATAGCCTGACATGAAACGTAAACAAAGGCGTATCTGTCACTGGGCATGTCCCTGGCTGATCAGCAATAGACTTTTGTGACAATTGGCCAGGAGTCTAGTCATCAGGATTTGTAACGTGGAACAACTGAGGATTCCCTGGGGTTTGGGAGTTTGTGTCATACCTTTGGGTCCAGCACTGTCCTGTGTCTCAGCTGATGGCAGCGGCTGACCATGCACCTCCGTGATAAAAGCTGCCTTTGCCCTGGGCTCTTCCTCAGCAGCTGAAACCATAGATAAGGCAGGACTGTGGTACCAGCTTCTCATCCCAGCTCAGAGGCTGAGGTTGGACAATCATGATTGTAAGGGCAGCCTGAAGAACTTAGTCTCCAGATGAACAAAGGGCTCAGTGGGAAAGCAGATTCCTGGTATAGATGAGGCCCTGTGTTCAAGTCTCAGACACACACACACACACACACACACACACACACACACACTCACTCAGCATCGGCAACAGTTTCCCACAAGGAGCCCAAGGCATTTCTGGGAAATGGCCAAGATGGGCTGAACAAAAAGCAGTGCAAACCTGTGGAGGAGTCATGATCAGGGAAAGGCTGATTTATTTAACCAAATGACATTATAATGTCTCCCACTTACACAAGTGCCACATGTTCACTTTGACGCTTGTAAAACACAAAACAAAAAAAGATAGAATGTGTTCTCCATTATTTTCTTTTATACCAGCCCCCGCTAGGGTGTCCTGCAGTTTTTTTGATGGCCTTCCAGCATTGTGTCTGGGCATGGATATGTCTCTCTCTGTTTTATTCTAGAGAGACGGGCTCCAGTAAGGGATAGGGCTGTACACACCAGGCCGGGAACATTGTAGGTGTGCGGTGCATGCTAACTGACAGCACGAAGAAAACTGAGCAGGGTGGAGGCAATTCCTGTCTTCCTAGTGGTTGGCAGGTTGAAGCAGGAGGATAATGTGTTCCGGTGTTCACGACCAGCCTGCGCAACATAGTGAAACATGTCTGAAGACAAAACACATGGGAAAATTGAAAAGAATACACTCAAGGGCTTGGATACTCAGAACTAGAAAAGGAGGGGCTACAGATAGACCTGAGAAGGTGAGGGGTAGGTGGAGGGCAGGGTTTGAATTTTAGGTGGCCCAACTAAGTTACCTGTCACTGAGCCCTGCCCTAGGAGGTTCAAGACCTCTGAGCCAGTCTGCGTGTCTTCCCACAGGGTGGCAGGGCTTTGGGGAGGAAACAGAAGGTACCATCTGTTCTCCCAGCCCTCCTCCAGTCTGTCCAGCTGACTGGCTTGGCTGACTCACCAGCTGGTCCCTGACACCATGACAAGATTTCTTAGACCCCTCCCAAGAAACTGTTCTAAGGCAGCCGGGAAGGTTGACAAATAGAGGGCTGGAGGAGGGCAGGGGTTTGCTGGACTCCCACCTGTGACACGGAGGTTAGTTTGACTTATTCTTCTCTCCTCCCCCCCACCCCGCCCCACACACAAATGCCAGGGCACAGCAGAGGGGTCGAGTCAGAGAAAACACGTCTCCAGCAGATGATTCAGCATGCAGGAGAGCATGCCAAGGGGTTCCTTGTCATGCACTAAAGAGAGCCACTGAGGGGGTTCGCAAAGCCAGTAGGCCTCAGTCACAGCAAGGGACGCTAAAATGGTAGAGCGGGAAGGCCGTGCTGGCAGGACTGGGTGTTTTCTATGACAGACTGCAGTTTTCTTCTGGGATAAACTCAAGGGGGCTGGGGTGGTGGAATGGTGGAGGTGAGCAGGGCCTTCAGGAGAAGAATGCTTGACTTCACAGGGAGCCTGGGAAGAGGGCCACTAGCCTGAGTCTGACGAACAGAGTGCAGAACCTCTCCTTGGGGATGTGGGTGAGGGGTGTGCAGAGGCAGGGAGCTGTTGGTAGCACGGTAGTTAATACACAGTCATAGTTAATGGAGCGCTAAAGGCCTGGGCTGGCGCTCAAACTGATGACTTTTCCCAGTTCAAAATAAACCAGATCAACTCTTAGCTGCTCAGACTTGGAGTAATGGGCCATAATTTGGGGTTTGCTGGAAGTTGGGGCTGCCCCCTAGGCTTGGCAACAGCATGTCTGTGACATATGTGACTTGGAGTCTTGATAGGTACCCCTCCAGAGCAGTAGGCCTTTCCTAGGCTCAGCTTCCTGGCCTGTATAGTGGGGTCTCACTATATGCTGTTTCTCAGAGTCCTATATTACTGAGAGTATGAAACACATTGTCTTTGTTAGGGTTACCATTGCTGTGACCATGACCAAGAGCATGAAGAGGCAAAGGTTTATTTGGTGTGTACTTTCACATCATACTCCATCACTGAAGGAAGTCAGTACTAGATTGCTTCCTGTGGCATGCTTAGCTTACTTTCTTATAGGACCCAGGACCACGAGCCCACGGCTGGCACCACCCAAATGAGCTAGACCCTCCTGCATCAACCACTAATGAAGAAAATGCTCTATAGACTTCCCCACAGCCCAGTGTTCTGGAGGCATTTTCTCATTTGAGGGTCCCTCCTCTTTGATGACTCTCATTTGTGTCAAGCTGACATGAAACTAGCCAACACACATGTCAAGAGCAGTACCAGCCGAAGCCCCATGCTTCTGGGCAGCTGTACCTGCAGGTCAAAGGTGCTGCAGTGATCTCAGAGGTCTCAGAGGCAATGCAGCAGTAAGAACCAAGGATAGACTCCTCTCAAAGACTAACACACATGAGGGCTTGTGGAACATCAGGGGTCCCTCTGTTTGCTAACACAGATGGTCTTGTAATCTTTATGACTTCCCCTCCAAGTGGGTCTCCTCCTCATCTCCAGATGAGAGATGGAGGCTCAGGAAGTAGAAAATCTTGGCTAAGGTTGGTTAGGGAGTCCTGGTGCATGTGGGATTCAGGTCCAGGCCTTGGGTTCTGGAGACTGTATTTGAGGGACAGGAAGAAGGATTTCTATGGGGTCATGCTGCAGGGCAATGATCTTCACGTTCCCATGCAAGTAAGTAGGCCTCACCTACAAAATGGAATGTCTCTTAGTGCTACCAGGGTGCCCAGGAGTTTCCAGTGGACCCCATCAAGAGGAAGACTACCTGAATAGGTGTAGGCAGGTGGGAGGGTGCTTCCCCAAACACAGCCAGTGAGCCACTGCTGTCACCGGGTTTTGTAGAGTTGTAAGGGGTGTGTGGGAGTGGATGATTCAGCAGGTACGTGTGTATGTGTGTGAGAGTGAACATCCTCCTTCCTGGCTTGTCCACAAGGTATGTGGACCCCAGGCCCTGCCTGTGACAAGTCCCACTCCTACCCCACAAAAGCCAGCCAGCCCCTGTCTCAAACAGAATGAGAGGCAGAAGGTCCACAGACAAGAGGTAGAGTCTGCATTAATACTAGCCTGTCCCTCAGTCCAGCAGCCCACCTGACCCAATAGTCTCACAGGGAGGGATCCCCAAGGTAATTTTAAAGCTAAGCCCTACCTGACCCTGAGCTTCTAGCTGTGAACCTCATTTTACAGTTGGGCTGGAGGATCCCAGTGGCCTTCAGTGAATAGCCAGTGTCCAAACCCAAGCCTGCTGCCCATTCAGAGAGTAACACAGATGTGGGATATTTCTGCCCTCTCCCTCCGTGCAGGTGGCCACCTTCTGTGACTGCCATCTGGTTCACACCATTGTCCTCAGCAGCTGTTGATGCTGGTACACACCCACAGACGCTTACTCTTTAGTATACACTTACTCCTGTGGCTCAGCAGTCTCTTTACTCCCACACTGCAGGTGGCCGCATGCCCTCCTCCCTCTCCTGGTTCTACTTCCCGCCTCTCCCCTCAGGCCTGCATTCCACTTCCTGGAGGGTATTAGCTAGGGAGAGTGTGTCTCTGTGTTATCTTGGGGCATTGGATACACTAGATTTTATCAAGGAGGAGGAGAGTAGGTTAGACCCTAGGCCTCCCTCTCTCAACCTGAACACACACCGGGTCCTTAGCTCTGGAGAAGGGCTACCTCAGAGCTAACATACCACCCCAATGTCTCTCTCTGGAGGATCCAGCTGTATCCTAGGGTGACATGGAAGGCCAGGCCCACTGGCACCTCAGGGCTAGAACCAAGGCCCCTAAGCAAAACCTCCCATGTTCTTCCCTGGAGAACCAGGAGTATACCCAGCATCATTTCCCTATGGAGACTAGCCCTTTGAGGAGCAGCCAGGGATGTGAGTCCCCAGCTGTCCCCTCAGTAACCCCGACAGTACTACCTTTATCAACATATCCAGGTGGCCCTTGCTCCAATGTCAGTGGTCATGTAACCAGTTTAATTTCTTGAAAGTTCACTGTACAGTCCTGCCTGGGCTTTGAGTGGGACCCTGCCCATTCCTGCCTCTGGGCATGCACAGAGCCTCCTACTTCTGACCCTCTGTCTTCCTGCCCCTTACCATGGATCTTGTGAAAGGATCATGTGGCCCACCCTCCAACTGCTCCCTCACCTCTTGCTGCCTCCCCACATTCACTTGTAGCCTCGCTCCCAAGTCCCCCTCTCCTTCAAAGCCCCTTCGGCTATTTGTGATGAAAGGCCCTGTGTGGGCCTCTGAGCCCAGGTAGGCAGCAGTGGTCAGGCCATAAAAGTAGCTCAGTGAACGTCAGCTGTCATGCCTCTCTAAGGAGACCAAGGTGGTCCTGATGCAGATTTCCAGGGGGAAGGCGGTCGGTCAGGAAGCCCGGTCTCTTCATTAATCCTCTCCACAGCTAGCCTGAAAGAAGAGCAATTCCAGTAGCTATTGTGTTGGGTTCTGGCTGGGAAGAACAGGAAGGAGCCCCAGACCAAGCCTGTTCCTGTTCCTGGTAGTGGAATAGCCTAAAGCAAGGCAGTAGCGGAGCTGAACAGGTGTCCTCAGCTGGTGGCAGGTTTTGAGTGACCATTGCTCAGAGTGTTCTCCGTGTAGTGAGAGGTAAGGATAAGAACTCCCACCTTTCCTAGTGAGGAAACAAGCCCAGAGTAGGTCCGTAGCTAACCCAGGGCCACACCGGAACCCAGGAGACCCTGAAAAAGAGCAGTTTGCGGAGGGTGTGGTGAGATCCGGAGCAGTGGCAACCCTGTCAGTGGTGGCAGGAGTTCTGGAGACCCACAAGGCTTTGCTGTATGCCCACACAGTTGGGACACTGCTCCGGGACTCACTCCTTCCTCTCTCTTCAGAGCTCTGGATGCTTTGGCATAGGTCCTAACCTGGAGTCTCCGAGGCAGCACTGGGCCTCAGGAGCTCACCATGACAGGACTCCAGGGCCTCAGACCAGAAGTATTTCTGCCATAGGGAACAGAGGAAGGCTGGTCCTTTCACAGTTCCAGAACAAGATACAGGCTGGGCATGCCTGTAGGGAAAGTGAAGTCATGGCTCAGTCCGGCAAGGGGACAGTGACACTAAATTGGCGCCATCTAATGCCTCAGGCAGACTTACCTCACCTGCAGAAACTCAAGGTACAGGCCCCATGGTCTTTATTCATTAACCTTTCCTGGTTGGAGAGGAGACCTGCCCCTCCCACCAGGCCTACAGGGGGAACACACAGCAGGGTGCATCCACTCCCACTCTGCTCATTGGCTTTGCAGGGCAGAATGAGCCTCCCAGGTCCTACCCAAGGCACAGGGAGTGCTTACTGTGGCCACACCTTTGTAAACTGGGGTCTTCCCTAGATCACCCTGGGAGAAGTCCTGTGCCAGTAGCTGGCCTGCCCGCTGAACCCGTTGTCCGCTAGAAGCCTTAGCCCCTATGGGAGATACCAGGATTTGGTCAGGAAAGGGGCTCAGCAAGGCAGGTAGATGTCTGAGCCCTCTGTTACTGTCGTCTTTGGGACAGCTGGGCCTCAGACCCCTGTTCTCTCCAGCCTCTAGGAGGGAGTGATTTCCAGACCCTCCTAAAGTTGCTGTTAACAGGGTTCTGAAGCAAAGACATGCACTGTTAAGGGAACTAGCAAATTCGAGGTTTCTTTGTACAACTTTCTGGGCTGTCAGGGTGACCCAGAGCAAATGAAACAGGGAGTTGATTGTCAGCCAGTTCAGCTCCATGTGCTACCTACCATAACATCTGCGGGGCTGAGAGGGAGCATTGTGTAGTCTCAGCTGAGCTCACAACCCCTCTGCTCTCACACAGGTATGTCCAGAGTCTGCTGGACATCATGGAATTCCTGGACAAGGACCCTGAGGACCACCGGACCCTAAGCCAGTGAGTGAGCACCCTCTTTAGGGACAAGAAGGCAGGTACAGGCAAGGACAGCTTGGTCAGGGCCCCAAGGATGGAAGGCCAGCTGGGTGCAGAAAAAGGCCCCGCTTTTAGGGATATGCCAAGAAATAGGGAAGACAGACTACTTCTGGGAAATTCAGGTCTGCTGGAAAAGATGAAGATACTAATTATCAGTATGCCAAGAGGATGTGGGGGAAACCCTGCCCTTGGGAACAAACCCTCGGAGGAACCGAGAGCTCTAGCTGTGAACAGGAAGATGGACGGACATCTGGGACAGTAGGGGTGGGCTTTAGGCGGGCAAGCACCATGTGTCTATGGGGCTGGGAAAGACAGAAAAAAGAAGGGAACTGATAGACTATTGGGAAGAAAGGAGAGCCGGGGTGTCCCCAAGCCTGAGGCTGGGCAGAGGCAAATGTTTGCCTTCTCTGAAGGTTCACTGATGCCCTGGTCACCATCCGGAACCGGCACAATGACGTGGTGCCCACCATGGCGCAGGGAGTACTAGAATACAAGGACACCTATGGTGATGACCCTGTCTCCAACCAGAACATCCAGTACTTCTTGGACCGTTTCTACCTCAGCCGCATCTCCATCCGCATGCTTGTTAATCAGCACAGTGAGTTCTGGCTGCTTCAGAGAGGGCAAGGGGCCCTGGCAGGGCATGCCAAGTAGGGCACCGCCCCCTGACAAGGAAGCAGGGGTTCCCCACTTCAGCCACTGCGCCCAGAGGCCTAAGTGGCGTTCAGAAACTGAAGAGTGTGGCTTAAGTCAGGTGTGGTAGCGTATACTTACAATCCTAGCACTTGGGAAGCTGAGGCAGGAGGGATCATACGTTTGAGGCCAACCTCAAAAAAAGTAAGTAAATAAAACTTTTTAAAAAAGTAACTGGCTCCTAAAGTAAAGTACAACATAGAGTTGAAATATATTGCTTTAAATGTTTGTAAGTGAAAAACATGCTCTGTGTTCTGAAAACAGTTTTATTATTGTATTGGTTTATTTATGTATTTACTTGTGCACATGTGGTGGTCAGAGAACGTCTCTCCTTCCATCACCTGGGTCTTGGGGCCTGAACAAGTTGTCAGGCTTAGCGCAAGTACCTTTACCCCCGAGCCATGTTGTCAGACATTTACACGCCACCACCTACCCACCCACGTCCACGCCCAACACGTTAAAAACTCCATTGTATTAATAAAAAAAGTTTGTGGTTCACCATTCCTATTCAGAGTTTTCAGTGCTGGCTGACAAAGCATGGCCGTCTTAAGGGAGGTCTTTATGTTCAAGGAAAAGCAAGCTGGTGAAGCTTCTAGTGCTGTGTGAAGATAAGAAAGCAAAGTGTACATTTAAAGCTGGGCATAGTGGCGCATGCTTTAGATTCTAGTACTTGGGAGGGAGAAGCAAGCAGATCTCTATGAGTCCAAGGCCAGCCTGGTCTATAAGGCATGTTCCAGGACAACCAGGACTGATATACAGAAAAACTCTGTCATGAAAATACATACATATATACACACAACACACATACATACACACATACACATATATACTTACACATATGCAGACATACATACTTACACGTATACACACATATGCACATGTATATACACATATACATACATATACATATATACACATGTATACATACACACACACTTAACAAGGTATAATGTGGAAGGAGCCTATGGAAGGACTACTGTAGGACTCAGAGGCTCTGGAAGGCCTGAGCTAGGGGGAAACAAGACTTGGGGGGCACAGCATGGAACATACAGAGGCCTGCAGATGAGGTGAACGGGGGTGTTTAGGAAGACGGAGGATTAGCTCCTGTGAGCTAGCCGACAGTGCCATTCCCTCTGCCCACAGCCCTCATCTTTGATGGCAGCACCAACCCAGCCCACCCCAAACACATTGGCAGCATTGATCCCAACTGCAGCGTGTCTGATGTGGTGAAAGGTGAGCCCCCCACCACAGGCCTGGCCCATAAAGGAGCTTCAGGAACCCCTCCCAGATAACCAGGTCAGAGGGCAAGCCATTCCCAGTGGGTGGGGGGCCATGTCCCCATGGATTTCACATGTTAGTGATGTCCAATGTCAGTGTCAAAGGGACTGCTGCTGGGTCAGCCACCTTTGACCTGAGTGGTCCCGTCCTATCTTCTCTCAGATGCCTATGACATGGCTAAGCTCCTGTGTGACAAGTATTACATGGCTTCCCCTGACCTGGAGATCCAGGAAGTCAATGGTAAGCTAATGAGTGTGTGTATATGTGTATGTATGTATGTATGTGTACATATATGTGTGAATGTTTGTGTACATGTATGTGTACATGTATGTGTGCATGTTTGTGTACATATATGTGTGCATGTACCCATGCATGTGTTCAGAGCAATGGGGACAGGCCAGAGTAGGGGAGCTGTGGGTCAAACTCCCCTAGAGAGGAGCTACTCTGTATTATTGATTTTTTGGATAACTGCTCACCATTTGGCATATGCATCACGTAAAGAAAGCAGTCAAGACCCCTGTCCTTGCAGAGCATACATTCTTGGTGCTAGGAAGGTGGGGACCTGTGATAGGTGACCTCTGAACATGCAAATACACCAGCTAATTTGAAAACCTCAGAAGTGGCAGGAGGGACAGGGCCAGGACTACGGAGTGTGAGGAGGGACAAGATTACCTCCTCAGAACCCAAGAACCAGCAGCTTCATCAACAGATGCCATTGGGTGGTCAGAGCCGGGACCCACTCTCGGGCCTCCCATGCAGCTACAAGGAAGAAGCTGGGTTGAGTTGGGCCTTCCAAGGGTGACTAACTGTGGCGGCTTGGAACGGGTGCAGCCACTTAGCCACCTAGGCTAGGTACAGCTGAGGAGAGAGGGAAGAATATGAGTTGCAGGGTTGCACTATAGATAAGCTTGTGGGAGGTGACCTTGCTATGTGACCCCCGCTCTTGGTCTTCACTCCCACAGCCACCAACGCCACCCAGCCCATTCACATGGTCTATGTCCCCTCCCACCTCTACCACATGCTCTTTGAACTCTTCAAGGTAAGAAGGTTGCCCTTCTCAGGGGAGGCCGGCCGGGCAGGTTAGCCCTCAGCCCCCAACTTCAGCAGCACCTTTGGGGCTGGCTTCTCTCATTGCATCATCCTTTATTCCCTTCCCAGAATGCCATGCGGGCCACAGTGGAAAGCCATGAGTCCAGCCTCACGCTCCCCCCCATCAAGATCATGGTGGCCCTTGGTGAAGAAGATCTGTCCATCAAAGTATGTGATCCTTGGCTTGGCCATGGGAGGCTGTAGGGTGGGGGTGAGAGTAGAGTGAGAAGTGGAACAGATAACCTTGGAGGGTAGCTCACATGTCCCTTGTCTCCCAGATGAGCGACCGAGGTGGGGGTGTCCCCTTGAGGAAGATCGAGAGGCTCTTCAGCTACATGTACTCCACAGCTCCCACACCCCAGCCTGGCACTGGGGGTACCCCGCTGGTGAGATACCTTCCTCCAGTCTTTTGGCTCAGGCTTTTTAAACTTCCAAGCACACTCCATCGTTCCCGCCCCTCCCCCCATGGCTGTGTGACAACAGTCTCCTGTTGTGACTCTAGGGCTTCCCACCTCTCTGCCGCTTGCTAATAGCCCCCTGCCTGCTGATCATCCGCCCATCTGCCTAGCTGTCATTTATCTTCAGTCCTCTCTCCTCTCCTTCTCTACTGCATTGCTAATTGCTGTCAACTCTGTCCCTGCTCCTGTGGAACATCCTGCTTCTGTGGAACAGGCAGTCCTGAGCTTAGGGAATAGACTCTAAGGAGCTTTTAACCACCCAGGCCTCTGGGTAGAAATCTCCTGTCCAGCGTCTCTTCTTGCTTCCTCCAAAGTTCCCCTGCCTGCCACCTGCTCCCATCTGCTTCAGAAATGTCCCTTCTTCACCCCTACTCCAGCACTCCTGTTTGTCCCCAGTCCAGCATCCCTGGCTCACTTTATGACCTGTGGCTCCTCTGTAGGCTGGCTTTGGATATGGACTCCCCATTTCCCGCCTCTACGCCAAGTACTTCCAAGGGGACTTGCAGCTCTTCTCTATGGAGGGTTTTGGGACAGATGCTGTCATCTACCTGAAGGTGAGGCCTGCCAGGGATGAGCTTGCTGCTTGCAGGTTTCTACCCATCCCTCATCCTTCCTGGCTCCAGACACAGAGCTGAGCCTTGGCTCCTCAAGCACTGTAACTTTAATGTGATAGTCTGCTGCCGGGAGTCCAAGGTCTGCGAATAAGGCACCTCTTGTAAGGAACCATAGGCTGGAAGGAAGGGTACTTACAGATCTTGAGCTTTGGTTGAGAGGAATGCGCCTTGGTGTCAATAGGGATCACACAGCCCAGCCTCCTCCCCCTTGATCCTTTTTACCTCCCTGACCTTTGAGGGAACAGCTTCATGGAATGGGCCAGGGCAAGACACAGAAGGCTTTGACCCTTTTAGGGGCTTTTCTGGGTCTAGGGTAATGTCTCAGCTAATGTCTGGTTATGGGGCTGACTTAGACCTGGGTTAGAATTCCGGGGATGGAGACCGTCGGGGCCTGGGTGGGGAAGGGCAGTAAACTGGGACAAAGGCCAGCATGAGCCTGATGGCATTTCTTCCTAGGCCCTATCCACCGACTCAGTGGAGCGCCTGCCTGTCTATAACAAGTCTGCCTGGCGCCACTACCAGACCATCCAGGAGGCTGGTGACTGGTGTGTGCCCAGCACAGAGCCCAAGAACACATCGACGTATCGGGTCAGCTAGGAGCCTTCTCTTCCTGGCACCTGGGAGGATGCTGCCACCTTCGGATCCAGCCACCACAGGGACCTTCCCTTTGTATTCCCTGGGGTACAGGGGTGAAACTGGGTCTCCCTGATGGCCAGATCTGTCTTCATAGAAGTCTCAGTGGCCCATTTGTGGTGGTCCCTAAGTGACAATATGTCTCTATGGAGAAACCTAGGGGGTTTCCCTGGAGCCTGGTCTCCATGGTGATGCTTGAGGGTTTGGGATGGCTCTACCCGGTGGGGTGCCCCAGAAACACTTCTCCCAAGACCAGAGCTGTCCATTTTCTACCAGACACCCTGGGTCCCCTTCGCTGCCTGCATAGTTCTGGCCTTCTAAGTGTCTGCCCTTGCTTGCCTTATGCCCACACCCTGTACAGGCACATTGGGCTGGCTTCTTTGTCAGTACCGAGAAGGATGGAGTGCCCTCAAGTCTGGAGAGAGACTGGGGAGATAGGGTCCACCCCTGACTCCCATCCTTCAGCCTCTCTCTGTCTGTACTCTGGACACTAAAGTTGCAACTGAGAACTTGAGCGTGGGTAACAGTTCTCACCCAAGGCCCATGGAGAAAGCCTAAGGTAACCTGCCCCGAGGTGATCTTAGTAATGTTTATGCCGCTTCCTAAAGCCTGGCCTGGCATGTCCTCACATTCATACCTCCCCTGCCCAGTCTACACCCACCCTATCCTGCCTGAACTTCAGACCCCAACTGCCCTATGCCCACTATGTGTGCACAGGTGACTCATCCCTAGGACACCCTATGTACATAGCCAGTTTTGTAATCTCGGACGCCTCGCCCTTCCCCTCCGCACACAGGGGTTAAAGCCGTGTGCCCCTCCCAGTGGCTGGGATGGTGACAGTGACATCCACAGTAAATAGATGAAATGTGACTGGTGTCCGGCTTCCTTGCTGGGGGAGGGGATGTCCACACACACACACACACACACACACACAGCGCCTGTGAAGACTGGTTCTCTAGGACTAACCATACTCAGGACCTGGCCTAGCTGGCAAGCTGAGCATGCCACCAGGCAGGGCCACCTGCTCACCCACAACACCTGGCACCCCACCATCCAATGGTACTCAAGGCATAGTTAGACAGAAAGGTCACTGGTGTGTGGTAAGTATTTATTGAAAGAAGTTGATAACCATCTTCCCCCTTCACATGCAGGTGGGCACACTTGGCTCCTGGTGGCTTCAGGGACAGTCCGGCCTCCACCCTCCCCACCCAGTCTAGGAAGTGCCAATGCTCCCATACCTTAGTTTCCCTCTGAGGCCCCACTCCCAGTGAAGATGACTGAGCCCAAACACAGGGCCCTGGCCTTGAGCCATTTTCCTGGGCAGGAGAGAGGGAGTTAGCATGCAGGTCCTGCCCACCCCTCCAGGATACTGGGAGGGGTGGGGGTTTCTCATCAGAAACCTGGGCCCAGTAGTTACTGACCAGCACCCAAGAAGCTGGGTCAGCATGACACCTGGACCCTCTTATCTCTGAACATGTCCTACAAAGGACATGTGCCAGTCCCACCCAGGGCTGGCCCAGTCCCCTTCTGTAGCCTAGCAAACCTAAGCCAGCAGTGTATATCCACTCTAGGCCCACTGAGGCCTTGACACACCCACGGCACTTGAAAAGCCAACAAACCAATCTGGCAGTATACAGACCACCTTTAGTTAGTGCCTCTTCACCATCTAGGCACTAGTGGGGGAATGTCCTGTGTCCCCAACAGCTCCCATTTTTTCCTGTCCTCAAAGAAGGCTCAAGTACTCTCTAAAGTGGATTCTAGCTTTGTGAAAGGGTCAGAGACCCACCCCTGACCCACTGGGAGAGGAGCAGACCTGTGCACTGGAACCTGCAGGGTAGCGAAGGGGAAACAGAGCGAGCTCCCTTCTCCCCCTCTGCGGTCCCTACAGAGGCCAGCTTACCCTTCCCTGCTCACTTTTCTCTCCTCTGAGGAGGTATCTGAAAATCCATCCTGAGTGCTACTGGCAGTGCCCCTGGCCTTTCTGGGGAGAACCGTTCTCCAGCACACAGCCACCTTCAAGAGCCGAGGAGACACAGCTGTCTCCTGTCTCCAGTCGGGTTGCCCAGGCTACACTCAGCCTAGGAATCCTGGCTACGGTAGGACCTCTCCTGCTAGATCACTTCCTGCTCAGTGCCACTTTAGTCAGAGGGCGGAGGTTCAGCCTGAACCAGGTTCCTCTGGGCTCCACGTTTGCTGCATTCCTGGCCTCTGCCCTCGTCATCTGCCACCTGCTTCCCCTGGAAGTCTGCGCCAAAGAAGTCCTCAAATTGGGTTTATTACTGGGCCCTCCCCCTGGGGTCTCCCACCAGAGGACTCAGTCCAAACAGGGTGAGAGGGGGCCACGTGCTCCAAGAGCCTGGTGCCTAGACCCTGCCTCCCTGGTGAAGCCCACGCAGGTGGCTGCAAGTGCGCCGGGGTGCCAGCCCCGCCAGCCAGCCCTAGCTCTTCTTGGCCTCGTGCTCGCGGCGCCGCAGCTTCTCCCGCTGCCGTGCGGTCTTCTCCTGTGCCTTCCGTTCCTTCTCAGCAGCCGCTGCCAGCTCCTTCAACTTCCGCTTCACCAGTGCCCGGTCATGCGAATTGCTAAGCCCCAGGCTCTGGGAAGAAAACCAGAATGAAGGAAAGAGGCCCAGAGCACTGCTCAGCAGACCCACTGGAGTCTGCTCTTAAGCGTGGCCTTTGCCTAGGGATTGGGCCCCAAGCTAAGAGGAATGGCATGCACTAGCCATTTGCAACCCCATTCTTGCCTCTAGGTCCTCAGAATAGAGAGTGACTTGTTCAAGGTCACATGGCTAATCAGATAGGTCCTTCCCCACTTCAAGATTTCTTCTGGGGCTCTCCCTACTTCCCAGGACCTGCAGATGTTGGAGGTCACCTCTCTATACTGTCCACTCAGTACAGCACAGCCCTCTGGTAACTGGGCCCTGAGAATGAATATGGGATGGAGCTGACCAAGAAAAAGGCCTGGCTTCTCAACACCAGATGATAGTTCAAAGGTCAAGGTCAGCCTGAAGTCCCAGGTTGGAGCTAGAAGGTCAGATGGAAGTGGTGGGTTCGAGTTTCAAGTCAGACTGAGGTGATGCACTACCCTGCAAAAGTGGTACCTTACATAGAGGTCAGACAGGAGGTCAGAGGCTAGACAGGGAAAGGAAACCCCGGGTCAGTCCAGGAGGTAAGTCAGGGTCAAAAGTCAAGACGGGGCAGTCTCTATCTCAGTCTGGCTGGTCATCACATCACCTCTGCACTCTGACCCACCTTCAGTTTGCTTCCGTCCAGCTGCAGGAGCTGCGGCCCATCCACCTGCCGGGCAGCAAACTCGGCAGCGTACTGTTCCAGGCTGAGGCTGTGCAGCCACTGGCCCACCTGCTGGCTGGTCCAGTGTTGGACGGCAGGGAGGGACTCATCGAGGAACTGTGGTAGAGACGGGGAGAGTAAAGGGAGCCCGGGCCTGTGGCTTCCCCCATCCCACCCCCAGCAGGGACAAAGCCAGCCTCACTCACCTCATCTGAAGACTGGGACAACGTGTGGTAGGGATAGGAGCACTTGGTCTCCTGTCGAGGGCCACCGGGGATCTTGGGGCTGCTGCTGGGAGGTGTGGAGTCATCGCTCAGGGTAGATTCCTACACAGTAAGGGATGTGTGCCGGGTAGTGAGTTTACCTCCCACCCCCAAGCCTATCACCTGACCAGATGGGGCTGAAATACTGCACTAGCCAGCTGCTGTTCAGTGTTCCAGGACTATGAATTCAGAACTAGGCTGCCAGACACAGGCTCTGAGGACTGAAGGAACACATCAGAACCTGAGCCCTCTAGGAGGGAGGTGGCTACCTAGAGGACATGGTCCTAGCCTTAAGTTAGGCAGATGAATTATCATCAATGGAGGGGTCTAGGTGCTGGTTTCTGTAGGCAGCTAACCAGGATCCCCCACCCCCAGGCTGGAGTATGTGTCCCTGTAATATAAAATTCTTCTCCTGGGCTGGAGAGATGGCTCACAGGTTAAGAAAACTGGCTGCTCTTCTAGAGAACCAGAGTTCAATTCTCAGCAACCATAGCAGAACACTGTCTACACGATAAATCTTTAAAACAAAAACAAAAAACCAATTCTTCTCCTGGGCCCCTTGCATCCTGGTTAATGGGTACACCCATTGGCCTTGGATCTCTGTGAGGACTTGGGCTGTGTCTCACTCAGCGTGGTGTTCCCTGGGACCAGCATAAAGGGAGGGACTGAGAAAGAAAGGTGGTTAAAGTATAAAGCTGCACATCAGAAGGGCCCCTCCCTGAACCCCACAATTTCTGATTCTCCTAAGCCCTAGCACCATATGCAGCTGCACACATCTGTGGGCGAGTCGCATTTTCCTGAACCCCATTTACTCATCTGTACAGCGCAGGTGATGATGGTTAACGCCACACACAGCAGTGGGCTTTGTAAAGTACAGCGGTCTTTGTGGACATAAAGAGACTTTAGTATTGGTTGTGTCCATGGTTCTCCTTTCCTAGGGTCTGAAGCTTTTGCCCATCCCCTTATCTCCAAAACTTCCCATCATGCATGTGGCCAGCTCTTGAGGGTGCAGCCCAGACCTGACTCAGGCAGAAGCAAGGGTTCCTCAGACTGAGAGAGTGGGTAAGGGGGCTCAGTGTTCCCACAGGAGTGCTGAGCGTCAGAAGCACAATAAACAAACACATGAAATACAAATGGGTATGAAAGCATGAGCCATGAATTATGAAGCCAGAGAGTAGGTGCAAGTCATGAGTTACTGGGTGGCTCTGTGGAAGGACACTATGGGCCCCCCAAAAAACCTGGGTCCCAGTCCAAGCCATGATGAAGTATGTCCTTGTCATGAACCTAGAAGCCAGTGTGGGGCAAGAAAGTCCTGAGGTTACACACTGAGGAGGAAGGCACACTCTTGCAGTACCAGAACTAAGAAGGTTAAGGCAAGAGGATTTGTAGTCCCAGGCCAGCCTGGGCTACAGAGTAAGACTGCCTCAGAAGGGAAAGAGAAAGAAGGGAGGGAAGGAAGAATGGATGAGAAGGAGAAAAAGAATAAAGACCCAGGCTTACCTGGGAAGCTGACTTCTTGGGGCTGAAGCCCTCATGTTTGGGAGAACAGGTCGGGGAGGTGGTGCTCCCTGAGGAAGCAGAGCCCTTGCCGCTGTCTGTGAACCAGGAAAAGGGCAGGAATGGGGAGCCCCCTGTCCTTCCAGAGCCTTCTACAGACTCCCTGTGGAGAAAGCATCCAACGTGATCTGGGTGTCCAGGAGGGAATGGGAGCTGGGGGTAGGTGTCTTGGGTCCCTCTCACCTGCTGCCCATGGACAGGCGGTTGCTCCCCTTCTCCTTCCGGCTCTTGCTAGTGGATGCCCGGCGGAGAGTGACCCTGTAAGGAGGCAGGGAATTATATAAGTAGGGCATACCTGCCCACTTGGTGCTCTGACCCCAACAGCTCCAAAGACTTGCGAAACATGCCCCCACTCACCCTAGGTCCAGGAATTTCCTGCGAGTCTTCTTATCCAAGCCGATGGTGGGGCTGGCAGGCTCAGGGGGGCTGGCATCCCGGCTGTCATCTTTGAAAGAGAAGGGGAGGAAAACAGCGAACACAGTCATCTGCTGGCCTCCCGCTGCTGTCCGTGTAGGGTGGTAGATATTTCTTGACTTAGAACTAGGCCATTTGGCTCTAGGGTTCTTCATTAGCTGTATGACTGACTGTGCGTCTTATTTCAAGCAGAGATGCACCAATTTTACAGTATCTAATGGGAGCTGATGCCCCTCCCTCTTACAAACTGCAAAAGCATTGTACATCTAGAAGGTAGGACTTTCTGTTTCTCATCATCGTTGTTGTTTTGAGACAGGGTTTCTCTGTGTTGCCTTAGTTGTCCTGGAGCTCACTCTGTAGACCAGGCTGGCCTCAAATTCATAGAGATCTACCTGCTTCTTGCCTCCTAAGTGCTGGGATTAAAGATGTGCACCACCAACACCCAGCCAAAGGCAGGACTATTAACATTAATTAGTTCTTTTCTGAGATAGGGTCTCAATGAAACCCAAGATGCCCTGGAACTCCCTATGAGGCCTTGGCTTCTGATTCTCCTGTCTTCACCTCCTGAGTACTGGGAAGCCAGGGTACATGACTATCTGGTATTCTGCTGTGATATTCATGCTGCCTGCATGCTAGGCATACTACTGATTTTATCTTGGCCATTTTCTAACCAACCTTTTAATCTTGGCTCAAATGTTACCTCCTCAGGGAAGCGTTTCCAGTCAGGTGAGGACTGTGCATATTTCCTGCATAGCTTTTTATTACAGTTTGTACGTTAATTACGGGATGATTTGGTTGTTTCTTTCCTAAGCTACACGTCCCCAGAGGCCAAGGACTGTCTTTACAATCTGTTTGGGTCCAGCGACTCTAGCATACAGTAAGCTTCTTCTGTAAATAAAGAACGGAACCCCTGCAGCCACCCAACCGCCTGGCCTAGCTGCGCCTCCTATGCTCGTCGGCAGGGGGCGCTGCGCCCACCGGGCTCACCTTCGCTGTGGGGCTCTGCTCGAGGGTAGCGACGCACGAAGCTAGGGGAGCTATCAGAGGAGGGTGCGGAGCGCGGTGGCGAGCCGGAGGTGGCGGCCAGGCCCTCATGTGAGGCGGCGTTATGCAGGGGCCGGTACCGAGCGAGTGGCGAGGGCGGCGGCTCGTCCTCATCCAGACTGCGCCTCAAGCCTGGTGGCTCCAGGCAGAAAGAGCCGCTGGCTGGGGAGCCTGGGCCCGAGTGCAAGGGCGAGCGCAGCCGGTGCAGCGGGCTACCGCAGCCGTCGGTCACCTGGAAGAGAGGCAACGGTTCAGCTCCCCCTCCTCACTTCCCAGGGATGGAGGCCAGTTTCCCCCGTCGGCTGTACAGGAGCACTAAGGAAGCTCTGTTTCTTGGGGTCTGGAGAGCGGGTTTCCTCGGACCCGGGGCTGGAGAAATGGATGATCACATGAAGTGAAGACATACCGCTTCATTTGCACATCCCACAGTTAATGGGACTTCCCGAACTCGTCTAGTCTCACCTTTTCCTGTACAAGAAGGTACAAGAGCCAGAAGTGAACTGCTAACTGACCTTTGTCAGATCTCCAGGGGCACATTTCCCCGGAAGCACGAGGGAGGAAGTATAATCCAGGGGTAGGATGTGGGTGCGTGTATGTTACCCCAACCTTGCCTCCGGGCCCATCAGAGCCTTCACCGTCCTCAGCGGAGCTGGCACTGCCACGTAGCCTGGAGCGAGAAGGCCGGTGTCTCCGGCCCTTGGCCAGCAGCTGAGCTCTGGCTTTGTGTAAGCTGCTGTCCAGTCTGGTGGTCTCTGGTACAGCCAAGTCCAGGTCTGCAAATGGAGACCAGAGTCACCTCAGATGGGCCATCCTGACTCAACATCCCAGACACTTAGCTGGTGCTTGGGAGTACCACCCACTGTGCCTGTAGGTTGAAATTCGGGTCTCCCACAGTTGGGTTAGTCTCCTCACCCCACCTGCTATCACCAGCCTATGTGCAGACTCTCACAGAAGCAGGGGCAAAAGGAAGCACACCATGTGGACCCTAGAGTTAGAGTAAGAGTCGTCAAGCATTGGAAGTAAGTGGGAAGTAGGAAGTAGAAATTGAATCTCTGGGTGGTCAAGAAACAGCTTTGTAGGAACAAGGACTAGGAGAAAAGCTGTGGAGACCAGGGGGATGAAGAGGCATCTGCCCTGTACCCAATGCCATACACCTCACTATCCTCCTTAAAGCTACCTGGATTGGGGGTGAGGGCCACAGCATCTGGGGAGGAGCATTACAGCATCTGGGCCACATTTTAGGATCAAAGAAGGCAAGTCACAATTGGAGCCACTGACTAGTAACAGTCTGGCGTCTGAAGTGTGACTCTAGGAACAGTCCCTCCTGGTGACACTGCCTTGCTGTGCCACATTCAAGACTGTATTTAAGAACAGCAGTGTTCTTCATAACCACACACCAGCGTCAGACTCAGGAGCAAATTTCCCATAAGCCCTGCAGCTTCTTTCTTGGGTCCTGGGCTCTGCAGCCCAGTGCCAGGTTCTGCTAGGACTGGAAGGAAGAGTAGGCACCCTGCTGGGAGTGAAGAAAGCACTCACTTTTTGTCCACCTGCCTAGTAGGGCAGCAACATTCTTGGTCTTTCCCTGACGTAGGTACTGGGGTCTCCCCAGGCTTCAGGATGGGTCAAGATGTTCCTGTTCCTGTTTGCTTCTCTCTTAGTATCTCTGGGACCCCACTCCATCCTTCACACCTTCTGTCTTGCCTGCTCCTCTCTCATCTCTTGACATCCCAAAGGCACCCCTACTGAATGGTCACTTTGCCTATTCCAAGCCCAGACTACTCCACTAAATGTCAAACCTAAGCACAGAAGCTCCCGCCAGGAAACCTACAAACCACAGCCCCCCAGTGCCCCTCCCTCCCTTCTTCCCTCATTGGCTTGCTTTAATCAGACATCTTTCCCCCTAGACCAATGGTCTATCTACCCAAGTCATCCAGGTTGGGCAGCTCTGAGCTACACTTCTCTCCTCAGCCCTCCTAAATCCTGCTCTGAGAGCAGGCCATAAGGTGCATTGTGTTTTTCTCTCTGCTTCTGAGGATGTCTGAGGGTATTATTATTATTATTATTTAGCTATGTGTACATGTTGGAGGGCATATATATATTGGGATACAGATAGCCTCACAGTTCAGAAGAGGGTGTCAGATCCCCTGGAGGTGGAGTTACAGGGCTGTTGTGAGTGGGAACCTGCTCCAAACTGCCCGAGCTCTTAGGTGGTGTCAACGAAATATTGTTTATGAGTGAGCACACACAGGAATACGTGTGCACACACAGAGAGGAGTGGGGGAGGGGCTGCAGGGCGGGGGGGGGGAGGAGAAGAGAGGTCTAGATCTCTGCCACCTCCTCTCCCCTTTCCCACTTAGAGGATTTTTAACACAGCAGCCAGAGTGATCTTGATTTGATGTGTCAGCTCTGTCAGTCCCCTGCTCTGACTGTCTCATGCAGAATCAGACCCAGAGTTCCCCAAGTGGCCTTCTAGGTTCAGTCTGTGCCCCACTTACATCTCTGCGAGTTTGCCTCCGCCTCCTCCTCCCAGGCTTCCTCATAGGGACCCAGCCTGCACCTCAAAGCCTTTGCACATGACACCCCTCCATATACTCCAAAGGACCTGGTGTTCCCTATATCATGGGTCACCCTCTGGCATCCTAAATGTCTTTGTTGTTTACACTTTTTGCCTCTTTCCATCTGTTGACTCCATTAGGACAGAGTTTTCTGTCTGTGACTAGTGCAGAGCAGGTGCCTAGTGAATACTCTTTTAAAGGAAGAAGAGGGGCCCAGTGGTGGCCTGTATGCCTTTAATCCCAACACCCAGGAAGTAGAGGCAGGTGAATCCCTAAATTCAAAAGAAAGGGAAAAAGGGAGCTGGAGAGATGGCTCAGTGGTTAAGAGCACTAACTGCTCTTCCAGAGGTCCTGAGTTCAGTTCCCAGCAACCACATGGTGGCTCACAACCATCTATCATGGGATCTGATGCCCTCTTCTGATGTGTCTGATGATGGCTACAGTGTACTTACATATAATAAACAAATAAGTCCTGAGAGAGAGAGAGAGAGAGAGAGAGAGAGAGAGAGAGAGAGAGAGAGAGAGAGCACATCAGGAGCTACCCATTCAGGGAAATAATACAATACAGACTAGGGCTAGTAAACAGAACCGGGAGATTTTTCTAAGGAGAGGGCATGGCATAGCTCTGGGTGTGAGGTGTTAAGGGATAGCCTGATTGAAGAAGTAAATAGGCTCAGAGGCCATGCCGACTGTCCAAGGGTGTGGTGAGGGGCTGGGAGGGGACGGCTGATATCAAGATTACTCTTTTGGATCCAGATGTGACTCCCTTCAGTTCTGAAGAACTGCCTGGTGCCTCTGGAAGCAGCCAGGAGCCGGTAATAGCTCACACTGCTCTAAGTGCCTCACAATTACCGGCCATTGAAACCTCCTACAATCTTGGAGGATGGGATTTGGGATCCCCAGGGCAGCCTTAATTTGCCCAAGAGCATAAAGCTGGCAAGAGCTAGCTAGGGTCAAAGACAGGCAGACTGACTTGTTTGGAGGCAGCAGACAGATCAGCTGTGAACTTTCTGAACAGAGAAAGAGGCAAGATTGCATCTAAGCTGTCATTTACTGGGTGGAGAAACTAAACTCAGACAGAGAGGTTTGATCAGCTGTGTGGAGGAAGTCAATGTGGGATCCGGGTCTCCTGGTCTCTGGGCCAGTGCTCTGACCTCCTCTCCGCTCCTGGTGCCCAGCCACGTGGACCAGGGTGATGGGTCATTGCTTCACAGGCAACATGCTATCATCCACAGTGTGGACAGCAAAGGGTCTCCCGAGGCCTTTCGGGTCCAAGGCAAGGTGCAGCAGGTCTCACCAGAGCCCCTCAAACCCTTTTCCCATCTGTTCCCTTCCTTGCCTCCCCCCTCTGGGTTCTGGGCAGTGGGAGAGATGAATATTTAATTGTCTTCATATGAGGAAGCACTCCAGGCAGCGCCCAGCTACCTCAGCAGACGGGGAAAACAAGCAAGGATTGGTGAGGAGCCTGGGGTAAGAGGTGGGAATAGAGGAGAAAGAAAAGCTCCCCCCCCCAAGGGAAGCTCATCAAGGTTGGGATGGACCTGTGTAGAGTCAGCCTCAGAGATAAGGAAGTGTTGTGTGTGTGTGTGGGAGGGGCTACATAGAGGCTGTGGTGGGAAGCAGTATTCCCAAAGGGCCTGAGGTAACAATACTGGCAGGGACCAGGACTAGTGGTGATGACAGGAGGGAAGAGAAGAGGGAGGGAACAGAAGAGGCAGAGACTGGAGAAAGCTAGAGAAGCTGGAGCCCTGTGGCATCCCATGGGTAGGAGCCCCTTGGCGTTGTCCTCAGGAATCATCCACTCAAATCAAGATGGGGGACAGCTTTTCCACAACACAGCCACACAGCCTGCAGACAGCTCTGTCCTGGTGGGGTGATCTCCCAAAATGGTAGTGTGTACATGGACACCAGACGACGCTAAAGGCATGGAGGTGTGTGTGTGTGTTGGAGAAAATGTATGGCATCATAGGTGGAGTTAACAGAGGTTTAGCGCAGTGACCAAGGATGTGGGGTTCCCGATTCTGCCACTAATTTTCCATGTGCTTTATGTTTATTCGTGTGTGTATGTGTGTGTGTGTGTGTGTGTGTGTGTGTGTGTATGAGTGTCTGTGCATGAATGCATAGAAGCCAAACGTTGGTGGCCTCAATTCCTCTCCATCTGAGATTTTGAGACAGGGTCTCTCACTAAGCCTAGAGCTAACTGATTTGTTTATAAATGGCTAGGCATGAAGCCCCGGAGAATCTTTCTTCCTCTCTCCAACACTAGGGTTACAGGTGTGCACTGCTCAGTCATCTTTTATGTATGTATTATGTATGTATGTATGTATGTGTATGTATGTATGCATGCATGCATGTATGTATTTATTTATGGACAGGATTTTTCTATGTAAGCCTAGCTGTCCAGGAACTCTCTGTGTAGATGAGGCTAGCCTCAAACCCATAAAGATCCAGATCCACCTGCCTCTGCTTCGCAAGTACAGGAACTGAAGGCATGCGTCACCACATACACCTTAGGCTCAGTTTTTAAGTGGGTGTTTGGAACTGAACTCAAGTCTTAATGCTGTCATATTATTTTTAAAAAATATTATTATGATTAGTGTGTACTTGAGAGTGCGTATATGAGTGTGCATGTCAGAGCATGTATGTGGAGGTCAGAGGATAACTTTGTGGAGCTGAGTCTCTCCTTCCACTTTCATATGAGCGGGGATTCAAACTCTGGCTACTCAGATAAAGCCTTCAAATGCTGCACCACCTCACTAGTCTCCACATGACCTTAAAAGCAGGTCACACCAGTATCTGCACCTTACACACCCTTGTCTGTACATCTAACATTATTTTGAAAATTAAACGATACACTGCCTATGAGATCACTCATTCACCATGGACTGAAGAACCCTAGGCATCCTATCTGTCCCCTCCCACCCACAACACAATGGCCACTAGACTAGAAGGAAGGGCTCCATGGCTAAGGCTAGAGGCTAGACACAGAGTCACACAGTACTTACCAAAAACTTCATCCACAGGTTCTCGGAGCTTTGAGGAAGCCATGACTCAAGAGAGCTGGGAAGGACAAAAAGGAGAGAGAGGGAGGGAGACAGAGAAAGAGAGAGAGAGAGAGAGAGATTCTGCATAAATGGCTCCAGTTGGCTAAGGCAGTAAAGATTCAATAGCTTTTAGCTTCCTGCCCACCCACTGTTTTCCTTTACAAAGTGCTCTTCCTCTGGCCCTTGGAAGAGAAGCCTGTGGGGGCTGAGGCAGGAGACGTTGTCAGGAAAGCCTTAGCAAAGCCAATCAGGACATAGCCAGCTTCGGTGAGCTGGGACCAGCTACATCAAGGCCCTCCAATCACTAGCCTTCAACACCACCAACTGTCCAACCTCAAACCTAGAAGTCACTGAGACGATTAAGTCCAGATCTCTTGTTTTATACAGAAACAGAGGAGGGAGTGGCTGGCCCAAGGTCTCCAGGCAATTAGTGGCAAATCCAGATTTAAAATGCAGCTTCTTCCATCCGTTGACCTATCTTTTTATCTATCTGCTTGCCTTCCCTCCCTCCCTTCCACTGAGTACTCCAGCTACCCAACATTATTATGTCTGTTCCTCTACCCATCTTTGTATCCAACGGTTCTTCCTCTGTCGCCAGTCACCAGGGCCCTCGCCACCTGCTGTTTTGAACTAATCAGGAAGCCAGCACCACCAGCAGGGCCACTCAGTTTCAGACAGAACCCTAGTCCTCATAGTTCTGGACTTGCACATGGATCAGGACATTAAGTTTTCACAGCAGAACATCTCTAAAGCATTCAGAATGTTCTGGGAAGGAGTGTGGATGAACAGAATTGTACTGTTTGGTTTGGCTTGTGGTTGGAAGCAAGAAGAGCAGGCAGGTAAGGAAGGGAAGCAGGGGAAATGCATCAGAAACACCACACCACACCACGGGCAGGTTTACTAACAGGTATAGAAGACACAGGATAAGAAAAGAGATGGCTCAGGGTAGGGAGACACTGAACAGCTGAGACATAATCTCCAGTTACTTCTAATACTTTAGTCCCTGGGAGGAGGGCAGGGTACTGGACCACATGCCCTCTAGTCTCCTGTTGCTGCACAGACATTTCTCTGTGAGCTGCTACACTTGGCATCTCGATATCCCCACTTTACAGATGTGAACATTAATATGCAAGAGCTAAGAGGTAGGCGATGACCCGTCGACCGTCTCCTGTTTCTCAGCTCTATCCTGGAGGCATGATCTGCAGTTCTGGCGCTGCTCAGGAGGAAAGGGTACTCTCAGGGGAGGGCTGGGATAAAGGGAGGGGGAGTTAGCTGGTCTGCACTGGCTAGGATTAAGGCAAGCATTAAAACCACCTCCACTAGGCTAGAGGGATGCTTGGAGCTGAGCCAAACAAGGCCATATGGGAGAGGTTAAGGATATCTCAGCAAGGGACCCCTTTGCTGTTCTTGAACTCTGGGAACTAACAGCCCCCTGGATATCTAGAATAGTCTCTCCAGGCCTGAGAGGTCAGATTAAGGTAGGTTGGTCCTCAACAGAAACTATATCTCATCACTGGATTGCAAAGTGTTCTCTGATTAGGATCAGCTGTCCTTTCTCCAGATCTCTGCCCGAGGTTGCCACCCCTATTTGTCTAAAGCTACTTCTCCAATTCCTGAGAAATGGAGACCTTTTTATACCTAACTGGTTTTCTATGTGAGTCTTATCTCTCCTTGACAGATGAACCATGTGCTCTCCCTTCAGACTGGAGACTCAGGATAGTAGCTGCTTCTCCTGCCAGAATGGCTGCTCTCTGTAGACCGTGGTGACACCTCCTCTCTTAAACAGAGCAGGACAGTCCATGTTCTTTATTCATGGTCCCAATCCAGGGGTGAGGGCCGGTTGTGCACTAAGGTCTTTTTAGCCCCCTTGGGTAAACTGGAGCCTCCAGCTCAGACTCGTAGCCCATCCTGATTCAGCACAAACCGCTTCATCTCCGTCTTTAACAGCCAGCTCCCATAATTGTGGGGGAGCCTTCCTGCACTATCCCATGTAAAACTCTATGGAGGTATAAAATTCACGTCACCTGCCCCTGTCCCCAACTCTCTCCTCCCTTGGAAAATTAGATACCCACCTGCACCCTGCTTCTGCCCACAGTCTTACGGGTGTTCAACTGCACATGAAACCTGTTCCCTCGGACAACCTTCGGGCTCCCTTGACACCAGACCACTCTCTTCCCCAACAACTACCAATTCCTGGAGGACCACTAGTGACCTCTGACCTTTCTCTGGGAAAAAGGAAGGCAGGTGAGTCCCAAGTTACCTGGTGCCTAAGGGAAGGAGAAAGCAAAACAAAAGGTATACAACCTGGGGATGGAACAGAAGGAGGGAATAGCAGATTGTAGAGATTGGCAGTGTCCACAGGGAGCTGAGAAGAAAGATCAAGAAAGAATAGACCCAGGCGACTCAGGGAAAACAGCCTGACGCCCCACCATGGGGTGAGAGAACAGAACAGAATGCCTGCCCCACAAGCAAGAGGGGAAAAGGGGGCCCAAGTAGGAGAAAGAGAGAGAGACAGAGATAAACAGAGAGATATAGAGACAGAGAGAGAGACAGACAGAGACAGAAACAGAAATAGAGACACACAGAGATAAAAAGACAGAGACAGATAGAGAGACAGAGAGAGATGACGCTGACAAGCCCAAGAAGTGGTTGATGTGCAGGCTGGCACTGGGGAGACAGTTGTAGAGCTAAGGAGCTGAGCCCCTCCCATGCCTTCAGTCTTCAGCCAGCACCAGGCTTGGAGCCGTCCACAGGAGTTTGACAGCTCATCCAAGCATCCTAGAAGATGGGGTTGGTGGACAGGGCACCTACTCCTATCACAGAGTCCCCTCTCCTTAGAACAGTTTCTTCAACCCACAGGTCTAACTACCGGAAACGAAGGAGTTAAGGCCTCTCCCCCCTGCCCCCACACCAGTTTTTCTTCTTTTTTCTTCATTCTTTCTTTTTCTCCTCTCTCTCCCTCTCTCTCTCTGTCTCTCTCTCTCTCAAATTAATTTCTTCAGGCAGGAGAAAGGGGATTAGGGACACAAACCCTATTTCTGTCCCCTCCCAACAACCCAGGTCCCCAGTCCAGTGAGGTCTCCCTAGGGACAGAGAAAGAAAGGCCCTTGTGGCTTAGATCCATTTAGTCCTACTGAGGGTCCCATCTTGAGTCCAGTAGTCTCTGGTTAAGCTTCCCCTTCTACCCTAGGAGACCCGGCCCCTCACCTCCAGCATCCGTCATTTTCAGCGTCCGGCGCCCCAGGAACCCCTCAGGCCCATGGTGTTGGGGCGAATGCCGGGCAGGAGAGGGGCGAAGGACTTTCACCCCGGTCGCGGGGGGCTCCGGGCTGGCTGGAGTCGATCCATCCCAGGGTATTGTGGGGTATCGGCGGGGGAGTCCCGGAGCCGGAAAGAATGGAGAGGCGAGGTGTGTAGGGATGCAGGGAGAAGGTCTGCGGGAAGCAGGAGACGCGGGCGGGGCTGGACCGGGAAACCTGACGGGAGGATGCTCCGTGTGTGCGTGCGTGTACGTGTGTGTGTGTGTGTGTGTGTGTGTGTGTGTGTGTGTGTGTGAGAGAGAGAGAGAGAGAGAGAGAGAGAGAGAGAGAGAGAGAGAGAGATTGGGAGAGAGAGAGAGAGAGAGAGAGAGAGAGAGAGAGAGAACCTGAAAGCCACCTCCCGCCCCGCCCCCGCCAAGCCCCGGGGGTCGCGGACCCTCGCGCCACCGGCCGACTCGTGTAGCGTCGCAGTGGCTAGGTCCGTCCGTGGGGGTCGCCCGGGATAAGGCGATGGGGGGGCTTGTGGGGAGGCCGGGCGCCCCGAGACAAAGAGCGGTAGGGAAGGAGGGAAGAGGAGGGCGGGAGGGGCGGAGGCAGCAAGGACCAAGGGGAGGAGGCGGCGGGTGCCCGCGGCCGGGCCGGGGATCCCAGTCGCCGCTACTTCTCGGACCGCGGGAGTCGCGGCGCTTGGGAGTCTGCGCGCGAATGGCAGGGAAGCGACCAGGGAGGCGGTCCCGCCTCAGGACGCACGGGGCTTTCCATCTCCTCTGCAGGGTCTGTGAGGGCTTCTGATTCTCTTTTATTCAACAAGCATAGGCGGAGCGGCCAGCCTGGGGCGCTGAAGCAGAAGGGGACCACCGTTGAACAGAAGTGGTCCAGTGCAATCAGGATTAAGCCAAGTGGGATTTCCCCAGCCTGAGAGCTGTGGGTCCAGGAGCGAGAAAGACACTAAGTTCTGGAGGGGGCGTGCACCCGAGGCACTGGAGTAGGGCACAGGGAGGATTCCTAGAGATGTGTGGCTACTCCTGCTGGCCAAGCTATGGGAGACTTACTCCTGGGCATTGCAGGGTGGATGGACCAGCAGAGAAAATTGAGGTTGGAGGGTTGACACTTCATTCTACTACTTTCTCCCCCTCCCCCGCAAAAGATTAACCGAGAAGGGAGGTGTTCCAACATAGATTTAAGGAAGACTCGTTGGGCACCCCAGTGGAGAACGGACTGCAGAGGGCAGCCGGAAGTCTGGGCGCTGGCTTCAAGGGATTGTTGAAGGATGACAGCAGTGGGCATGAAGATTATAGATCAGGCTGAGAGCTATTCTGGCTATAGAATTGAAGACACAGACAGGATTTGGAGCCAGCTGGACAAAGTACTGAGAGAGAAGGAGGGGCGTAGGATGGCTGTGGGTCTTGACTAGGGGCCTGGCAGTTCTGATGCTAGGGGTGGGACACGGAGTGGATGAGTTCCATATTAGCAGGTCAGTGATGTGTCAGGTACTTCTCAGATTCTTTAACACCACTCTCCCAATAAACATCTAAGCTAAAGGCTTCTCCTGTCCTCTAAGATGCCCAGGCCACACACAAAAAGAAAACGACTTGTTTAGGAGTAAGTGGTGATCTTGGAGAAAGCCCAGGACTTAGTGTAGTGGAGTCTGGAGAGTCAAGAGTACTCATGACGGCTTGTGGGAATGGGCCACTGCCAAGGGCCCGTGGGCAGCAGCATGTTGAGCCAAGAGTTCCCAAGAACTGTGAGTGGGGACAGCATCAATGCGGCTCAGAGCATCCCAGAGCTGGAGGACCTCTGGATAGATTCAGAATCTGCTGAAAGTCTGGTTGGACTGTAGGTTCGTGCGGAGCAGGCGATACCTCTGGTGACCACCTGTGTAGACAGACACTCTCTAAGACAATGGTTCTCAATCTTCTTAATGCTGCAACCTCTTATTGCAGTTCCTCATGGTGTGGTGGCTTTTAAACATAAAATTAGTTTTGTTGCTACTTCATAACTACAATTTTGCTACTGTTATGAATCTTAGTGTACCTATCTCTGCTTCTAGGTCATCTTGGGTGATCCCTGGGAAGGGGGTTAACGCCCACCGGTTGAAAACTGCTACTCTAGGGTCATTATAGGGTGTGTATGTGTCTTCCACTGCTAGAATGGAACCCTTTTCCTAACCAGGCCAAAAGTGCTGAGATATGGGGGGAACCTACCTGACCTCCTCTGCAGCAAATGCTTGGGTTACGGCAGATCTCATCAAACTTCCACAACTCAGCAGATGATGTAATGGATTATCCACTTAGGTTAATGGAATTAATATGACAAACCACAATCTCCCCAAACCACTTGGCAGACCCTCCAATGGACATATTTCATGGGTAAGTCACAGTTCAGGCCAGAGAAACTCCCAGAAGAGACATACACATATGCTCAAGCCATAGAACAGACTCAGTACTTAAACATGAAGAACCATTCAACCATTCCTTGGGACATCTAGGAAAGGTCCCCCAGATGAGGTAGGTATGGGCACTAGAAACCCCACATTTGTCTCCCCACCCAGGAAGGGCTAGCTGCTTCATTTCTTGGCAAGGATTCCTCAGTAGGGAGGGACTTGGTGGTTCTGTGGTTTAGGTACTTCTCACCAAGGCATGATGTCCTGAGTCTTCATGTTTTGGGAAGCTGTTACCATGGTATTCAGCCATACCTGGATCTACCTGTATGCCCTAGACTCCCAATGTTCCAAAGATGATCCGATGAGAGGAAATGCACTGACAAGCCACCACCATTGCTACTTTTCTGATGACTCTAAAGTAGGTGTCAGAGCTGGACAGGTCCTACATGGCCCTGAGATGCAGAACCAGTTTTGAGTGGAGATAACAGGAAGCCATTATTTGGCCTGACAGAACAAGTTCTGCAATGGAACTAGCCACGAAGGAGTGGCTCCCTCTGGGGCTGTTAGCGGTATTCCTACAGGGACCACTCATCTCTGTGATTGTCAGGGGCTAACCAAAGTGACCAGAGCCTGGAGACTGGGGCTTTTGTTTCTTATCAGAGAAGGAAGATGAGAGATATCCCCCAACCCCACCCTAAGCGACCGAACACATTTGCCTCCCAGGATCTGTACAAGAAAAGGCCGTGCTGTGCACTGCAGAAGTCTCATTACAGTTTGTCCCTGGAACTGAGAGCTAGCAAAGGCGGCAGCTAGGACTATATGAAGCCTCTCAAGCTAGCTCAGGAGGGCCTTTGACCTTGAGGACAATGTTCTAACAAGTTATCTCCTAGGAAACCTTTGGTCCTCCCAGAACTTCATAGGAGACCTCTGGGGTCTTGCAGATTGCTTGGTTCTCAGGGGAGGAGAGTTGCTTTCGCTGTATTCGGCCCATCCTTTGGCTTAAAGACCTAGTAAAAAGCAGACTTAAAGACGGCGTCTAAAACTGGGGAATGGTGGCGAATGAGTTTGCTGGCGTTGGAGAACTGAACTAGCATTAAGATCCTCTCTAGATCCTGTGCAAAATTAGGAAAACGAGAAGACCTTCTGGCATCCCTTCCCCTCCCCACTCCAGCGCATTAAAGAAACCAGGCGGCAAGGTTCTGGGGGCTGCTTTTATGGGAACGACCTGACAGAGGGCATGGTCCGTACAAAACCAGGAACAATACATACATATATATATTATATACAGAGACGGGGTCCTCCAAGGGCGGGGCAGGAGCGCTGCCGGTCAAAACCGGAAGTACGTCGAGGGCCCGCCCACCCGGCTCCGCCCCCTCCATCTGCCTGGGTGAAGTGCAGGGGCCGGGCACTGTGACAGCCAGCTCTTTCCGGGGAGTCGGGGAACGTCTAGGGGAGGAAGAGAGGGGCAAGAAATACTGATTGATGGTATGGTCTATTTACAGGGGACTAGGAGAAACCAAAAAGGATAGAACTGGGTTCTTTTAAAAAGAAGGAAAAAAGGGAACAGAAATTTAGGCTTAGGGCAGGGGTGATATGTGGAAGTGGCAAGAGATGGATTCTGAAAGGGGAGGGTACCTGAGGGGGTCTCACCTCCCTTGGTCCAAGCCCCAATTTGGGGTTAAAGTGGGGAAACTGAGTCAGTCAATTTCACTTAGAAAGCAGGCTGACAGCAAGCAGCCCTGGTCTCCAAAAAGATGAGTAGTAAAATTTTGCCCTCCAGTGAAAACATTGGAAAACAGTGGGGGAGTGGAGGAGGGGAGGCTGAGTCTCTTAGATGTTAATACAAGGCTTCCAGGTGTGGCCCCGAGCAGGGCCTAGCTCCCCAGTGAGAGCTCTGCAGGCACACTACCTAAGCGGACCTCCCTCCCTCCTGGCATTCCTAGGCTAGACCAAGGAAACCCCCAACCCCAGAGTGGCCTCAGGGCAGTTCCAGGAGGAGGCCTATGGCTGTTTGGCACCCGGAGAGAGGAGGCACTCGGAGAAGTTGAGGGCTGCTGCCCTTCCTAGGAAAGGGGGCTGGATTCCAGGTGTTCTGGACTTACCCTTTCCCCTACTCCCATTCTCCTTCCCCCTGAAGGATACAAGAGAAATCAGTGCAGGACCAGGCCCAGCCTCCGGCTCAAGGGTGGGCTCTAGCCCTCCTGGGGGTGGGGAGCAGGGGTGGGAGATGTTGAGGCAACCCCTCCAAGCAGGAGGCCAGAATGCAACAGACAGCACAGTGATGGGGAAGAGGAAAGGGCCAAGAACGTAGAATCTCAAGTCAAGAGGCCCAGGGGCCATATGGACCCTGTGGGCAGGGAGCAGCCTCCAAGTGGTGAGATGCTGGGAGAGCCCCAGCTCCACTCCGGTCCAGAGACACAGGCTGGAGGTTATAAAGTCTGGCAGTTTGGTCTGCAGGTCCTTGTGTCCATCCACCACCCAGGCCAGCTCTTAGCTTCTCTCGGCCTCTGTGCCTCAGCCCCACAGGGCAAGGAGGCCGCTCTTCCAGCCAGCATTGTCTGCCCTGGCCACCCTAAAGGGGCTTGTAATATGGGCCCTCTGGTCCCTGAAGCTGAGGGAGATGGGGGTGGAGGAGTAGGGGAAGTCGGGGCACCTGTCCCCAGGCTGGTCGGGGTGGGGTGAGGATTGAGGACAGGGGGTGAGGATGATGGGAGGGGATTATTATTGTCCGGTCAAGGAGTTATCCCTGTTAAGTAGAATTGGAATTCCTCAGTGTTTGCAGATTTCCTTCCAGTTCTGAGATCTGGAGAACAAAGAGAGGAGGCATCAGGCCTGGCCACTGAGCACAGTTCCTGCAACTTCACCCCCACCCTAGGCTATGACCCTGAGCTCCCAGCCAGCACTGCAATCCTTCCCAAACACCCCATTGAGTGAGTACTGGATTCCAGCTTCCATGCCGCTCCCTCTGGGCTGCCCAGGGCTCTACCTTGTCCAGAAGTTTGTCCATTTCCTCCTTCCTGGCTAGCTCCGACTCTTCCAGTACCCGACGCTGGGCGGTCTCTTTTTTCAGGAACTCGATCTCCCTGGAGACAGGCGAGGAACAGATGGTGGGTTAGGGTGTAGGGTGTGGCTTTGGTCCAGGGAGAAGCAGGTTTTCCTAAGGCCTCTAGGGCCCGAGTCTGGTACCCCATTGTGGTGCCCCCTAACTTCCTTCCATGTACATTGTTTCCCTACTCGGCTGCAGGAAGGCCGGGGTGGAGACTAAAGGCCTCTCCACCTGCCCGGGCCCAGACCCAAAGCTCTTGCTTGACACATACTTTTGCTGGTAGTCCTTGATGAGACGCTTGGCCTTGCTGTACTTGCGCTCCAGGGCCTGATACTGGGCCTGAGTCTCCCGAAGGTGCTCATCCACAGCCTGGCACAGGCTCTGAGCCTCACCCCAGTAGCCTTCTAACTTCTCCATCCGCTCCTTATTCTCCTCCACGCTCTGCTCCAGCTGGGCCTTCTCCACCCGCCAGCGCCCTTTCTCCTGCTCCAGACTCTGCAACTGTGAGGAAAGAACAGCCCTGGGTCGGAGGGGGCCCGAGTGAGCCCCTGGAGGTGACAGCCTCCACGGATTCCTGTGCCCGTGGAGCCTACTGGTCCCCAACTTCTCTGAGGCTGACCTGAGAGTTCTGCTAGGGGTGGTAGCAGGCACCTGTGAGTCACTGTTTAGCAACTTCTACCTTATCCAGAAGATGGGAATGACATGCCTCACGGCTAGTGAGATGGTAGATACGAAAGACAGTCACCACCAGCTCTGCGCCCTCTGCAGCCCTGGTTTGCTGACCAGTCCCTATCCCTGGAGATTCGTGAATAATCCAGTTCCTTTCCCGCTCCCAGGGGACTGTATTCCTGATGGCTCAGTCTGCATTCTTCTCTCTGTGTCATTCAAGACAGCACCACCTCCTACAGCACCTCACAGCACCTCACAGCAGAGCCCCAAATCCTGAGTTCCTGCCAGATTCTGCACCTAATCTAGCCGCGCCTCGCAGCCTTTCAGAGGTACCATGCCTCAAGTCACACAGCAGCCCCAACTCTGAGCTCCCAGTCCTGGTTATACGTCTTACTTGCTGCAATACCTCAGGCCTTCCTACAGACCCTCACACTTGCTACAGGGCCTTTGCAGATACTGTTCCTTCTGCTAGGAGTGCCCCGCCTGCTCTCCCTTGTACACCTGTTGTCTATCAATTTCCCAGAAAAGCCTGGCTGGGAATTCAGTACGGCACTACCCCCTGCCCTACCACTGGATGGGTTCCTCCTGATCTGGAGGCTCAGAAACTCTTCAGGTAGTAACAACAGTTAATGGTGTGCAAACTCAGAAGACACACAAGGACCAATTCTGCCTTTGCTCATAACTGTGCCTGACGTGGCGTAAGCTGCCTAGAAGTTACCTTAGCTGTCAGTTGAATGCCTCTTTGCTTTCTGAGCCTGAAACCACCTGTGACCCGCCATCTGCTTTGTGCCCCGAAAACATCCCCCCATTCCTTCCCATTCCTGGCCTGTACTCTGCTCTGACAGCCTCTGCCAGGGTCTCTAAGCAGTTTGTCCATATCCAAGTCTTTCTTACTACTGTACCCCCTCTCCACCCTCACACCCTCACCCCCATTTTCTAGGTGGTGAACTTGCAACAACAACAACAAAAAAAGCTAGGGTCTACAGCTCCATGCCTGTAGAGCCAAAACTAGAAGGGTAAGGTCTGTACAATGATGTTTTCTAGCTTTGTGCCAGAAAAAAGCTTCTTCTCCTCTCCCAGCAGGGACCACTACCATGCACTGCCTAGCCTGCAAGCTCCCACCCAGACTCTCATGCTCTGCCCGGACACCCATCCCCTGCCCTCCTCCATCCACGTGGGAGAAGACACACGTGTTGCTGTTGTGCCCCATCTTCACGGCCCCTGGAGATCGGTTTCTCCTACTATCCCGGAAACCCCGTGGGAGTTGGGACTCCTTCGATATATAGAAATCTGTGTGTCTACAATGCCCGGGAGAGTGTGGGTACCCAATGTGCTTGTAAGCATCTGGTCTGCATGCACAGTAGCCATGTGTGTTACCAGCTGGTGCTCTTAGTACCAGCATGTGTACTGCTGGCCCAGGTAAAAATGTGCACGTCCTCTGACACTCTTCCTGGGCCAGGTAGCCTGAATAGTGGTCATGTTTGTGAGCTTCTGTGACCTAGTCAGGCCAGTGCCTCTGGCAGAATCAGTCACGGGTGTCTGGAAACCATATCTGTGCAGACGGAGTGTGTAGGCGTCTGAGTGAATGGGGCTGTGGATTCAGGCTACCATGTGTCACTATGTGCGCCGCTGTGTACGAGGGAGTAAAAAAAAAAAAAAAACCCTGTCTTATCTCAGGGCCTGTGCAGAAAACACAGACATCAAGATTAAGACTTGGTTCATCAACACCGAACTGCTGATACTGACTTCTGACTGAGCACCGACCCCAAAGCAGGCTGCAGATATCCTGTATCTGCTGTAGGATTTCCATGCATCGTCTCACTGGCTTCCCACCTACACAGCTCCATGCTGTCAGCTTTTATACCATGTTTTACATATGAGGGGAAGAGACCCAGTGAATGAAGAGGGTAACAGATGAGACAGAGCTCTTGGGCTCTTAATCCTGGTAACCCCCTGGCCTCACAGTAGGCCACGGTGAACTGTCGTACGTTAGGGGGCTGCGTGTGTGAAGGCAGAGCGCCTTCCACCAGCCCTCAGGCTTCAGTACACACTCACACGCACACTCACATGCACACATGCATGCACACCCTCACCTTCCGTTTCAGCTGCTGGATTTCCGCTTCAGTGACAGCATGCTTGATCTGGAGCTGTAGACACAAGGTGACACTCAGCTCCCAGGGCCGGCTACCCACCTGCCTTCACCCACTGCCCCAGGGCCCCCCTTCCAACCTCCTTGAACTTGTGCACTAGCTTTTCAGGCTCCATCTCCACAGGGGACAGCGCATCCTCATTCTCTGCTAGTTCAAACACCTCGATGGCCATTTCACCCCCTGGGAAGGTCGGGCTCAGTTCTTCATCTTCATCGGTGGCGTATTCTCCTGTCTGTGGAAGGATGCAGCCAATGTGGGTCCATCTACCCCACTTTCCTCAGCAACCCCACTGCCGGGCCCGAGATCAGCAGCAGCATGCTCATGTTGGACTGGGGACAAATCAGGGAGTCTCTATGGCTAGAATAGGGACACTGTCAACTTGCAGAAACATCTTGTAAGGTTTTCTCCATCACATGGCTTCCTTGAGGACCCATCCCTCCCCTAATCGGGTTCCCTAGACTAAGGGCTCTACCCTGCCCCCAGAGTAAGGACTCAGAGAGGACTGTTTTCCTTCTAGTTACAGGGAGACATTAGAGTGGGACTCTTCTCTTTAACCAGGGGTTCTCTGAGGGGAGGGTCTGCTTCTCTCTCAGACCATAAGCTGCCCTGGAACTTGGGGGTTTTGTTGTTGTTGTTATTGTTTTGTTTTTGCTTTTTTGTTTTATCAAGCCTGGGAAAAGAAGAGGCAAATGGCTGCGCTGCTTCATCTAACCACCAGAGGGCAGTCATGGCCCTACCTCCTCATCATCTTCTCCATACTGGGCGTATCTCTGCTCCATCATTTCCCGCTGCCATCTCTCCTGCTCCAAGGTCTGCTGAATTAGCTGGGCCACTTCACTCTGTTCTCCAGGCCGCTCCCGGCCAATCATGAACCTGCAGGGGCACCAGAGTCATCTGTCATTCTGGCGTCATCCCAGCCTGTCTACAGCTGGGAATGCCACTGCTGCCCTCCTTGTGTGGAGCCCTCCCTCCAAACCTAGGCTCTCCCAGGGGAGGTGAACTGAGAGCCTGGGTCCAGAAGCTGTAGAATTATTAATGAATAGGGGAGCTGGGGCTCTCACATGGCTGCCTACCAGAAGCAGGAAGACCTGCTAGCCTTCCTGGCCAGCTGTGGGAAGAGGATGCCAACCAAGCTTTGGGCTGGGCTACAGGGAACGTGAGCTCTGGGGCTCTCGGCATAGAAGCTGTTGCCACCAAAAAGAAAACAGCACAAAACCAAACCAAACCCAAAGCACAGGAGTGGCTAAAATGACCCATCCTAGGGGAAGGGTGACAGACCACAGAGGTGTGTCTTGGGTGCGCTCCAAGCCCCTGGCCAGGAAGGGGCAGGATGATGGCAACTACAGATTACCATGGGGAGGAAACAGTGGGACTTCCAGGCACCAGCTCCTCCTCCCCCAGCCACCCACATCCTGTTTCTCTCCAAAACCCTTTCCTGGGGGCAGTGCCCCTCTACAAGTGGGGCAGGGAGCAGTCCCCAGGTGAGCTGTCAGAGATGCATGCAGACTTCTACTCCACTTAGAGGAGCAGCCTTACCAACAGGACATGGGGTGGGCCTGAGAAGGTCTAGGTGGGAGAAGCTAGTTTGGTTTTCAATAGGTGAGCCAGAGACAGAAGCAGGGAAGGAGACTAGACCAAGAGGAGAACATGGAGGCATATGAGCCTAGAAGCCTGAGTCCCAGTGAAGAACAGCAGGCAGTGATCCAGGGATGGGAAGGCAGGCCTGGCAGGGGCTGAAGGCCTAATTCCCCAGGCAGGGACCTAGTGCCTAGAGGACTAGCTTTCTGACTGTTCCCTTTCTTGACTCTCACCGCACTCGGCCTTTGGTGTTCCTAAGCACAGAGGCTGCAAAGCTCTGGGTCACTCCCACCAGGCTTGTTCCATCCACTTCCACCAGGAGATCGTTCACTTGGATCCTAGGGAAAGTGACATTTGTTACAGGGCCAGGAGAGGAACAGGACCTGTGCTAAAGGTAGACTCTTCCCACTGGAAACTCAAGGCTCAGCTCCCACAGGGTTCCCAGAAAAAGATAATGGAGAACAGAAAGAGCCAGGTAACACAGATACACTTATCCAGGACCAGGGAAGGTGGCAGGTATACTTCCTGTAACAACCATCCTCTTGCCTCCAGTCATACTCAACAGGGTGATGTGACATGCTCAGAGCTCATTTTTATACATGGTATATGCTACCACTCCAGTGTCCACTCAAATGCCTTAGACCCAAGCCTGCTCCTCCCCTGCTCACACACCAATCCGCACCCGCAAAGTTGTACACCCCTAGCTGCGGGGGTGTCCTGGCCCCCTTCCACAGGAGCGCAAGATGAGGTGGTAGCCTAGCTTGGGAGGAGATACAGAAGGTGGGGGAAGATTTGGATACCTTCTTCCTCTACTTCAACCTCCTGGGAGGCTCTGAGCCTCACAGGGCTTCAAGTGGAAAGGGAGACAGTGCCTGAGGAGAGCAGGTTTCTCCCTTAGAGCTTAGCCCATGATGCTCACACTCCTGATTTGCTAGCGAACAGGCAACAATGGCCACGCTCTAGGAAGGAAGGGAAGTGCCAGGCAGGATTCCATCCTTTCTGTTCCTGCTGCTTTTAAGCCACCTATGCCATAGCAGGCAAAAGCCCTCTGAATTGGGCACCCATGCCTCTAACAACATGACCCTACTGTAACTCAGTCCTCACCACTCATCCCTGTCACATGGAGGGGGTGTGGGTGTCAACCCTTCACAGCTTTCCTGAGGGAAAGCCTTATAGCAGTTCCTACTTCCTCCTCGGTAACACACACGACAGGAAATCTGGCAAGAGAGGAGGAACCTGGGTGCCGTAGCTCTGGCGCCCTTCGAGAGCTTTCAGATTTACAGAATCCCAGTCATCTGGCCAGAGATGTTCCACACAGACGCACACCTATGTACATACAATGAGCAAACCTCAGCTCCAGAACACGGCCACAACTAGCCCAATCCCATCCATCCCTGGATCCCTGGTTATCTACACTCCTGCCCCATTGGTTTTCACTCAGGCTGGGGACACACAGCTCAGTTGGTAAAGTGTTAGCATTGCATCCCCATGTTCACAAGGAACCTTTTATTTCTATTCATCTATCTATTTATTTATTTTCCAGACAGAATCTCACTATGGAATCCTGGTTACCTGGGCGCTCATTATGTAGACCAGGCTGGCCTCAAACTCAGAGATCGCCCTGCCTCTGCCTCCCTGGTGCTGGGACTAAAGGTTTAAGCCACCACACTTGGCCACGAGAGACCTTTACAAACTCACTCGGCCTTGCTAGTTCCTGCCTGGCCTTCAGCTCTTTTCAGTATCACTTCCTCCAGGAAGCCCCGGGTGGTCCAGCCCTCCTGCTTTTTGTTTCTTTGTTTTGTTTTCTGAGATAGGGTTTCTTTGTGTAACAGCCCTGGCGGTCTGGGAACTCTCTTTGTAGACCAGGCTGGCCTCGAACTCACAGAAATTCCCCTGCCTCTGCTTCCCAAGTGCTGGTATTAAAGGAATAAGCCACCACTCCTGGCTAGGCCCTCTTACTTGGGGCCTTTCATATATGGCTCTCCATTCACCCAGTTTGTTTGTTCTGTCTGGTATCTGTACTACTTTACTACGCTGCTTGTTTTCCAAGGGTAAAGCCCTCTACACTGACCGCCAGGGCCTGGCACCAACCCAGCGAGAGTCAGGCCCTCGGTATTTGTTAAGGGAAAGAAATTCAAAAGAAGCTTTATTCCAGACACACAGTCCGAGTTCTTCCTACTAGGGCCAACACACACCCTAAGCCGGTACGCACCGTGCTAGGTACAGCTAAACTTCACACCCCTCCCCCACAGAATGTGTGGAGCCCTGGGGAGGGGTTCCATCTGTTCGTGGCTGTCACCCCAAAGCCTGGCACAGCACCTTCACAGCGGTGCTCCGTGAACATCCAAAGACACATACACACAACACACACAGGCCTCCCAGAGGCTGCCGCCCCCCACCCCAGATGATGACTTCTAAAACAGACTTGGGGAAGGGAGTGGAAAGAGGGTGGTACCTGCCATCCCGATGGGCTGCACCACCCTCAGTCACAGTCTTGACGAAGATGCCCAGCTTCTCCAGGCCCATGTCGGCTCCGGCGCCCATGCCAATGATGCTGATGCCCAGGCCCTCAGAGTCTGTGAGGCAGAAGGGGAGATGCCATGGCTGACAGGGATCCTCTACTCGATACCCATTCCTTTTAATAAGCAGTCCCCAAGCTCAGGAGTCACCCCACAATGGAAAAGAACCATGGTTCAACCCATCTCCCTTTTCCCGGGCTAACTCATGTGGGTTACTTCCTGCCCTTTGCCCTATCCAAGCTGACAAGCGGCAGGGTGTGTGTGAGGGTGGGGTGTGGCAGATTAATGTGTATACAGATAAGGGATTGTGGCCGGGATGGGGACTGAGCCAGGACTTAGCCTGAGCCTTTCAGTCTCTCGTCAGTTACTCTCAGCTAAGCCCCAGCTTCACTAACCAAACATGGATATCCACTGCCTAGCTACACTTGCACTGCCTGTCCCATGGACCTCAAGCATCCAAACATATGACCTTCCCCATGAACACTCCCCGAGGACAGGTACCTATATCCACTAGATGCCTGGGAAGCATCCAAATTCCTCTCTTCCAGTTCTGGGCTCTGCTAAGTCAAGTGACCACCAGGCACTGTTAATTGTTCCTGCCTGGTGCATCCACTTTCACTAAGCAACTGCTGACACCGATATGGGAGGCCATCGGCCACTGTGACTCCTCCCCTTATCCATACCACAGAGATCTTCCTTTTCTTTTTTTTTCCTCTACCCACCCTCAAGCAAGGTTTCTCTGTGTAGCCTTGGCTGTTCTAGAACTCACTCTGTAGACCAGTTTGTAGAACTCAAGAGATCCATCTGCCTGCCTCTGCTTCCCAAAGGCAAGTGCCACCACTGCTGGGGCTGTGAACTTTCTAGAACAGCTTTCCCTGTCCCCACCACAGCTCCCAATCCCTCAAAGAAATGACCAAGCTCTCCATGGTCCATGCCACCCTGGCTACGCATTCATCCTGTGCCGAGTGGACCTCCCTATTCAACCCCACTTTCCAAACAGCTCTTCTCTGAACTCCCTCCCGAGAGCTCACTTTAGAGGGTACTTCCCTGGTGAGGCTCTATCAAACACAACCTCTCTTTCCTCCTAGCACATATAATGGCACATAAGTCTCAAGTCAGAGGAGCCATCTCCCTGGGAGCCTCCTTTTCCCTGCCCCTGAGCCTCCAACAGAGCCCAGGATCACCTCCACAGTACTTAGGAGATGTGTCCACCAGTATCACCCCTTGGCAATATACTGGAGAGACACCAGTGGCTACTGAAGGAAGGCCAAGAAAGTCAAGTAGGTGCTGGAGTCAAGAAGTCTAGCATGTGGGTACACAGAGGTGGCAGGGCTAGCACCACAGAAGATCCCAGTGTGTGCCTTAGATTGGCCTGGTCGCTCACCCTTCTCCAGCTCAACAGGAAACAGCTCCAACCTCTCCACTCGCTTCTCTAGCTCATATTCCGCAGAGGCTGCCATGGGATCCACATCCTCATTGCGTCGGTCGTAGTCCTCGTTAGAGTAGGTGCTGAATACCTGGGGGATGGGGAAGCGGCTCTCAGAGGTGCATAGGAGCACAAGAACACATTGGCAGAAGACCCGAGGGCCGTGGGCCGGCTGAGCTGCCTGAAGCCCCATGTCACTCCTTCCAGAGGCCCTTCCCTTGCAATGATCTCGAAAGGAATCCAGCTCTCAGCAAAAGGGCTTCTAGAGCCCAGGGTCAAGAGAGAGAAAGATCCATTCCATATGGTATAGTCTGGGTAGGACCAGATGGACACTCAGGGAGACGGCAAGGTCTGGGAATCTCCAATACCAGGACAGAGGGAAAGGAAGAGACAAGACCTAAGAGCCAGACAGCGGAGGGTGGACACAAAGACACAGATGAGGAACAGGCTGAACAGAAGACAGAAGGAGGAGGAGGGGAGGAAGGATGAAGAAGACACTGGAGGGTGCCAGATGGGGAGGGGGAGGGGAGTCACGGAGCAAAGAGGGAAAGGCACCAGGACCCTTCCCTACCCAGCTGCTGAAGTAGATGGCCATAGAGGGGTGGGGAGGAAGCAGAGAGGCTCCTTTTACTTCCTTGGAGAAGGGAAGGCCATTAAATCCCAGGTAGGCCTCAGAGAGCAAGAGTCAGGGAGAAAGTGGAGCCCCTATGACACTTCCGTTCACCATAACTGTGTCCCTGAAGAACAGCCCTATCTGCAGGTACCAGAAGAGCCAGGCAGAGGCCCCAAGACTGGGGCCCTAAAGGGACCAAGGATCACGTGCAGTGGCAGTCTGTCTGTCCTTGAACAGCATTCCCTGTGCTTCTCTGCTGTCTCTCTCCTAGGTGTCTAAGTCTGACCTCGTCATAAGATCAGTGAAAAGGAGACAGGACTTTGTGGGTACCGATGAACCACGGTGGTTTTGGGTTTTTTTTTTGTTTGTTTGTTTGTTTTTGTTTTTTGTTTTTTTTTTTTTTGGCTTTACTGCTAGCCATGACAAGTTGGCATCGCTTCAAGTTAAGTGGAGGCAGAAGAGGTAGAGGCGGCTCTTATCAGCTGGATGGGCCAGAAAGATTAGAGGAAGACAGCGTCTCTAGCAAGATCTGTGCCAGGCCCTCCTCTGCTCTAGGAACGTGCTCACGGGCACCCTGTAGGCAGGGTTACTCCTCACAGAGGCGCAGTGCCACAGTGGGAGGTGGAGAGAATACTTCTAGGACCAGACGGCGACACAGATGGGGAAGCAGTGCTCACCTAGCTAACACCCCTGACTCTACGGTATCAGACACTCACATCAGTCCTTTCATGCCCATCCAGTGGCCAACAGATTGCTCCCCAACATCTGGCCAGCAGTCCCAGCCTTGAAGCAACAGCTCTATTCTACATATACTCTATTACCCAAGGTCATAGGGGTTGCTTATCCAGGAGCAGGGGCGGCACCAGATTCTAGACGGGCTGCAGCTGGCGGGCGGTGACTCAGTTGCCTATTGTAGAGGTGTTCCAAGCTTTAGGACAAAGACTGCATCAGCCTGGGTCAGCAAACTGGCCTTGTCCCATCTCTTCATCTGAGGCCTCTGGCCTTTACCCTGTACCCAGAGACTGTGTCCCCCAGCCCTCTCCTAGTCAGCCAACCCATCTCCACTTGCCATGACACACTCCACTCTGGAGGCCTGATCTGGGCCTTTTCTTCTGTCCACAACCTGTTCACCCTCTGCATCATCTTGCCCTCTGTGGGAAGCCCATTCAGACCTCAGGCTCAGACGCTTGGGACCACTAGTCCTTCCTATCAGAAGGCCCTCGGGTTCAGCTACCTCCTCAGCTGATAGTTTGGAATCACATCCTCTGCCCCGAGCAGATACCCCGACCTCCATCCCGGTGACAATTGGGTCAGTGAGGGGCATAGAACCCTGGCTTCAGAATCAGTGTGGGGGTGGCAGAGGAGAAAAGCCTGGGGCTCTGGCCAGGCTGAGGAGAACGAAAGCCCCAGTAAGGCCAAAAGTCAGACACGTGGAGCCTCTGTACTGCCTTGGCTCTCACGCTAGTGGCCAGCTTGCTTCAGAGCCACCAGGGAGTCCGGAGCACTGCTCCAAATCATGTGCTATTTTTTACCAAAAAAATCAGGGTAAGGCGTCAGATATAGACAGAGGCCCAGACCACATTCCCTCTCTGCTCAAAAACCCCATGGGCAACTACCCCTGACACCCTCCCAACAGCCTTCACTTCTTCCTAGATCCCACTGCCTTCACAGGGAACAGGGCATGGAAGAGTCTTCCAAACCCCTGGGCAGGGAGGGGTGAGAGGCCAGCCACCCTTAATCTTCTGGACCTCTGCTGGCCTGGGGGAAAGGAGGAGGCGGAGTGAGAGAAACTTGGGCAACTTTGGTGTCTAAGAGTAGCTATGGAAACTGCAAGCAAACATGGAGTTTGGCTTCAGAGGGCAAGGAGGAGCAGGGTCTAGGCCAAGAAAGTCCTTGGTGCTGTATACTCCCACTGGGGCAGGCCAGGTGCTAGGCTCAGTAGAGCTTGGGTAGGAAGGAAAAGACCATCAAGGCTGGGCTCACAGGGCAGTGGGAAATGGGAGTGGTCTCCTGTTCTTAATTCTCCCCAGGGGACATCTTTTCTCTACCACCACTACTCAGAGGATCTCAAAGCAATGACTGGCACAGTTCACAAACCAATCACCAATAGTGGTGTTAGAGAAAGGGAGGGGGGGTGCTGAAGTCCCTCTTCCCTGAGCAAGCCCCCAGCCTCTTTTAAAGTAAATCGAGAATACAGAAAGAGGAAGGATTCCCAAGGCTATAGGCCTGCACCTTAGGGGAACTTCCAGACTCACCGCCTTCTTCCTGTAGGGCCTGCTCCTTCAAGGACCACATAAGATGCCCCTTTCCAGTGCAACCCTGTATATGGGAAGCTGGCCCAGCACAGACCCTAAGATGTAGTCTTTTCCCCCAGCTCCAGTCACATGGCCATGGACCAGCACATCCTTGAAGTCTGCTTCTTTCTTTCACTTCTGCAAAGTTGGAGTGGGGGTACTGGCAGGGAAGAAGGGCAGTCTTCCTCTGTTATCTTTGTTTTGGGAAGTTCCTAGCTCCCCTCTCTCTCTCACCCTAGACAGTGCCAGCCTCACACATCGAGAAGCAGGAAGTGTCCCTAAGGTCCCCATTTTACTCTTCCTGACAGCAGGGCATATGTAGGAACAGTATCCGGAGGACAGGTCCCACACCCCTTTGGGCCAGCCAAGTCCCAGCCTCTGGCAGCCTCTGGAAAAAAGAATGTCTGGGGGAGGAAGAGAAAGCAGGTGTCCCAGAGTAGGAGTGGAACTGGGAGGGATGCTGGGCGGGGTTAGGAACCTGAGGGCAGGTCGCAGCAGGCCACCTTCAAAATCACAGACCCGAAAACCTTCCCACTCTGACAAACAGCTGGAAGTTCCCCCACGCCTCCCTCATTGTGGGAACTTCTGGGAACCCGGCTGGGTGGCAGGGGCTGACTCAGCCTGCCAAACACGGACGTCTGGGCGGGAGCGACCACATGCACGTGGCAAGGGCAGCTCGGGGGCCTAAGGGGCACCACTCACTTGGATCGGTGCGGTGCTGAAATGGATCTTCCGGCTCGGGGCTGGGTCCTCTTCCTCTGAGAGGCCGGGAATCTCCACACACCCTGACTCCGGCTCGTAGGGGGGCTCCCCATCCTCCTCGTCTTCTTCATCGTCCTCCTCCAGGGCACTCCCCCCAGAGTCCTCCCCGAGTCCACTGTAGGCGCTTACGTCCACCAAGTCCGCTTCCGAGAAGTCCTCCTTCTTGGATTCATCCACCTCCTCAGGTGCCATGTCTGGGGCCCGGCCATTGTCCACCCCCCTCTCTAGCGTCGCAACAGACGCGGACGCCTCCTCCTCGGGGACCGCTTCGGCCTTGTGTTCCTCGGGTGCAGGGCTGGCTGTGGTGGCCGAGGTGCTGCCATTCTCCAAGGCTGCATGGACGGTCACCTCGGCCTGGATCACTTCCCCAGGAGCCGACTCAGCCTCAGACTCCCCACTTTCCTCTACCTCCACAGGCTTGATCTTGCGCACCTCCCGCGGCTTAGGCGGAGGTCGGGCAGGGGCCACCCGGTGCTGTGGGGGCTGCTGCCCTCCGGGGCCACGCTCCTTCTCGGTCGCGGCATCCCCCGACGGGGCGGGAGGCGGCGGCGGTGGCTGGAACACCCGGGACCGCTTAGTGACCAGCTTCGAGTTGACCTGGGGCGCCCCCGCGGCCCGAGGGGGACCGGGTGCACGGTGAAGGCCGGTCCTCGAGTCTGCTTTCTCGAAGACCGCACTGAGCTGGCTGACAGTCGGCGACACGGCGTCAGCATCCAGCTTGTCCAGCGCCTCGGTGCTGCCGTTAAAGCGCACTACGACGTCCAGCTTCCGGTCCTGCAGGCCGGCGCGCTCCTGCCTCAGCAGTCGCCGCGCCACGGCCTCCTTGTCGCCACCCGAGGCCGCGGGGACGCTCCGTTCGAAAAGCTTCCGCGTCTCCTGCAGCCGGGACGGCGGGTGCGGCGGCGGAGCGGGCTGCGCCGAGGGCGCGGGCTTGGAGTCGAAGCGGCTCACGCGCTCCGACACACTGGTGCCCAGCTTGAGCAGGGCACTGTGGTCCACGTTCTCGTTCAGGCTGCTGGCCCGCGGCAGGGACAGGCGCACGCCGCGATCGGACGCCCGTGGGGCCTCGGCCATGCCTGCGCCGCCGCCTGCCTCACCCGGCGGCCCCGCGGTGGTGCCCATTTGCAGGAACATACTTTTGATGCGGTGGACGTTGGAGCCATATTTCTTATGGTGGGCCGCCTTGGGTGCCTCGTCGGGCCCCGGCGCATCGGGAGGCTTTAGTGCCTGGATGCCCGCTTCGTAGGCGCTGCGATGCGGGGAGGCGCTCCGGAGGGGACCCCCGGGCCCCCGAGGCTCCGTCTTCATCATGATTAGGGAAGCCGGGTTCGCATCCCCCCGCTCCCCGCTGCTCCCCTCCAGCAGGCGGCTGGCCAAGTCGGGACCACCGCCCCCTCCCCCAAAGAAAGAAATCCCGAAAGGCCTTCTATAGAGTCCCCCAGAAACCAAGCTGCCAAAAAACCAGTTAACCCTGCTTTAAAAAAAAAAAAAAAAAAAAAAAAATCTCCGAGCGCCCTGTGTGGGTCGCCTCCCCCAACCAAGCTGCCAAAGACAGCCAGCCCCCTTCGAAAGCTCTAGCGGCCTGGTGCGTTCGCCCCCACCCAAACTGAAGAAGCGGAGGCTGGCTGGAGCCGCTGGGACCGCGCGCCCAGCCCGCGAAGCAGCGGCCGCGGTACCGGCTCACATCCTCCGAGGCGGTGTCAGCGGCGCTGGCGGCGCAGGCGCCCCCTACTCCGGCCGGGGGCCTTGGCTCTCGGGGTGCCCGGCATCCCCGCGCCCGTGGCTGCTCCGCTGACCCGGGCCGCTCCGCCGCGCCTCCCTCCCTCCCTCCCTCCCCCCCGCGCCCCGAGCCTCGGTCTTTCTCTAGCTCTGCCCGAACCAAGGCTGCCGGAGACCGAGCGGCTGCCCTTCTCGCCGCCGCCGCTGGGGGACTGGTACCGCTGGGTCCTAAAGGGATCGGATTTCCGGGGCCGGAGCCTGTGAGCCCTCCCCTTCCCTTCCACCCTGTCGCCTGGTCTCTCCTACTCACAGTTGGCAGACAGCCTTCCGCAGCTCCTCGGACCTTGGCTATTCTTCTTCAACCCTCCCATCCCCAGATCGGCGGCTTTTCACAACCCACATAGGCGTCCCCTCATTTAACCCTGGGGGCGGGGAACCATCTAGCCACAGCAGGCTCCGAGTTGGCCTTCTCCTCCCACAGAGTGAAGGGGTTCTGTGGGGAGGGCCCTTAATCATTTCCTTAACGCTCCTTAGAGTGTTCAGGGCTAACAGCATCAAAACTGCTAGGTCAAAGCACATATTTCTAGCTCCCTTCCAAAGTTGGGGAAGGGGAATCTCAGGGGCAGGACCTGGGATTCTTCATTTTAACAACTCTCCCTAAGATTTTTTTTTCTTTTCTTTTTCTTCTTCTTTTCTTTCTTTTCCTTTTCTTTTCTTTTTTCATTTTTGGGCACCTCTCAGGATGTAAAACTTTGGCCCAGCAACCTTTGTGGTGCCCCGTAGGGAGGAGAAATTGGGAAAGGGATAGGGTGGGGGTGGGGGTGGGGGTACAATCACCCAAATGGCAGCGATTACCAAAGCTGCTTTTTTGCCTTTGGAACTCTGAAGTTGATGTTTTTCACCTGCCAGCTTGGCGAGGGGTGTAGAATCCTGGCCTCCATAACCTGCCACAGAACTACCAAACAGGAAGGTTTGGAAGGTGATGCGGGAGGTTGGAAGGAATGATTTCAAAGGCCTAGGACCAACGTTTCCCTATGGAGAGTTCTACGTTGGGTCTCGGATTCAGAAGATTCTGATCATTTGTGTGCAAGTGTTTTTGCCTCTGTGTGTGTGTGTGTGTGTGTGTGTGTGTGTGTGTGTGTGTGTCCTACAAATCCCATCTTGGAAACTCAGCTCCTTTAGAGCTCCTTCATTCCTCACATACACAACAAGGGGTCTTGTTATTCCCTTTATCCTTCTCCAATAGTCTGGGACCTAGCAGTGAGGATCATCCATCCAATATTCAGGTCTAGATGAGTAAAGAGTCAGTCGGTAGATTCCCGGGAACTGAACAGGGTGGACACTAGGACCCAGAAAACAACTCATGCACAAAGCCTCTCCCCCCTCCCCAGCTGCTTCCTGCATCTCAGGCCTTCCTGCGGCCTCTGCCTCCTCCCCCGCCCTCTTCCCCTCCATCCTCTTCCTCCTCTTCCCGTTTTCTCAGTCTCTCCGGTTGGCTTGGCCAAGCTCATGGAGGGAACCCCCTACCCCTCCGTTCTCAGTGTGTGGGTTTTGTGGGACGCTAACCCATGGCACGTGCGAAAGAGCTCCGTGTATGGGGGATGGGACGTGGGGAAACCGCCTGGGAACCCTGAAGATTGGGATGGGGAGGAGCCAAGAACCACTGGACTGGCTCCCTAGTGAATTGTGCTTGGGGAGGGAAGATTTTTGGCTCTCATTTGGGGCCGGAGATGAACCCAGATCTTAGGCTTCCAGATGTCCCCTACATTTTTGCACAGTGGGCAGGAGACTTATCCCTCCCCAGTTCTGCATTTGGGAATATGTGCAGGGTAAAGAAGCCATCCAGGTGCCTTCTCACCTCCTGACCCATTTTACAAGCCCTCTTTCCTGAACAAGCTTTAGGACTTGTTCTCAAAGTCAAGTCTGGGGCTTGAGCCCTCGACCCTAACCGACTATGGCAGTGGGTTGCTTTTTTTTTTTTTTTTTTTTTTTTTTTTTTTTGAGAAAGGATCTGCAGTAACCTGTGCTTCATCAAACTAAACATTTAGCCAAGGATGACCTTGAACTTTTCAGATCCAACTGCCGCTACCTCCTGAGTGCTGGAATTACAGGCTTGAGCAGTCACTCTAACCCGGGGCTTCCTACTTGCTAGGCAAGCATTTTAGCAACTGTGTTAACATCCCCAGCTCCCACTGTGGCTGGGTGATGATGCCCTTCTGTTCACCCCATTGCCAGTTGGGAATCTGTGCAGTGTTCTTAGAGTTCCCTCGTGGACTGGGGGAGGGCCCAGGGCCCTGGGTGTTCTGCCCAGAATCTCCCACACCCTTTGTGGTGAGTCATTTTTAACTGGCCCCAGCCCAAGGGGTCTGTACCCACATTCCTGGCCAGGTGGGAGGAGGGGTTGAGAACCAGCTGTTAGCCTCTTTCCCAACACCCTTGGCAGGAATTTGGGATGAAATGGATTTATGGGTACCCTCAGGTCTCCCTTGTCTGGTGATTTCTCAGAATAAAACTCCTTTAAGGGCTTTGGAATACTGAGCAAATATGGCAAGCCTGGAGCTTGGGTGACTGCCGCTAATAAGCAGAGATTATTATTTCCTGGGCTCCTAGATGGCTGAGCAACACCCAAGCTGGAATTTCTGGAGAACCTTTAAGGGAGTGAGTGGTAACTGCTGTAACATCATTCTTTCCTGGGAGGTAGTAGGCACTAAACAATCTGCCTAAGAGATGGGTGGGGCATGGGGTGTCACCTCTATCCTGTCCCAGCCTGTCTAAGGCTGTCTTCCTGCGGCAATGTCCACAGGTTCTCGCCTGATTAGCATCCCAGGATAATTTGAAACTTTTGGTCTCCCCGGGGCTCATATGGAGGAAACCGTTGATGCCATGGACCAATGTATCGGGTGGTCTTAGGATGGAAGTTTTTCTTTTCCATTCCCTTGTACTGTATAGAGAGGGGAGTGGAGCGGTTCCCAAAGTCGAGCCAGGAGCCAGACTTTAGGCTGGGCTATACCACTTATTGTCTAGGTGACCTTGCAGAAGTCACATATCTCCTCTGTACTCCCAGGGGATAAACTGAGGCCTGAGAGAGGTACCAGCAGCCCAGAAACTTAGGGCCATGTGTAGGGGAAGGAGAAGCCTCCCCAGCAATGGCTAAGTGATAGAAACTGCAACAGGCAGTGATAACCCTCCCTCTCTCTCCTGGCCTGAGCGCCCTTGTTTCTCATGAGGCCTCTCTCTCAGAAGGTGCTCTTTGATGATATGCCTGGGAGGCTTGCTGGCTCTAAATGCCAGGTGTAACGGCGAAGATGGTGATGAGGACTGGTGGAGAGAGTCTGATGTGTGATAAGTCCCAGCCTTCAGCACCCTGGGCTCAGGCACGGGCTGGGTGCCAAGGCTGGCTGCTCTTCCCAGCCCCGGGCCTTTGAGACAACTTCTGAAAGCAGTTTTTGTTTGTTTGTTTGGTTCCTGGCCACTGCCATCGGTGAAGAAGCCGATCTAGACCCTGCCCTTTGGCTGTTCTATGGTTAGTCAATAACGTTCACCCCAGTTCCTCGCCTTTGTTGGTCAGGGCCTTGAGCTAGTTTTGGGAGCAAGGAGGATATGCTTGTGTACCCACATTACCAAATAGGGGAGCTCACCCAGCATGAGCTGTGCCCCGGTGGGGTGGTAGTAAGGAGTTAGAATCCTAGGGGGTTCCAAGTCCCTGGGAACAGGGAGGAGTGAGCAATGGGTCACACAGTTTTAGAGCCCCAGCTAGGGTTCTGCAGGTCTGAACTGAGTCCCAGCTCCTCCCATTCACTCCCTGACCTTGGGCTAGTTATTTTGGATTCCTCAGTTCCTAACACGCTCGACCTGAATGTCTGAAATCTTCTGACCACGGATGACCCTGGGTGTCTCCTGCTTCCTGTGAGGCACAGGCTGGGACGGGGCTTTGAAATCAGGTCATTTTTGTTAGAACACCTCCAAGCTGCCACTTCCAAGCTCAAGGTCTTGCCAAATCTCTTCATTTGTAAGCCGGAGACAAAAAAATACTAACCTCAAGGAGTTGCTGAGGGCACTAAAGAGATCCTGAATGCAGAAAGCACAGAGGCTGGAGCTCTGAGTGTGGGCTGCCTCTGCCACTGAAGGCATGTGTATTGGAGCATGTATTGGGGTGCGCATGCTGAGTGTGGGCAGGTCCAAGGCTGAGGGTGAGCTCCAGTGTCTACAGCTCTTGAGTCTATTTTCATGAGACACTGGGCCTCAGCTTCTTTTCAAGATCCATGATGTGAAATTCTGCTATAGCAACATTCCTGCCCATGGCTCCTCCAAACTCTTCTGAATCATCTCTTGTTGCCGTGGTAGAGGCTGAACCCAAAGCCTCAAGGATGCTAGGAAAATGTTACAACTCATAACTAACTACACCCCTGCCCTGAGATAATGTTTGAAGGTGACCTTTCTTCTAAACTCCCCAATGGGTCTTTTATTTCTAAAGTCTATCACTGCACCTGCAGAGAGAGGAACTCTGGGTCCCTTCTTCCCACAGCTGGGACATAGCTACCGCCTGTTCTTTCTTTCTTTCTGGCTACTGGCTTTCTCCCCTCAGTCTCACACTGTATTCTAGCACCCTGTGCAACCTTGTTAAGATCACATACTTCTTGGATACTAGGGAGGCATCAGTCTGGTGTGTCTGTTGTGGGGGATGGGGTGGGACACAGCAAAGATTTCTCCAAATCCTCAGGTGCTTGAAAGGAAAGCCTATATTTAGCTGCCTTAGCCTGTAAATATGTATTCTGCCACAGCATAGTTGTGGTACAGACATGCAGAGAGGTCAAAGGGGGAAAAAGAAGGAACAGGAAAGATTAGGCAATGTGTTTTGTCATCAGCAAATCCAAGGAACTCCAACTGCTAAGAATTCATATTTCTGTGTGTGTGGGGGGGGGTTTTTTTTTTTTTTTTGTTTTGTTTTGTTTTTTTTTTTTTTTTTTGTTTTGTTTTTTTGATAGGGCAAGGAAGAGACAGCTTTCAGAGCAACTTTCTCCCATAGGCCTTTGCCCACCATCTCCTGCCTGACTGGCTGCAGCAAGCTCTGCTGGGTCCTGTGGGACCTGGCACAGGTTCGGTCTTCAGAATGCTGTTTCTGCTCTTCCACCTTAGCCTCTTGCTCTTCAGGTAGCCTCCGAAGGGGTTGGGGGCAGAGAGAGTAGAAACATAAGCAATCGTGTTACTTTGGGGCACTCCTCTATCCCTGAACTTTTTTTTTTCTTTTTTCTTTTTTTTTTTTTTTTTGCTCTTTCTTTTCTTCCTTTTAATTTTTAGTTTGAAAATTTTCGTAGAAAATAAGGAAAGTTCAAAGAATTGCATCACAGTAGAATTTACAAATGCCAGTTGGACCATTCTGTCTGCTTCAGGTTTGTCCCTGGAAGTGATATTGGGAGGCTGGACAAACAACTTGGGTCAGTAAAGTACTCGCTGTACAAGCCTAAGAGCATGAGTCCCATCCCCAGAATCTAAGAGAAAATCATGCCAAGAGTGGTGGCTCAGGCTTGTGATCCCAGGGTTGGGCAGGCAGAGATAGAAGAATCCTTGGGGCTTAGAAGCCAGCTGGCCCAGCCTACCTGCCTAACTCCAGGCCAATGAGAGACCCTGTGTGTGGGGGGGGGTAGGAGAGAGACAGAGAGAGAGAGAGAGAGAGAGAGAGAGAGAGAGAGAGAGAGAGAGAGAGAGAGAGAGGAGAGAGAGAAGGAGGGAGGGAGGAGAGAGGGAGAGAGAGGGAGGAAAGATAGAGGGACAGAGGGAAAAGAGAAAAAGAGGGAGGGAAAGAGAGAGAGGGAGGGAGGGAGGGAGGGAGGGAGGGAGGGAGGGAGCACAAGCATCCAAACCAGACTGCAAAGGTGTTTCCCATCTCCTCCAGTGGAAACTGTCTCCGGGCACAGCACTTCCTAGCCACTCCCACTGCTGCCCCTGGCAACCACTTGTATCCCTGTGAACTTGACTCCTCTAGGTACCTTATGTAAGCATCATACAGAACTTGTTCTTTTGTAGCTGGCTTGTCTTGCTTGGGTTTACATAAACCGTGGCAAGTATCAGCCCATAAATTTACCTCTTTCCCGTGCATCTCCATGTTCACGACACAGCAGTGCTTTCTGAGTCTTTACAGCCTGTGTAACAATAGCAATGTCACGTATGCCATTTGCACCTTCCCCTCCCAAGAATTTTGACGGTGGGTCCCTGTCTCAGTTAGGGTTTTACTGCTGTGAACAGACACCATGACCAAGGCAAGTCTTATAAAGGACAACATTCAATTGGGCCTGGCTTACAGGTTCAGAGGTTCAGTCCATTAACATCAAGGTGGGAGGGAGCATGGCAGCATCCAGGCAGGCATGGTCCAGGCAGAGCTGAGAGTTCTACATCTTCATCTGAAGGCTGCTAGAGGAAGACTCACTTTCAGGCAGCTAGAATAAGAAAGAGTCTTACAACCCACACCCACACACCCACAGTGACACACCCACTCCAACAGGGCCACGCCTTCTAACTCTGCCAGTCCCTGGGCTGAGTATATACAAACCGTTACAGTCCCTATGTGGTTTGCTCATTTTAATTTCAACTCATCATTTGAGGAAACCACGGTGTAGTTGTTACCAGTTCACCTGCTAACAGTGTTTGGGTTGCATCTGGTTTTGTTTTGTTTTTCTGTTCTAGTCAGGGGTGCAGAGAACAACCTGGGATTTTATCCGAACCCATTCAGGATATCTGCCTAGAAGCGGAAATCCAGGTATTGGCTATAACTGCCAAGATGTTCTCTATAGCTGCTGAGTCTGCATCCTTCCTCCTACCAGCAGCAACTGAACAAGACCACATCTGGCCAACATTTGCTATCCTTTTTTTTTTTTTTTTTTTTTTTTTTTTTTTTTTTTTTGAGGCAAGGTCTCACAGTGTAGCCCTGGCTCACCTGGAACTCACTATCTAGACTAGGTTGGTCAAAAACTCAGAGCTCTGCCTGCACGTTCTTCCTAGGCTAGGGTTAAAGGGTGGATTATTACGCCCAGCTTCTATCCTTTCTTTTGTGTGTGTGTGTGTGTGTGTGTGTACATGAGAGGTGTGTGTACTGATGTAGAGCCTAGAGGACAACCTCAGTGTTAGCCCCACCAATGCCATCCACTTCTTTTGCTATAAGATCTTTCATTGGCCTGAAGCTCATAAGTTGGGCTAGACTAACTGGTCAGTCTCCACTTCCCCAGTTTGGATTATAAGCATGAGCCACCACCTCCTCTTTTTAAGTGTGAGTTTTGGGGATTGAACTCAGGTCCTCACACTTGCAAGGGAAGTACTTTGTTGACAAAACCAGCCTCTCCTGTTGGGGCTTTTTATTTGTCTTTTGCAGTGTCAGACATCAAACTCAGGATGAATGCTAGGTAGGACCTTTACCACAGAGCAACCTGGGATTTCTTATTTCTGCTGGTCTGTTGGATGCGAAGCAGTAAGCACTTTAACGTGTTTGCCCTGACTGAGGTAAAGCATGTGTACTGGGATCATTGTCCACTTGGGTTCCCTCTGGATAAATTGCTTCAATTGCTGTTCTATAGTTATGTTTGATGAACACTATCAAAAGCCCATGGAGTGGGGGGTGTGCATGCTTTTAACCCTAGTGCTGCAGAGGCAGAGACAGGCAGACCCCCTGGGGCTTACCAGCCAGCCTAATTAATAAATCCCAGCTGGTAGTGAGAGAGACACAGTCTCTAGAAAGGAGATGGCTCAGTGCTTAACAATAGTGACTCACAACCATCCATAACTCTCATTTCAAAGCCCTACTCTGACCTCTGAGGGCATGAGGCACACACATGGTGCATATACATGCAAGTGAAACATTTATCCACACGAAATTAAGTAAATAATTCTGAGGAAGAGAGTCAGAGACAGAGAAATGACTCTTGAGAACCAAAATTCAAGGTTCACCTCTGACCAAGCTTTACACAACACACACAAACTCAAGGAAGGAAAGAGGGAGGTTGGGAGAAACAGAAAATGGTTTGAGCAAAAGGGGTTATTTTTCATATCAAGAAATGCTAGAGTTGAAGCCTGGCAGTGGTGGTGCATGCCTTTAATCCTAGCACTCAGGAGGCAGAGGCAGGGGGATCTCTATGAGTGTGAGGCCAGCCTGGTCTATATATATAACTATATGGTGAGACCCTGTCTCAAAACAAAACAGAGAGAAAGAAAGAAAGGGAGGGAGGGAGAGAAGGAAGGAAGGAAGGAAGGAAGGAAGGAAAAAAGAGGCAGGCAGAAAGGAAGGAAGAAACCCTGGAGTTGGTTAATCCAGAGACTCAGCTGAGGCACTGGGATGCAAATTCTGCCCTCTTTCTTTGCCATGTCCCTTTCCAGAGGGTAAATGTCACTCATTTGCTGACACTCCACCCAGCCATACAGCCACCCCCACCCCACACAGTTCCAAGATTGGTGCCTCAAATCCAGATGTTTCGCCCAGGCACCAATATGGAGATACCCAGAGCCAGAAGAAACTAGTAGATGCTTTTCAACCTTGGATTTCTCCCAGATCTTCTGCCTCCCACTTCCCTCCTTCCCCCAATCAGATAATCTTCCTTTCTTGCTTGGTGACAAAATTCTATACCTGTCCATGCCTAAACCAATCACTGGACAGAGGAACAAAATCATTGGTATGTTTCGACCAATCATAGCTCATGGACGGAGCTAGGAAAGGGTCATCTCCCTCCAAAGCCTGACAGGCTCTCAGTCCAGTATTTGATGATGGAGACGGGAAAATGATGCCATTTAGAATGTACTCAAAATGTCTGCCCTTAAAAAAAGATAAAGACAATGTTTTACTGTGTATCTCTGGCTGGCCTTGAACTCACCATGTACACCAGGCTGACCTCAAACTCAGACATCAGCTATCACTGCGTTCTGAGCACGGAGATTAAAGATGTGCACCACCGTGCTGAACCCTGGGTCTGTTCTTTAAAAATGACTGTCAGTGCTGGAGGTTGTCTTGGCACATGCTAGGCAAATATTCTACCACTGAGCTACCCCCCTTTCGAGATGGGGTCTCACTGTATAGCCAAGGCTGGCTTAGAATTTCTGATCCTTCTGCATTAGCACCCAGAGGGCTGATTTCCGGGAGGTCCTTCCATATTCAGAATATTAACCTTTATCTCTATTATGAGTTTCCGACGTTGCCACCCAGGCTGTCACTGTCTCTTCCCTTTGTCCAAAATGCCATTTTTATAATAGAGTGGTTTTTTTGGGGGGGGTCAGTAATATAATACAAATCAATCTTTTCTGAATCATGTTCCTTACATCAGAACTGTTTGACTACTCTCAGCTTGCCCTACGTTTCCTCCTAATTATTTTAAAGCTCTGTTCTTCACTTTCAGATCTCTAGTCCATCTGGAATTAATATTTATGGATGGTGTATAGAGGCTACATATGAAAAGCCAATTGTCCCAACACTTTTTATTGAATAGACTGTTCTCCCTTGCTGAGTGCTGTGCCACCCCCTCCCCCATCATAAATCAAATCCCCACATATACTTGGCTCCATTTCTGGCCACTCTGTTCTATTGATCTCTTTGTCCAGCTCGGCACCAAGACCACATTGTTTTAATTACTATCACTTTCAAAGAAAGTCTTGGTATCTTTGGGTCAGGCCCATGTTCTTCAGAATGGTCTACCACTTTCCTGGTCCTATGCTGTGATGATGAGGTTTAGAATCAGTCTCACTCTGAAGCTTCAGCTGAGATTTAAAAAAAAAAAATGCATGGAGTCAATTGATAAAAATTGGGAGAGAATTGTCATTGAGAAGGATGGGGAAATTTCTCAAGCTTAACTGATCCCATGTCAACACCTCTCTATTTAGACCTTTTAGAATATAGTAAAGTGCTTCATTTATAAGTGTCTTGGAAGCAGGGCATAGTGAACCATGCCTTTAGTCCCAGCACTCAAGAAGTAGAGTCAGGCTGATCTCTGTAAGTTTGAGGCAGCCTGGTCTAGGTAGAGAGTTCTGGGACATCCAGGGCTATTCAAAGAGATCTTGTCTCAAAACAACAACAGCAACAAAAATGTAACATTTTAAAATGTAACATTTAATGTAACATTAACAATTGTAACTTTACGTAGTTTTTATCTTGATATTTTAAAAAGATTTATTTATTAGGTATATAGTGTTCTACCAGCATGTATGCCTGCAGGCCAGAAGAGGGCACCATATCTTAGTACAGATGGTTGTGAGCCACCATGTGGTTGCTGGGAATTGAACTCAGGACCTCTGAAAGAACAGTCAGTGCTCTTAACACTTAAGCCATTTCTCCAGCCCTTATCTTGATTTTTTTAAAAAAAGAATATTTTCTGTATAAATGTTTTATCTGTGGGTGCCCTCAGAAGCCAGAAGAAGGCATCAGATCCCTTGGGACTGGAGCTGCAGATGACTGTGAGCCACTATGAGGATGCTGGCAACCAAATCCAGATCTTCTATAACAGCACCGAGTGCTCTTAGCATCTGGGCCACCCCTCTGTCAGCTCTAGAATTAAAGATTGAAGGCATGTGCCTGCATAACTAGCTAAAATAATATTTTGAATTTATTGACTTATTGTATGTGTGCATGAGTGTGTGTGTGTGTGTATGTATATGAGTGTGTGTGTTTGCATGTGGGGAGGAGGTTGAAGGTCAAAGGACATTTTGCTGGAGTTGTTTTTCTTGTCTCAGCCCCTTTCCCAGTTTTATCATTGAGTGGTAGCTTTTAAGGCTGACCTTCCTGTAGGTCTCAGATCCTGCTGGTGGGCTGCCCTGGTCCTGCCTATTGCTATGCGCCGTTGGTTATAAACAGTAAACAACGCCACATACTCTGTGGAGTTTTACGGGTTACAAGACACTTTGCCCGCATTAGCTCATTGGCCTGCCTCTAGAGAGTGAAAATCTCAGCGGCAATGGCTGTGGCACCCATAACAGTCCCTCCCCTTCTCTGCTTCTCCAGGAGTAGACGCTTGGCCAAGAACAGCCTGGCACTCTGGTTTTGATTCTCTCGGGTGGTCACCCCTGAGGAGACCTGAAGTTCAGCCTGTGGCAAGAGGATGAACTCAGCCAGGGGAGTGCTTGCCTAGCATGTCCAAAGCCCCGAGTGTGAGGTGCAGGCCCGAAAACAGCATTCTGCTCCACCACCACAGGCAAGGCCGTCCTTAGTTACAAAACCAGCCTGGGCTCTACGACACCCTTTTGCAAAAATACGACGACAGAACAAAAATTAAAGAAGAGGTTCAGGAAGACGTACTAGGTCTTCAGGCTGGTGTCCTCAAAATATCTGTGAGGTTGGTGGGAGATCGGGAGATGCCCTTGGATACTGGAGTGCTGACAGGTGACAGGTGGGTAAGGAAAATAATTAGTATTTCCAATCATCCACCCCCTACATGGAGTCCTTCTCTATGTTAAAAAAAAAAAAAAAAAAAGTACTGGGGGCTGGAAAGATTGCTCAGTGGTTAGAGCATTGACTGCTCTTCCAGAGGTCCTGAGTTCAAATCCCAGCAACCACATGGTGGCTCACAACCATCTGTAACGGGATCTGATGCCCTCTTCGGCTGTGTCTGAAGACAGCGACAGTGTGCTCATAAAATTTTATACATAAAATAAATACATCTTTTTTTAAAAGTACATTTTCCGGACAGGGAAATGGACGACAAGCGCGATAGGCTTTTGAGTGTCCAGCACGCATGCCCCTTGGTCTTACTTTCCCAGCCTGGAAGTGGGCGCTGCGGAAAGCCTCGCTCCTCCCAGCTCTTCACTCACCATCAGCCCTAACGTTGCGCAAGCGCAGGGACGGCTGGAGGTTGTGATGGCGCCCTCTCGTGGTAGACTGACCCAGTTGCAGTCTTTGTTGTTGCTCTGGGGGCGGGGAAGAGGAGGGAGAAAGATGTGGGTGGAGTTTGGGAGGCAGAAACCAGAATCAGATCACAATGATGAGAATGCCGTTCCTTTGTCCCTCACAAAGACATATAATATGCGTTTCGGATGTAGATGAAGAAATATGCTCCTTAGAGATCAAAAGGGAGACTAGACTAGAATGAGACGATGTTTTTTATTCATGCATGATTCATTCATTCATTCATTCAACAAACATTCTCTGGGGTGGACAGATGGGATTGGAAGCTGGTCGCCGATGAGGAGGGCGAGGAGGAAAAAGAGCCTGCTAGCAAAGAGTGGCGGGGGAAGGGGGAGGGGAGCAGAGGGGAAGCTCCAACTGAGACCTGACCCTTCTCCGACCACATGCTCTGACTGATGAGGACTAAATAAATAAAGAATTAAAAATGGGACACCCTGAACACCAGGAGGGATGCTATTTGTGATGGGTCGAAGCAATCAGATATGTTTAAACCGTAAAGCAATGATTATATTACTAACAAAAACAAAGATGCTAATTGGTCACAGTTTGGAGGATGCTGGGAAATCAACCCATTATTTTGATAGCCGTATATTTAGATATGGAGAGAATCGAGCATTTACACCCTTTCCTATAGGAACGGCACCACCTGGAAAGCAAATCACGAGGGCACTTTTTTCTGTCTGGCTGTATTCCAACTGCTGACAGAGAGTGGCGGAATTTGAGTATCACCATTTTGCAAGACCGACCAGCAGAAGCGGTAAAGACTGATGGTGCACACTGTTTCCAGATAAAGAGCCTGTCCCAGTCTATAAAGTGGGCTTGCAGAAGAAAGACCCCAAATACGACCCAATCTCTAGATCCAACTATACTCTACAGAAAATAACAGGGTCCAGAGAATTCCACTCGAAGAGGGTGCGAAGGTGACAAGGACAGGGTAGGACACTGGAGAAATGCTATTGGCAAAGTCAGCGTGGACAACTGCAGAAGTGATCTGGCTCCTTCACAGGAGAGAGGGGAAGAGAAAGGGAGGAGAGGATGGAGGGATACGGGGGAGGAAAAGAGGCAGAGACCATGGAAAGCCTATAACAATGTAGATATGTAACAATGTACCAACTAGTTACAGTGTATCTACTATTTAGATCCTGATTCAAACAGATACATTGCTAAAAACCAAAACCAAACAAACACATACACATATAAACACAAACTCTCTCTCTCTCTCTCTCTCTCTCTCTCTCTCTCTCTCTCTCTCTCTCACACACACACACACACATATAAATGTAACCCAAAACAAACCTGTGAAATACGTGTGGGGCGTTGTTGTGGCACACCACCTGTAGTAATCTCATCACTAAGGAGACTGAGGCAGGAGGGTCCTGAGTGTCAGACTAACCAGAGCTCCACAGTTAGACCCTGTCTCAACTAGAAAAAGGAGGGAAAACACAAAACTCTGAAATTAAGCAAGTACCAAGCCATGAGCCCACAGATCCAGGTATTTGGGAAACTGAGGCAGAAGAATGCCTTAAACCCTAGAGTTTGAGGTTAACGTGGGCAGCATAATGCCCTGTGTCTTAGAGAATAAATAAAGAGGAAATTTACAAGAGACTAGAACTTCAAACACTGGATAATTGATAACCTCTCTCGATAAAGTTTAAGGAGAGTCATTATCTTTAAAAGATGCTCGGTGAGGTACGGACTGGTGAAATTAACTGGGAGGCAGAACCTGGAAAAGACAGAGAGGCAGAGATTGGCCAGGAGTCGATAATTGATGAGTCTGAGTAATAGATATAGAAGGGCCTATTTTATCATTCTGTGTGAGTTAAAACGGCTTTAGTGTGTATAGGTGTGAGTATGTACCACACTTAGCAGGATTCCGCAGAGCCGGAGTTATGGGTGACTGTGAGCTGCCTGTGTGCATGCTGGGAACTGAACTCAGACCCTCTGGAAGGACAGCGAGCTCTCCTGAGGCATCTCTCTACCCTCTAGCTTGCCTTCAACCTGCCTAGCTTTACCTCCACACCCAGCCTCATTTCTGTAAAAACAAAACAAACAGAATAAAGCAAAAATTTCCCAAATAAAAAGCTTAAGGACTCTGTGACACCTTTCCGGTCCCTAGGCCTCAAAGCCCTGAAGTTTCCTGGTGACTCGAGAACTCTGAAGTCCTCCAGTGGATTCCTGGGACAGCCTTGGCTCTCCTGAATGGAGGTGCTCTTGGGGAAAATCAGAAGAGAAATGGCTGTAGATTTTCCATTGAGGAAGGCCGGCCTTTGTGGACCTTGTGTTTTTGTGAGTAGGTAACATTGGGACACACTCTGTTTTAACACAGCCAAGGGTGCTATCTAAGGGCACCAAAAATAGCAGTATGGCACCAGGTGAGGATGTCACATGGGAGGCTCAGGGGCAGGGCAGGGACAGCTGCTAACTCTGTACCCTGCCCACTCTGTGTGGTCTACTCTTGCTCTGACCGCTAAACTCCCTTCCTCTCGCCTGCACCTCAGAGAAGATATCAAGGTGATCTGGGCACAAACACGCCTGTCCGTGAGGCTGAGTGGATGCTGACTTTGGAGATTTTGTGACTCTCCAGGGACACACAGTGTGGTCATGAGGGAAGAAGGAAGGGAAAGGGACAAGGACAATGTAACTTTGCCCACTAGCCACCCGAATGCAAGCCTGAACTGAGACATCCTTGCTTGGACATTCAGGGTGTGAGGAGGTAAGAAGTCCTCTTTAAGGCAAGGCCATGCCTGCCAAGACTGAAATGCTGCCAGTGGTGTGACACTGTTTCTTCCTCAGGGTTCAAGGGGAGAGAGTTCTGCTGCCTGTTCTCAGTGGAAGTCCCTGCGAGAGAAGTGTGGATTGCAGGAATGAAAGGCCAGAGGTGTTCACCATCAAATGCATCATGAGGAGCATTCAGTCCGCATGGCTTTGGAGGGAGTTAGAAACTGCCGTGCCTCAGTGTTATCAGCTGTAAAGCGTGGGCGATGGTAATGTCTGTCTCATGGTATTCTGTGGGTATGAAAAGGGTCCATGCACATAAATGCGTGTGAGCCTTTTGGCACAGGGTGGGCAGGTCATCATTTCTTCCCACCATCACACAAGCCCGTTGGGTGGGGTTTTCTCATCTCTGTATGATATAGGTAATTGAACACGTGTAGCTATCGGTATTTTTGTGGGCTCTCTGCAGAGGCCAGCACAAACCACAAACTGTAAGGACAAACAAGCTTACAGTTGTGGAGGCAGAGGCCTAGAAAGGGCCAGTGACTTAAGACCTTGTTTGCAGGAACTGTGAAGCTGGGACCCCATGCTTTTGGGATTAGCTCCAGCTACGTGAGCCGGAGAGAGTCTCTCTGCTTACCTGTCCTCGGTTGGCTGATACATCTGGATTCTCTCCAACCAGGCCTTCACATGGGGATCAGGCTGGGGAACAGATACTTCTGCTTGCTGTTAAGGAAGTTGTCAACCAGTCCCATACACTTACTAGTTGCTAGACCCCAGGTCAGGTGTCCAGGAGAGATGGCTCAGAGGTTAAGAGCACTGGTTGCTCTTCCGGAGGTTCTGAGTTCAATTCCCAGGAACCACATGGTGGCTCACAACCATCTGTAATGGGATCTGATGCCCTCTTCTGGTGTGTCTGAAGACAGCTACAGTGTACTCACATACATAAAATAAATAAAAGTCTTTAAAAAAAAACTAAATAAGATGAGTGGTCCAGAACATCTGTTCTACACCGCAATGCTCTGAGGCTGAGTTGGCACAGGAATGGGGGAAGGGAGAGTCAGCAGTACCCGGCCAACCTAGGAAGAGGAGGTATGGGAGTTGGGGGAAGGCCTCAGAGAAGAGGGGACACATGTGACCTGCTCAAAGTCTGCCCAAGGGACAAGGCAGGAAGGGAACACCAGGCAGAGAGAAAAGCTTGGATGGAGGCCAGGAAATTAAGAGGACACATTAGGCTATGCCAGAGTCTAGGGATGTTGGGGTATGTGGGGGCGGGGTGGTCAAAATGGCCACAGAAATAGAGGAAGTCCCAGAAAACTATCTACTGGGCATGAGCTGAAACCTCAAGGGCAATCCAAGTTGTTGAGATTTTAAAGGGGGTGGGGGTGGGGCATGGGTTCTGGAAAGATGGCTCAGTGGCTAAGAGCGCCCACATGTTGGCTCCCAGCCACAGCTACCTGTTACTACAATTCCAGGGACTCCCTCTTCTGATCTTCATGGGCACGAGATGCCGCGCACAGATACACATGAAGGCCACAGGAAATAAAAGTAAACCCTAGGGCCTTAAGGGAGAGCCCAAGTAGCCAGAATGGTGGTTTAGAAAACATACACCGAGGCTCTGTAGCAATGACTCAATGGTTAAGAGTACTGACTGCTTTTCCTAAAGTCCTGGGTTCTGTCCCTAGCATCACATGGAGGCTAAAACAGCCTAAAACTGTAGATGTGTGTGATCCAATATTTTCTGCTTGTGTGCAGACAAAACACCCAAATGCACAGACGCATACATTTTGGGTAAGTGTGATGCATGACTTTTATCTCAGTGCTAGAGAGCCAGAGGCAGGGAGATTTCTGAGTTCAAGGCCAGCCCGGTCTATAGAAAGAGTTCCAGGACAGCCAGGGCTACACTGAGAAACTGTCTCAAAAGAAAAGAAAATATACGAATTGGAGTGGAGGGAGGCTGGTGGTACTGGGAGCTCTGAGGGTAGAGGCGTCGTAAGGGCCAGGGTGGGCATGACAGAAAGAGCTGAGAGGGATGTGAGCCCTTTAATGAGCTGACCTGGATAATTCTCCTGCATCCAGAGATAGGCAGACCTTAATGAGACCCCGTTTCAAAAACAAAACAAAGCCAAACAAAAATAAAAAAAACCCAAACAACCCCCCCCCAAAAGGCAAAAACAAAACAAAACAAAACAAAAACAAAAACAAAAAAAAAAAACCCCAAGGCAGTGAGTGAGGCCCAGTTGATGGATTATTTGACTAACATACACAGAGTCCTGGGTTCAGTCCCCAGCATTGCATAAAACCGAGCTGTGGGTGCATATGCTGTAATCTCAGCGCTCCGGAGATGAGGCCGGAAGATAAGGAGTTCAAGGTCATCTTCACAACAGAGCACATTTGAAGCCAGCCTGGGCTACCTGAGACTGTCTTGCAAAACAAAAAGGGGGTGGAGCAATGGCTCAGTGCTTAAGAGCCCTGGCTGCTCTTCCACAGGACCAGAGTTCAAGTTCCAGTTCCAAAATGGCAGCTCACAACCATCCGTGTGTAGGGGATCAGACGTCTAATTCTCTCTTCTAGACTTCTGGGGGCGCTGCATTGAGGTGGTACCCAGAGATCTGTTCAGGCAAAACACACACACACACACACACACACACACACAGAGTAAAACAAAAGTGCAGGATAATGCATCAAATATATAATACTTAAAAAAAACATAGACACCAGATAAAACTCACTCTGGTCACCAGGAACAGCTAGGGGGACATCATGTGTGAGGACAGTGTCCACACCCTCATCAGTGCTCACTCTGGGAATGGAAAGAGATGGCACTCTGGGCAAGGCTGGCCCCAGCTGCTCTGCCACACCCCTCCCCCACCCCGCCCTGCTCTTCCAACCTCTGTCCCTGTCACTCACTGGCTAGGCTGGGGCAACTATGGCAGCAGCAGCAGCAACTTGGATTCCTCTCCTTGCAGGCAAGTTGGGGATCTTCTTTGAGGGAAGGACAGAATAAGGGGTGGAATTTAGGGGTTATGAGGTAGAAGAGTAGCGGGTCCTCAAAAGAAGTGTTTCGGGTGGGTGAAGTAAGGCCTAGAAGGTTTGGGGGGGGTGTTAATGATAGGCATTTAGGGACCCAGGGCTGGGAGCTGGGGTCTGGAGGAGGGTACTGGGAGCTTTGAGGGCAGAGGTGTCCTGGGGCCCTGGGTGGGCATGATGGGACAAGCCAAGAGGGTCGTGGGCCCTTTAATGAGCTGGCTGGGACTCCAATTCTGACAGAGCAGGCTAAATTTGGCATTAAGAGGGAAGGCGGAGGCAGCCTGGGCAAGTCGATTGGCCTAAAGCTCAAACTCTGTTCTGTGTTCTTCTTTGGGAACTGGGAGTGGGGGGGGGTGGCTCAGAATGGCTACCCCTTTTCTGGGGTCTTCTCTTCCTTCAACCTCCCAGACATTTGGCATGTGGCTCTTTACCAAGTTGCCTGATCATACACAGCGTACCTTTCTCAAGCAAACACTAGACCCCTCCCACATGGGCCTAAAGTATGGAGTGAAAAGTTGGCTGGGGGGTCCCTTCCATGAATTCAAAGACAACAACAATCTGAGTCTTGTCACCCTCTAAACTAAGTAACAGAGTAGGATCTATACCCTACGGTGCACAGCAGGCCAGGAGCGCTTGGCTCTCCCAGCATCAGGAGCACCGGGGAAGGGAGCTGACCCCTTGACTGAAGCTGTCTGTGTGTTGGGGTTTATGGGGTCCCCATAGGTCTCCTGGCAGGGCTGAGGGACACCAAGGCCCAGCAGACAACTTTACACCCACTCGTGGGTCGTGTGTTTGTACATCCTTTGGAACACGCCACCTTCCTGGGCCTTCCAGAACACAGTGGTAAGAGAGGGAACAGACGGGCTGGAGTGTGCTGAAGCAGCTTTCTCTCTCTCTCTCTCTCTCTCTCTCTCTCTCTCTCTCTCTCTCTCTCTCTCTCTCTCTCTCTCTCTCTCTCTCTCTCGTCCTGTCTCCACTTTCCAATTCCATCTCGTTTCTCCCTCAGCGGCGGCGCCACCCACTGTCCGACTCACCTTCCACGCTCACCTCCAGGGACATCCAGACCTGCCCAGGTGGCTGCGCTTCACACAGCGCAGTCCCCATAGCCCCGCCTTTCTCTATGGTACTCCCACTCCAGAAGATCGTGGGCACCAAGTCATCGAGGTACCAGCCCAGAGGCATCCAGACCCTGGAGGTGGCCACTAGGGCCTAGGGGTCACCCTGCCAGGAGGATGGGTGTTTATGTGTACTTATTTACATGTAATTTGCACACACCCCACTGTGTCTTTCCTGCTTTCCCCCACTAGAGCCACTCCTCAGACTTGTCATTTCCCCAGGTCACAGCCTACAATCGGGACAGCTTTGACACCACTAGACAGAGGCTGCTGCTGCTGATTGGGGACCCCGAAGGTACCTCCTATTTCATTCCTCGACTGGTGACCACCTTTATGTTTTCTCTTGTTTTTGTTTTTCCGAGACAGGGTTTCTCCGTGTAGCCCTGGCTATCTTGGAACTCCCTCGGTAGACCAGGCTGGCCTTGAACTCTGCCTCGATCTGCCTGCCTCTGCCTCCTGAGTGCTGGGGTTAAAGGCATGAGTCACTAATGCCCAGCTACTGGTGACAATCTGAGAAAGAGAGTGTCAGGAAGTAATGGGGAGTCAAGCATCCTGGAGAGGGGACATCAGGGAAGAGATGGTGTTGGTAGCTTTGGGGAGGGAGCTCTGGCATGAAGTCTGTTCTCAGGCTGTGTGAGTAACCGAGCTGCCCACAGGGCTGCAGGGCACTGGGAAGTCATGGGCTACAGAGTTGAGGAAGGGAACTTGGGGCCCATGTTGTATAGAGGCTGTCTCGGCAGGGATGCCTTGGGAGCAATGGGGAAGCTTGGGGGAGGTTAGATAGCACCAGGAGAGCTGAGCTCAGGGGCGGTGTGACCCACTTGGCTTGGCTTCCCCAGGTCCCCGGCTGCCATACCAAGCTGAGTTCCTGTTGCGCAGCCATGATGTGGAGGAGGTGCTACCCTCCACACCTGCCAACCGCTTCCTCACTGCCTTGGGGGGACTCTGGGAGCCAGGGGAACTCCAGTTGCTCAATATCACCTCTGCCTTGGACCGTGGAGGCCGAGTCCCTCTTCCTATTGAGGGCCGGAAGGAAGGGTAAGGGGGCAACCAAGGAAGGGTTTCCTGGTTGAGTTTCAAAGAAAAGAAAAAGTAGCCACCTCCCTAATTTCCTGAGTACTTCGGTGACATACCTTCATCGGGTTCATCTCTTCCCTTCACACGACTGCACATTCCCTCTGGTCTCCTTGTCCTTCCTGAGCCCAAGCCCTTGTTTGGCCTGAACTCTGTACTTACTGATATCCTATGAAAACATGTCAAATGATTTCTAGGGTTCATAAAGGGTGGGATGTTCTGCCTTGGTCTCAGGTTTTTGGGACTGTGACCTCTCCCAATCAGGCTCTGGTGTCTCCCATGGGGGCCACTTACCCTGTCCCCCAGACCCCAGGTCCCCACCCCTACTGCCAGGACACCTCCACCCCTGCTCAACAGAGAGGTAACCTACCTTCATGTCTACTATGCTGACAATGACTCCTTTCTGCTCCAGGGTATACATTAAGGTGGGCTCTGCCACACCCTTTTCCACCTGCCTGAAGATGGTGGCATCACCTGACAGCTATGCCCGTTGTGCCCAGGGACAGCCTCCACTATTGTCCTGCTATGACACCTTGGCACCCCACTTCCGCATTGACTGGTGCAATTTATCTCTGGTGAGGAGGGATCCTGGCTCTAGCGTTTGGGTTTAGGGTACAGTCGGTCTTCATCAAGTCTGCTTCAGCTGTGATTTCTCCAGCCCAGCCTTGTTTTCTCTGACAGTGTCAGTTTGGGTCTCAGTATCATTCTGTTGTCATTGTCATGGACACACACACACACACACACACACACACACACACACGTGCGCGAGCATGCACACTCATTCACACACACTCACACACATACACTCACACACACTCACTCACACACACATTCACACACACAGACACACACACAGACACACACACACACACACACACACACACACACACACACGTGCGCGCACGCACTCTCACGCACATTCACACTCACACTATTATCTTCTGCCACAAGAGGGCGACAAAGCCTACAACTGGACTCTCCAGCTTGGCATCCCAGAACTGCTCAGCTAAAACTACCAGGAATTCCTAAGCAGGAGCATGTATCTGTGTGACACCTCTGTCTGCTTCCTTCGAAGTGCCACCAAAAAAAGCCAACCTGCGGTAAAAAGCTCATTGTGGCTCTTGGTGATGTTCCAAGAGACCTTAGAGATTCTAAGTTTAAGCTGGAAACTGCTGGTGTGTCTGCTCCTGGGAACCAGCAAAGGGAAACTTCACCAGGTTTACTAAGAGCCTACTGAAGGCTGTGCTGGGCGCTGTATCCCTAGCATGTTTCATTGCTATGATTCACTGACAAAATAGGCATGCTCTTATTGATCTGAATTCACAGCTGAGGAAACCATATTGAGGCAAGTGACCCCAGTGAATCACTAGCCTAAGTTAAGAGTTCAGACTCAGGCAGCCCAAACCTAGCACCGGCACTAACCATTGTACATGCCTGCCTCTCCTGGCCTTTTCATCCAGTGTTTGTTCTGTAGTCACATGGGCTGGGGGAGGCAGGAAAAAGGTCTGTGGTTATAGGTGGGGGGTTTATAGGTTGGTGGTTGCAGACCCTCTGGTATGTCTCCTGCTCCTGGGGCAGGGTCTCTGTGTCTATTGAGTTATGCCTGGGTCAGTCCTGGACTCTATTCAGGTGGACAAGTCCGTGCCAGAGCCCCTGGATGAGGTGCCTATTCTTGGTGACGGGATCTTGGAGCACGACCCATTCTTCTGCCCGCCCACTGAAGCCACAGGCCGAGACTTCCTAGCAGATGCCTTGGTGACCCTCTTGGTGCCCTTGCTGGTGGCTCTGCTGCTCACCCTGTTGCTGGCTTATATCATGTGCTGCCGGCGTGAGGGACAGTGAGTGTGCTGGGCAGGCTTACACTGGGACTGGGGAAGCCATACTTCTCAGGGAAGGGGATTCCCAACCGTAAGAGAAACGTGGGGCTCCCTTTCTAGGTAGCCGGGGATCCACTCTTGTCTATCTTGGAACTAGGAGCAAGTTCTGACATAAGCACATGGGATTCCTCCATGGGAGCTCTTGGGGCATCATGGAGCAAAGCCAGATTGGAACTGACCCCTCTCCCTAACCTCTGTTTTCCCCCACAGGCTGAAGAGAGACATGGCCACCTCTGAGTGAGTAGAACAAAGATGGGGACCTGAAGAGGGGAGGCCCCCCTGGATTGTTGAACTGAACCATTTAGTCTCTATGAGCAGCAAATACTTCTGAGCCTTGTCCCCGGTTAGCTGGGGGCTAAGCTCACGTGGGGACTTTGTCCTCTTGTGTTCTGGTCATTGATGAGTGTATTG
>NC_137979.1:41767770-41981153 GCF_963924665.1 Micromys minutus | reverse complement strand
GAAATAAGTTGGGTTTTATTCCCACTTCGTGGCAAGCCTGGCACCCTGCCTGACCTGCCGTATTAATGGCGGCGGCCTTTAGCCACCCCACGAACTCCTTTGTAAAGCCGGTTATGGCTCTTTTTGGAGCCCAGCAGTGATCCACGTGGTCCAGACCGGCGCTTCCCAGGCTTCTGCCTCTTTTGCCTCCGCTGGCGTCTCTTGGTCCCGCGCTTGGACTTGGAGGCCTCCTTTTTGCCCAGGCGGAAAGAGCCGGAGGCACCCTTGCCGGTCACCTGTTTGAGCATGCCTTTCTTGACTAGATTCTGGAGCGCACGCTTGAAGCGCCAGGTGTTATGGGCCATATTGTACCCTGTGGTAGACACAGCTTTCTTCAAGGCAGCCAGGGACACACGGCTATGTACCCCTTTGTCAGCCACAGCTCTCAGAATCACCTTTGACATGGTGGGCTTCCGCAGGGTTTGGATGCCGACGTTGGGTCCAGTCTTGCTCTCACTCTGGCTTGGGACCTGTGATGTGCTGGCATCTTGGTCTCCAGCCACTACAGTATTTACGGATGGAGATGGTGACTCCAGCGGCATATCTTTCTGAATCTCTTCCGGAGATGGCTGTAGAGCCCTAGGTGCTAGGATCTCCAGGGTGGCGGCTGGAAAAGTCTACCCGGTTCCTCTCGGTAGTGGGTGGGGTGTGTTCTGGCTTCTGCTTCCCTCAGAGGCGCCTCTGTAAGGGGGTCTGGGCCACACCTCGGCCAGAGAGGGGACCAAGGATGTTCACCCACGATTGGCCTCCGCAGACTTGTGCTGTGGGCTCAGCGGCTGGTGAAGTTATCTGTGCAATGACCTCAAGGGGGTCATTGTGAGGTAGGCAGAATCTTGTGGGGGTCATAGTAACCCCATTGTTTCTATTTAGGAAGGTCTGAAGCACCAGATAGTGGGAACATCTGATAGGTCAGATGCCCATCAGAGGAAGCAGTAGCTGGTTGAGCCTGCGCAGGGAATGTGCATACATATATGGAATATACGTACATTTCTGAATCAATTCTAGGACATTTAGAATCCTCAGTGCTGCATATGCAATCCAGGGTTTCACACACACTAGGCAGGTGTTTTACTACTGAACTATATCCTGAATCCAAGCGGTCAGTTTTAAATTTACCATTTTACTGCCAACAGTCTCCACCCATAGGATCTTTGTGTTCCATCTGCTAACATTTAGTGTTTATTATTTAGAGATGAGATTTTTTTTTTTTAAAGAGTGAGTTGAGACAGGTTTTCTCTGTGTAGCTTTAGCTCTCCTGGAAGTAGCTCTGTAAACCAGGCTGGCTTCACACTTAGTGACCCACCTGCCTCTACCGAGTGCTGGGGTTAAAGGCCTGTGTCCCCACTGCCTGGCAGAGATAGGGTCAAACTATATAGCCCTGGCTGGCCAGGGATTCCCTATATAAATAGGCTGGCCTCAAACACAGATCTGTCTCTGCCTTCCAAGTGCTGGGATTAAAGGCATGTGCCACCACGTCTGGTTACATTTATTTTTTGAGTAGGGTGCTGGCCTTAATATACAGCTAAAAATAACTTCCGGATCTACTGACTTTTCCTTCCTTAGTGCTAGAAATTAAAGGTGTCTCTCCCCTCCCGGCTTCCGAGATGCTGAGGGTTGAATCTAGAGCTTCTTACCTGCTATGCATGCACCTTACCAGCTGAATTATTCCGATATATTTTAAACACAAGAATTATAATTAATTTTTTTTCTTTTCTTATTGGATAGTTTCTTTATTTACATTTCAAATGTTAGCCCCTTTCTCAATTTTCCCTCTGGAATCCCCTTTTCCCATCCCCCCCAAGAAGAAAAATTTTTAACAGAAAATACACTTTTCTTAGCAAAATGCAATTTTTTTGGCTTATGTAAATTGATCAGTCTTTCACACAAAATTGTTAAAAAATGTTGTATTAAACTGGATATGGTGGTCCGTGTCTGTCTGCAATCCCAGCTCTGTAGAGCTGGAGACAGGAGCGTCTCTATCCAGCCTCCACTGGAGGCCATGCTGGCTTCCACAAGAACCTGTCTTAAAACCAAAAACGAGAAGCATAAAAGGTTCTGAGTTTATTTAGTTTTTTTTTTGTTTGTTTGTTTTCTTTTATGTTTTGAGATAAGGCTTTTCCACGTTGCCCTGACTTTCCTGGAACTCACTTTGTAGACCAGGCTGGCCCCAAATCCATAGAGATTTGCCTGCCTCTGCCTCCTGAGTGCTGGGATTAAAGGCTTGCGTGTGCTACCGCTGCCGGGCTGGGTTTTATTGTCTTCTCTTTGTGTTTTACTTTATAGATCTTTCCCAATGGAGAGCAATAATTCTAACATGTGTTTCACAGGGGGGGGGGTGTTTTATTTTTTTCTGTGGGCTGTGCCAGGTGTGATCAGTTGTTTCTCTGGTACTGTGATTTCTCTCTTGTGACTGGTGTATTTCACCACATGTAGCTTTCCTGCTTCAGTCCGAAGGTCTGATGTCTGCTTCCCTTCTTCTGCTTGGAACAGAATACTTTTCGCCCCCTAGTCCCTCAGCCTTTGCCAGCCTGAGTTTTGCGTTGATTTAGTTCTATCAGATGCAGTTATTTTAATGTAGGTCAATGCCTGTCACTTTTCAAACTGGCCACAGAAGTAGTTTTGCTGCCTAACACCTGTATCAGATCAGACTGGTCATGGAGCTCCAGGCCCCAGTGGCATTGTGTCTGTGTGCCAGGGGCAGATTGTCTGTTAGTGGTGTAGATGTAGGAGAGACCAATGACCACAAGTGTGTCTGTGAGTGTGTTTGTATGCAGCAGTGGCTGCCTGTTCTTCCATCTGTCTCCCTCGGGAAGGCTCCATGGGGTTTGATGTGTACTGCCCTGCTCTTCTTGGGAGATTGTTTTCCCCCACTTGTACATTCCCAGAGTGAAGAGACCCCCTGTGCAGGGTTGGGGTGGGAGGGGCTTGTTGGTGAAGGCCTTCCCTGGGATGTGGGATGGGGGATGCAGGATGCACCTGCCTCACTGGCTCCTCTTAGCATCCACACGCCTCTTGCTCTCATCCCTGCACAGGGTCTCTTCACCCAGGGATGGAGAATTGTGTTTTGGATGATTCAGTTTGCCGAATTCAACATTTAGGAGCTTATTTAACTCTGCCCCGGCCTTAGACAGTGACCTCATTTCTTTTCCTGGCCAGCGGGAGCTCAGTCCTGCTTCTACGGGGAATGAGGCCAGTTCTCTATGAGGTCTGCCTGTCTTTCAGTGCTCTAACCTCCAGGCTCTTAGCTGCAGCTGGTGTCCACTGACTGGGCCGTGCACTTCTGCTAGGGACCCTTCTCCTACCTTTTAGTAACTGAATGACAAAAGGGAGGCATCTTCAGCCTGCCTGGAACTTTGGTTTCCATAAGAAAACTCAATTCTTAAATCTGTTTTTTTAAGATGGCTTCATTGTACAGCCCAAGCCGGCCTCAAACTCCAGCTTTTCCTGCCTCAGCCTCCCATGCTCTATGCTACCATGCCTAGCAGAAAACTTATTGTTTACAAAGAAAAGCCTCTGTTCTGACCTGAAGATCAGGAGTTTGGGAAAGCGTTTCCAGACTAAGCCGGAAACAAGGCAGGTTTCTGTGAATGAGAGAGTTGAAAACAACCTCCCCCGAGGGCACATTCACTGTGGGGCTTGTTGTAGTTCAATATAGCTTCCTATAGTAATAGCTCAGAGAGGTTAAACCATTTACCAAATGTCACAAAGCAGTAAGCAGCAGAAGCCCGGCGATTAAAACAAAACACAACAAAACAACAACAACAACAACAAGTCCTGATGCTCCACTCCTGTGTTTAGTTGGCTTCTTTGTACAGCCCAAGCTGGCCTCAAACTCAAACTCAGACACACGACAGGTTGCTCTGGTACAACAGAAAACAAAGACCTAGGACTGTCACATAAGCTCAACCTGAAGCTGGAGTTCAGGAAGGGCCTGATGGGTGTGGCTATTCCCTGCATCAGGGGTTTGCAGGTTGCTGAGGGTGGAGCTGAAACAGCTCAAGGAACTCTGGTCCAAGATTGAGACTGGAAAGCAAGAAGGGGGTGGGGGCAGCTGTGTCAGGCACCAAGGAGCAGAGATCAGGTTCAAGAAGCCCAGATAATAAGATTCAGAGCTTGATGGGCCATAGAGAAAGTATCCCAGAAAGGTCAAAAAACTAGGTCAAAAGAAGAGGCAAAGGAATGGGTAAGATGCCCGAGAGACGTAAGGACGGGAAGAAAGGATAGAGTTAGTCTTGATGCTTGATACTGAGGGAGGTTGTGAAGAGCTAGAAGGGACTGAGAAGACCAGGGGAATATAAAAACACGACATGGCTGGGGATGCAGCCAGTTGGGAGGATACTTGTATGTACGGAACTCTGGATTTGACCCTCGGTATCATGTAAACTGGACATGTGGCACACCCCTGTAATGCTAGCAGTTGGGAGATGGAAGCAGGAGGATCAGGAGTTCAAGGTCATCCCCAGTCAGTTGGGTTTTGAGGCACTGGGCCCTCTAAGTTTTAAACAAACCAAATCAGAACACGACTATAAAGCCCAGCTAATGCTGCAAATAGAAACTTCGTGTGGTTATCTGCTCCTGCCTTGGCATCTTGTGAATTACCTATGCTGGCCACTATTCCAAACACACACCTATTCTTTCTTTTTCTCTCTTTCTTCCTTTCTTCTTTCCTTCCTTCCTTCCTTTTCTTTCTTTCTTTTCTTTTAAAATTTGTTTATTTATTTTATGTGAGTACACAGTCACTGTCTTCAGACACACCAGAAGAGGGCATAGGATCCCATTACAGATGGTTGTGAGCCACCATGTGGTTGCTGGGAACTGAATTCAAGACCCTTGGAAGAACAGTCAGTGCTCTTAATCACTGAGCCATCTCTCCAGCCCTATATTTTCTTTATTCTGCATAACAATGGGGCAGGCACATGGTAGGATATGAGTATTATTATCTTGACTTTACAGTTAGAAGAAATGGAAGCAAAAAGGTGTTCAGCCAAGAACACACAGCTTTAAATCAAGGCCGTCCATATGCGGAGCCTTGTCTCAATCACTGGGCACAAGCAGGTGCTTGTGTTTGAGCGGACAGCAGGATGGCTTTGAGGCAGTGCCAGGCTAGCTCCTGGAGGCCAATTCCAAGGGCTGATGATCTTCTGCTTGTGTCTTTAGCATCCAGATGTTTCACCACTGTACCATCCATGGGAATACAGAAGAGCTTCGGCAGATGGCAGCCAGCCGTGAGGTGCCCCGGCCTCTTTCCACCTTGCCCATGTTCAATGTGCGCACAGGAGAACGGTTACCTCCCCGAGTAGACAGCGCACAGATGCCCCTCATCCTGGACCAGCACTGAGCTCTGCCAGGTGAGTATGGCTGGGTAGCGCCACCCTCCAACCAAGAAATAAGGGAGCCTTTTTCTCAAGGCTGGGGCACATGGTAGGATATGGGAGATCACACTTACCTGCTTGCCCCCATGCACAGGTGCTCAACAGTGCTGGAATGGTGCCCCCCAACTGCCAAACAGTTAGGACCAGAGGGCCAGGATAAGAGATACTGGTACCCTCACCCCTCCCCTCTATCCTCTACATGCCCTTTTAGCTCCAGCTCCAGCTGCATCACTTAGAGCTGCTGACCTGTATACCCATCTACAACTGATTCCAGCTCCTAGCCTACTGGACCTCTGGCTCCAAACAGGCAGACGAATGGAGTAGGGAGGGGTGGGGATGCTTGAACTCAGCACCCAAGAATAAAAAATTACCTGCTACTCCGCTTATTGCTTCTAGTGCTTCTATCTCTGCCTCTGTTTCCCCTTTTCTATCCCCAGGGGATGCCATCTTGCCCTTTGGACTCTTCCAAGGTTGCCGTTCTCAAATTCACTGGATCTGGTCACGTTGTCTGACTGGTTCATTAGTCACACTTTCTAGACCAAGAAATTAAAGCATATGGAGAGAGAAAGTGTTTTGCTCAAAATGACAGAGCAAGTCCTGTCTGCCCATACACTGCCTTCAGTGGAGTAGAGGACTTTGAGGGGTGAGGAACCAGTCCTTACTTGGAGACCTGATAGGCACCTGCCACAGTTCCCTGCAGGAACTTCCGTTGCATGCTGTGTTTGGGGAGAGGCTGGTCTTAGTAGGGAGCTGTTGGGAGGTGGCACTGTCCTGCTACCTGGGTACCAGAGGTCTACCATTCTAGAATGTTCCCTGAGCTCAGTGTTGCTAGTGTGGCTTCTCCTGCTCAAGCTCTGAGATGTTCGGCTGGCTATGCAGGGGCCTGGGATTATTTGCCTGGGTTGCTACCTCTGGAGCAGGCCGGCTCTGCTTCACCATCTGTCTGTGATGGGTCTCATGGGATATTACTTTCTTGGGAGGATAGTCTGAGACTCACCCTGAAAGGCAAAGTGTCAGGGTTTCTATTCCTGCACAAACATCATGACCAAGAAGCAAGTTGGGGAGGAAAGGGTTTATTCAGCTTATACTTCCACATTGCTGTTCATCACCAAAGGAAGTCAGGACAGGAACTCACACAGGATAGGAACCTGGAGGCAGGAGCTGATGCAGAGGCCATGGAGGGGTGCTGCTTACTGGCTTGCTTCCCCTGGCTTGCTCAGCTTTCTTTTTTATAGAACCCAGGACTACCAGCCCAGAGATGGCAACACCCACAACGCCCCTCCCCCCACCCTTGATCACTAGTTGAGAAAATGCCTTACAGCTCACGGAGGCATTTCCTCAAGGAGGCTCCTTTCTCTATGATTACTCCGGATTGTGTCAAGCTGACACACAAAACCAGTCGGTACAGGGACCTTGATAGAGTAACATCAAAGGAGCAAGGATACATGGCCCAGCCCACCTCTTCTAAAAATATGCGTAGCCACGGCATGGCTCCTCTTTAAGGCCTCTTTCCTAGGAGCTTCTGGCTCCTCAGCTCCCCATTTTTCTTTCTTTTGACAGGGTCTCCCTACATAGCCTTAGCTATCCTAGAGCTCATTATGTAGATCAGTCTGGCTTCAAACTCCCCTAGATTGTCACAACTTCCTTCACTTGTGGTCTCTGCTCTAAAACAGATCACCAGATTGGCCCTCCCTGTCTACTCTGCTCCCATGCCTTCCAGCGTCCCTTCAAAGCCCTCTTGGCTCTCTGATAGGGGATGCTGTCTGGGCTCATGGGTTATAGGTCTTCTGGGCTGTTGAGATGGCTCAGCTGTCTCACAACCAAAACATCAAGCCTTCTGCCAGCACTAGATTCAGGATTCTGCCCACCCTCTCTCTAATAGCCCACCCCACCCTACCCTTAAGGTTCAGCACAGCTCCTGCATACAGAAGATGCCAGGCTGGGCTGTTTGAATCACCTGTCCGTGTGTCTGCTCAGAGTTCTTTTTTTTGTTTTCACCCATTTGTTTTTATTTTATGTGCACTGGTGCTTTGCCTGCATGTATGTCTGTGTGAGGGTGTCAAGTCCCCTAGATCTGGAGTTACTGACAGTTATGATCTGCCATGTGATAGCTGGGAATCGAACCTGGGTCTTCTGGAAGAGCAGTGCTCTAACTGCTAAACCATCTCATCTCTCTTGATTCCATGTTTTGTTTGTGTTTGTTTGTCTTTCAGTTTTTATGTGTATGGGCATTTTGTCTGCATGTATGTCCTGTAGAGACCAAAAGAAGTATCAGATCCCCTGGGACTGGAGTTACAGATAGCTTATGCTCGCCATCTGGAATCGAACCCTGGTCCTCTACGAGAGCAGCCAGTCCTCTACGAGAGCAGCCGGTGCTCTTAACTGCGGAGTCGTCTTAATGGCTAATTAAGTGCAGTAAGGGGGAAGAGGGGTGCAGTGTAGAACAGGAGTGAAATCTGAAATTGACTTTGACTAATCTGTTGAGATAAATCACTACCTTCAGACCAACTTGCCCAGAGCTCTGAAAGAGGCTGCACTTCCTCTCCGTGGAAAAAGGCTAGGTCTCTACTACTATTCTCTGTAGCCCATTCTGCCTACTCTGGGCACCTCAAGCCCATTAGCTGTGTAATTATGGAACTGGGTTGGTAAGCATTGACCGAGGCTGGCGGGGTAGCAGGGAGGGTGGGGGCAGCGCTCGCGCTGGCACAGTATTTGGTCTCAGTGGCTGGAGGGATGGGCTCTTTGCTGAACAACCAGATGCCTCTGTTTCATTAGTTACTTCCTCCTTCTACCGGAGACCCTTCAGTTGATGAACTCCAGATCAGTGTCATAGTCCTGGGGTTTATGCTAGCTTCAAATGGGTTCCTGCGCCTTTAAGGTGGGGGCTGCTGGCTCCTCTCTCCCCTCTGTCTGGTTTCCTACGTGTCCTTCCTGGGCTGGCCAAGGGCGGGAGAATAAAAAGTCAGCTCCTCCCTCCCTCTGCTTCCTGGCCTTGCCTTGGGCTCTTGGCAGCCTCTTCCCCTCAAGAGCTCAGTTCCAAAGAGCACACAGGAGCCTGCTTGGCTGCCTTCCTGAAAGGAAGTGGCCCAGACAAGTAGCTGGGAGGATGGCGTGACTACCGAAGACACTGACTGAGCCCTTCCTGGGCATCCATATGTGAACGCCCAGATGACCAGCAGCGCACAGGGAGGACACAGACACACTTAGCACCCACTGAGCAGGAGTACCCCCCCCCGCCCCCCCCGCGCGCTTTTGTGGCTTCATGCTGCACTCACTACACCCTGCTTCTAGCTCTGTTGATGGTGGCCCTGTTTATGAGGCTTGAGTGGCCTCCACCTTCAGTCTAAATACAGACTACACATGCGCACCCCGTCCTATTGTCCAGATTCTGGAATCTACCCGCTGCCTACAGCAGGCTTCAACCACCAAGGCCACACCTCTCCAGACAGGGTTTAAACACGGCTCAGGCACACCCTATCGACCTCGACCTCAACAGTTAGTTTGCTCCTAAACGGAGTCATTCCTACTGCGGGGCTGAAGTGAGAACCCATGAGACTAGGCATACCAGTTAACCCATGGTAACACTTCCAAGGAACAGTGTTACCCTGGGTACCACACAGCCTCCTCAGGGAGAGAGGTGTGTGGGACTCTCTGACCCGTCAGACCCAGACTGATGGGCTCTGCTTCCCCTGATGCCTCAAAAACTGCTGGTTTTTCCTTCTGAATGGAGGTATGAATGATAAAGTTCACACTCCTTAAGTGCAGTGGTGCTGCTGATCACGTGTGGACACCAGAAATACGGCTATTTGGAACCAAGATGTGCATGGTTTTAATGGTTATTTGAGATTGTATTAGGTTAAATAAGATATGAAACTAGTTTCACCTGACTTTTTTTTTTTTTTTTTTTTGAAACACAGGGGTTCATGTAACCCAGGCTTCGAACTAGAGATGATGCTGAGAGATGACCTTGAGTTTTTGATCCTGTCCTCACCTCTCATGTGGGATAGAGATTGAACCCAGAGCATCGTGCATGCTAGGAATCACTGTACCAACTGAGCTACACCTCAGCTCATCTCTTCTTCCTTTTTAAACATGGATGCTGGTAAATGAAAAATATGGGGATAGAGAGATGGCTTAGTGGTTAAGAGGACTGAGTACTCTTCCGGGGTTCAATCACCAACACCTGTATGGCAGCTTATAACTGTCTGTAACTAAGGTTCCAGGGAACCCTGCTCCTTCACAAAGACATAGATACAGGCAAAACACCAATGCACATAAAATAAAATAAAGAAAATTTAAAAAATGTATGAGTTACCCACAATCTTCTTAACATTGCATGCTCACACGTGTGAGTGCACACACACAAATGCAATGTACACACACATGCACACACATGCATACACACTCACACAGGCACACACTCATACACAAAAATCATAGGCATGTATACACATCATTGTGCACACATGAGTGTGTGTGTGTGTGTGTTGTGTGTTAGTGTGTTCCACAGCATGTATGTGAAAGTTAGAAGAAAACTCAAGCTTGGCACCAAGTACCATTATTTGCTGAGCCATCTTACTAGTCCCACACTCTATTGTTATGGTGGTAATGATTTCATGGCTTTTCCAAATCCACTCAGACTCAGAGCTTGGTCTTTTGCTCTTGGTGCTGGTGTTCCACAGCCCTCAAAATAGAAGCTTGCCCCATAGCAACTGGGTGTCTTCCAATGTGAGAAGGCACCCTCTGTCCTCTGAACCAGCTTCAGTACCCATGGTGTCTTTCACCTCCCTCCTCTCTTCTGTCTTTCTTTTTCAGTTGCCTTGTTTTTCAGTTCATGCCATAGTCTGTCTGTCTGTCTTCTTTTGCTTCTTTTTCAGACAGAGTTTCTCTGTGTGTAGCCCTGGCTGTTCTGGATCACTATTTATAAACCAGGCTGCCTTGGAACTCACAGAGATCCTCCTGCCTTTGTCTCCCGAGTACTGGGATTAAAGGTGTGCTACCATGCCCCTGTTCCTCCTATCATTTTAAGCAGGGAGAATTACATGTGGTCCAGTACCTTTGGGTACCAACTTATCTCCCTTCCTGCCTGGCTTTGCCCATTCTCTGCAAAGAGTTGAAATCTCCCTGTGCACCAGGATCAATCACCCTCCCAGAAAGACTATCTTCCCCCAGGTCCTGCATCCTCCATGCAAATGCCCCAGCTCAGTTTGTCGCACACAATCAGGAAGGACACACTAACAGCCAGCTCTGGGCATTCCCACTGGTGTGGAGACTTTGGGATGGTTGTCTCCTTTCACACCAGTCTTTCCTGATTTCCCCAAATGTCTCTCTGCTCATACTCTAACCCATCAGCCTGAACAGATAAATTTGTAAGACTTGTATGTCCAGATGCTGTGATCTCCCACCTACACCACAACAGGAAGGGGCCTGTGGACATAGATGCCATTGGTTACAGGTAAGTTGGCACAGAAAGACACACATTCTTGCCCACTCGGCTCCCACACAAACTCAGGGTCACTCACACCATTATGAGTGCCTCCCCTCATGGGTGGGTACTCCCCTAGTCTTCCCTCATGCCGCTGGGGTCCCCAAGCTCCAGCTAGAAGCTTTCTCACTCTGGTCACATGCAGCTCAGTCTATGGAAGTCTTTGAGACAGCTAGAAACAGGATTAAAAAGCTGAACGAAGGAGAACGTACCATCTTTAGGTTACAGCAAATCCATCCAGGAGGTGAGCGGGCTCCAGGTCCCTCCCCAAAGGGACTCAGATTCCAAAAAGACAGCAAAAGTAAAAAAATCAAAACGAAGCCTTTTTTCCCGGTACATTTTCTACTTGGATTTGACTGAAGTATCGGCTCCAGGAGACTAGTCTTCCCCATAAAAAACAAAAATGAATGTCGTCCAGCAAAGCTGGGAGTAGGTGCTGTGTTAGCACGCAGGGGACAGTGAGGGTCTTGGGAACAGGGCCTGGCATCTGTATTTAAGGCATAATGATGTCAGCGGAAAGGAGGACTTGGGTTCAGTGTGTGATACAATGATCTCTTTGTTGTCCCCTTCCCCTCCTGTTCTGCACACACATTTAGAGCACATACCAGCCCACGCCACATGACAGCCGCTGTGGGGTGCTGTGCACAAGGCCTACCACAGGATGCACATGCCTGTGTATATATCCACATGTGTACACGTATGTACATGCAGATGGACATATAGATTTGCATATGCACAGTGACTGCAGCAGTAAAGGTCAGGATTGCAGACCCTTATCTCTGAGCTACATTTTAAGTGTTCAGTTACCGGTCACGCCAGGAAGCTGCCATTTGCTCCCTTTCCTGGCTAGTTTGTTCTTCTCACCTTCACCTTTACCTAGTTCTGTACTCACAGCCTTCAGAGGACCTCTGTAACCATCTTGTCTCTCCCTGGTACCTATAGAGACTGTGCCCAGCCCTGCACAGAATCTCCAGGCCTTGGCACTGGAAAAAACATGGTGGACTGTGACCACAGGAGCCTGGTCAAAACGTATAGGTAAAGGGCTAACAGTGTGTTGGGACCTCAGAGGGCTGAGGTCAGCCTGGGCTTGGTAGGGAAGAGGGAAGAAAAAAAATTTGAGTTGAGGAATTAAGAACAGTAGAGAGATGAGACATAATGCCAGGAATATGGAGGGAATAAAATGAGAAGGGTGTGTGTGTGTGTGTGTGTGTGTGTGACTATATATATGTATATATGTTTATATATATGTATTTACACACACACACACACACACACACACACACACACACACCTTTTGGCTGATATGACTGATGTAGGCCATGGCAGAGACAAAAAGCTTAGACAAGTGAGTAGTGGCTTGGTACAGCTCAGATGCTGAGTTCAGAAAATGGACCCTGTGAAGAAAGAAGGAGATAGGCCTAGCCAGGAAGGCTGGTGACCTGGAAAGGCATCACCCAATCAATGTATCAATTGATGGGTCTATCAGTACCACTCAATTTTGGATAATTTGTGTCTGAATAAATCTTTATACTCCTTAACTTCTTTTTCCTCTCTAGATAAATTTTCTTTTTACATTGCCCTCATATAAAGTGCTAATAATACATATTAATAATAATACATATTAAAGGTCGTAATTAATAGTCTTGAATACTCAGTGCCAATAAGAGCAATTGTGTCCAGTGGACACCCTAGTATTGGTCAGTCTTTCTGGTAGCACAAGGAAGGGAATCTACAAATGGGCTGCTCCTTCCTTTCAAATTTGGGACCTGACTTCATGAGGGAAAGGGGTCATCTGTGTCCTTATATCTAGGTCTGGTTCAATGCAGACTTCTGCTTGCTGGAATCACAGGTTTTCCACTATGTCCTCATTCTCTGAGATGTGGGGGACAGCCAGTTACCTTCCTTCTAGTGTCTCAGATCCTCAGAGGAAGGGAGGGAAAGAGGGAGGGGAGGAGAGATGGAGGGAGGGAGGGAGGGAAAAGGAGGAAGAAGAAGTAAACCGTTGTAGAGATAAAGGGAAAGGAAAGAAGAGTCAGGAAGAGGGTAGGATGATTCCCCATCCCCTGCACTGAACCAGCATGCTGTCTGGGCACACTAAAGACCAGGAGGGGCCCATGCACTTCTGTGGTGTGGGGTCCTCTCCTTTCATGTGACACACTGCAAGTTCCTTCACCACATTCTCTAAGAGCCCCCAGGAGGTTCCCTTGAGGGCTGAGCACCTCCCTCTGATGACAGCAAGAGTGACCCCAGAACATTTTTATCCTCCTGGTGGCACCCCAGCCTCCGAAGACCCCCCTTCTATACCAAATTACTTGTTCCTTTGGGCAAGAGGTGGGGAGAGGCCAGCTACCCCTCCATGTTTGACCAGGGAGAAACTTGATCCCTCCAATGACTCAGTCCCTGTTCCCTCTGCTTGGATCCCTTCGGGAGCCCACGAGCCTCCCAAGACCCATGGGCAACACCTCCTCAGGCCTCAGGTCTGCAGCAAGGAAAAGTGGTACAGTTAGGATGGAAGGCAATCTGGGTAGTCTGGGATTCGAAGTGTGTGTGAGTATACTCCTGATGCTGAGTGCCTGGTACTGAACTCTGGCGAGGACAGGGACTTGGGGATGTGCAAAGAGGACTTGAAAGAGGAAAAGGTAAAAGAGGCACGAAAAAGGTCTCAGGCATAAGACAGGCAAGAGGAAGGCAGCAGCATCTGGATAAGAATTGGGGGAGTGAGAGAAAGGGCAGGGTAGAAGGCAAGACACCCCCCCATCCAGAGCCCTCTCCTTGGATCCCCAACTTCCCAAGTCCCAGGAAGGAAATTCAGAGGCCACTGCACATGCGTTGGGTCATTTCCACATGCTTTATTCCAGCAATCAAAATAATTAAAAACATCTCAAATTATTATACACATACAAAATAGGTACAGAGTCTCTTGTTTCCTCCCACCCTGGGTAAAACTGCTTTGTGCTTTGGAAAGTGGTGCTCTGAAACCCTGCTGCGGGACAGACAGAGAGAGGCTGAGGGTGGAGAGCAGCCGCAAGAGGGGAGGGTTTCAGAAGAGAGAGAGAGAGATCAGATAGGCCCAGGAGCTAAAAGAGTGGAGAGGGGAGGGGAGAGTGAGCAGGCTGGAGTTAGCACTCTCTCCTCCCTTGTTAAATAGCACCGTCAGGAAAAAAAAATTCACACAAGTCCCTATCCATTAAAAAAAAAAAAAAGAATAAAAAAATACTTTAAACAAAAGGAACATTTGCTGGCCTAGGGAACATCTCAGCTTCTATAGCACCAGAAATTCCTTCCCACCCCACCCCTTCCCAGAGATGTAGCACCGTTGATACCAAACTGGGCTCGCTGCCACCCTGCCCCCATCTCCGCCCCCACACAGTTGCCCCGGTGACACACAAAGACAAGAACGAGGTAGTCTTTCAGCAACACAATTACACAAGGAATAGAACAGTCTCTCCCACCCAGCCTGCACATGCATGTCCGATGTTTCCAGTCTGCAGTGACCCTGCCTGGCTCCAAACCCCTGCCAGGGGCAGGGGGCACCCCCAGCACAGGCCCTCGGAAAACAAAGTGGGGGGATTTGTTGTAGAGGCCATGGAGATCCCAGATGGTTAGGCTCCTTCAACAGTCCAAGAACCCCATGTCCCGGCAGGATTTGAGGGTGCTGGGTAGGGAAGTAGGCTGGGGGTTGGGGGGGCTGGTAGGATGCTTCAACATTGCCTTTGCTTGCTGACAATGCATTATTTCCTGTGTCTTTGGGGAGACTTAAATTTGGGGAGCAATGGAGGAGAGGCCCCAAGAGGGGATGGAGAAAGGAGCAGAAAAGGCAGCATTTGGGGTATCATAAGCCCAGTGGGCAGAAAGGGACTTATGCCCACATAGGTCTTCAAGCAAGAGGACCAAGCTTCCTTTTTTAAAAAGTTATTTATTTATTCTTTTTTTTTTTTTTTTTTCTTTTTGGTAAGGTTGAATGCACTTTTGGATTTTGGTCACGTTCAGTTGGTCAAAAATAAAAACTAAGTTTGAGAGATGAATGCAAAGGAAAAAAAATGTTTTCCAAAGTCCATGTGAAATTGTCTCCCGTTTTTTGGCTTTTGGGGAAATTGAGTTTGGGTTGTTTGTCTGTTTCTGGGGTTAGGGAAAAGTGGGTTGGGTGGGAGGGAACCAGATTGGGGTGGAGAGAGTTTACACGAAGCAGGCAGGGCCAATGTCTATTCCGAATTCCTGGTCTGGAGCACCAATGTCCAAAGGAGCCACATCGATGATGGGCAGGCGGGAGGTCTTGGTGGTTTTGTATTCGATGACTGTCTTGCCCCAAGTTCCGGTGTGACTCTGGAGTGAATGAAGACAGCGGGAGAGGGTCATTAGCAAGGGCAAGGATGGAGTGAGGCCCTTTCTGATCTGCCAGGAGGCTAAAGCAGATGCTCAAAGAGGTGGGGGACTCACCGTGCAGCCATCCACAAGGGTGCTGTAGGTGAATCGACTGTTGCCTTCGCCCCTGAGCTCGATCTCGTTGGAGCCCTGGAGGAGCAGGGACTTCTTGAGGTTGCCAGTCTGCTGGTCCATGTAGGCTACGCTGTTCTTGCAGTGATAAGTGATGTTCTGGGAGGCCTCGGTGGACATCAGGCGCAGGAAGGTCAGCTGGATGGCCACGTCGGCAGGGTCGGAACCTTCGCTTCCGTACTCGAACTGCAGAGGCCAGAGAGAGGGGAGATTGAGCGATCACATGGACCGTCTAGTCTCTGGCTTTCCTACCTAGGATTCCTGTCTCCTAGATTTGTATCTGCCCTTCCACTAAGCACATATTAAATCCACTCCGGGGCTTCCTGTGCTTTCAGTTCACGTACCTGGAATCCATCGGTCATGCTCTCTCCAAACCAGACATGCTTCTTTTCCTTGGGGTTCGGGCTGATGTACCAGTTCTTCTGAGGCACAGAGGGCTGAGTGGGGAACACACAGGTCTGACCTGTCTCCATGTCGCAGTAGACCTTGATGGCGTCCAGGTTGCAGCCTTGGTTAGGGTCGATCCAGTACTCTCCTGAAGTGGGCAGGGCAATGCGGAGTCAGGAGAAGTAGGCAGCGGGCACCACATGGAAAGCGGGATGCATACAAACACTGGGTGGCGGGCGGAAGAGGACGGGGTGGGGGAGGGGAGGCAGCTGGGTCCTTACCGCTCTTCCAGTCAGAGTGGCACATCTTGAGGTCACGGCATGTGCGGGCGGGGTTCTTGCGGCTGCCTTCGGGGCTGCGGATGTTCTCAATCTGCTGGCTCAGGCTCTTGAGAGTGGTGTCCACCTCAAGGTCACGGTCACGGACCACGTTGGCGTCGTCGGCCCGGTAGTAGCGGCCACCATCACTAGCCTTCTCTTGAGGTGGTTGAGGCAGGAAGCTGAAGTCATAACCGCCGCTGGGAGGGCCAGGAGGGCCAGGGGGTCCAGGAGGGCCGGGGGGACCCTGTGTAGAGAAATGAGATCAAGGTTTACTGCTACTCAAGCCTTGTTGGGGGAGGGTCATGAGGCAGAGGATGTGGGGCTACGTACAGCAGGACCGCTATCACCAGTGCGACCTCGAGGACCAGGGGGACCAATGGGACCGGGGAGACCATTGAGTCCATCTTTGCCAGGAGAACCAGCAGAGCCAGGGGGACCCTGGGGATAGAGAGATGGTTAGAAAAAGTGGCTAGAAACCCAAGGCAGCCCCAACTCTGGCTTAGAAGCATTTCCCACTACCCACCCCCCCCACCACTGCTGGCTTTGCCCAGTGTCTGCTTCTGTCTCAAAGGGTGTCCTTAATTAGTTCCCATGGCTAGGCTTGCAAGGGGCAGGGATGGGAAGGTCAAAGGCTCTAAAAGAACAAGATTCCTTTCCTCCCCACCCACCGTCTGGCCTCTGAACTCTTTTCTGGGGAACAGAGGGATTCCTGAAAGTAACCGGACAGGGAGGGACCCAGGAAGAAGTAACTGAAGGTACAACTTACCCGGGGACCTGCAGGACCAGAGGCTCCAGAGGGACCTTGTTCACCAGGAGAACCCTGAAGAACAGAGAAAAGCAGTTCAGGGGCAGTGTCGATAACTTGTCCTCTCATTCTAGAAATTGAGACCACTCCCATAATCCTTCCTTAAGCTTGCTGTCTCTCTCTCTCCCCTGACCCTCACCCTCACTAGGAAGGAATCAGAATGTCTACCTAGAGTAGACACTGAGGCAGGTGCCCTGCCCCACTCTGTAGTCTGCACCAGGATAAGGTGGAAAAGGTCCCGATGGTAGCCAGGGCCTGAAAGTTGGGTATACTCACAGGAGAGCCAGGAGGACCTTGGAGACCAGAGAAGCCACGATGACCCTTTATGCCTCTGTCACCTTGTTCGCCTGTCTCACCCTTGTCACCACGGGGGCCTTGGGGTCCCTAAAAGAGAGGAGGAGGCAGGATGTCAGGTGCAAGTTCATGTCGAGTGTTGAATGGAACTCTGTCCACAGCTAGGCCAATGTTCAGAGGGCATGAAGTTGGCATGGGACACTTACAGCAGGGCCACGGGAACCAGCAGGGCCGATGGGACCAGCAGGACCAGCAGGACCCTGGAGGGGAAATAGTGAGTTTAGAGGAGGCCAAGGTTGAGGGCTGCAGTATGAACTTCCCCTTGGCCAGACTACTCCCAACCCACAGCTTCTGCTGTGGCCACCTCTCCTGATTCCCAGTTAAACCTTCCCAGAGCCAGGCTTCATGTGATAAGCTGGGGCAAGCCCCAGGCCTTGGGAAAGATGGAGTCCTGCCTAAACGAAGGCCAAGTTCTGACTGTTTTTTCAGGGAGGTGAAAGGCACAGACACATCCCAAGACCCCCTTTTTCCCCAGCCTGAGTGAGGTCATTTATCCATTTTCAGGCCTTTGAGCATGCCTAAAGAAGAGGTTTGGTCTGAGCCTAGCAACTTACAGTCTCACCACGATCACCACTCTTGCCAGCAGGGCCAACAGGGCCGGGAGCACCAGGAGCACCAGGGGCACCAGGGGGGCCAGCGGGGCCAGTCTCACCACGGTCACCCTGGGAACAGAGAGTAAAAATCATGGGGTCAGCCTCATATAAAGTGTCCAGTCTGGGGAGGACCAGGGCAAATCAGAGTCCAGCCTGATGTATGGCATGATCTTTTACCTTGGCACCAGGAGCACCATCTCTTCCAGGGGAGCCTTCAGCACCAGGGGATCCCTGTAGAGGGAGGGGGAGAAATGAGAGTCCACTCCAGGAAAGAGGTCAGGCACAGAACCAGTGGTCCTGCATGGGTACTGGCTAAGGGGTGAAGGCTGCTTACCTCACGACCAGATTCACCAGGGGGGCCAGCCAATCCAGGGGGACCCATGGGGCCAGGGGGACCACGTTCACCACTTGATCCAGAAGGCCCTTGTTTGCCGGGTTCACCCTAAAGAAGAGTAAGGCTGGAGGTCAGATGCGGTGGCTTAAGCCATGAGACCTTTTTTTGTGTGTTTGTTTAGTTTGGTTTTCAAGACAGGGTTTCTCTGTGTAGCCCTGGCTGTCCTGGAACTCGCTCGCTATGAAGATCAGGCTGGTCTTGAACTCAGAAATTCACCTACCTCTGCATCCTTAGTGTTAGGATTCAATGTATTCGCCACCACCACCCGGCTACAGTGAGCATTTCTATCACATTTGCTCTCCTTGTCTCTACCACTGCTACCCTGTCCCTTCTAGTAACCAAGTCCTAGGATGGTTCTTCTTGGAGTCCCCAAGATGAAGAAACACTCACAGAGGGGCCGGGAAGACCAGGGAAACCTCTTTCTCCTCTCTGACCGGGAAGACCGACCACACCACGTTGTCCAGCAATACCCTGAGGTCCAGGGGTACCAGGAGAGCCCTATGGGAGGCAGACAGGGGTGAGATGGGCTCACAGAGGCACAGGAAACATACACAACTCTGGATCTCTCCAGAAATACAGAGATTTGAGTTAGCACTTACAGCAGGTCCATCAGCACCAGGAGATCCTTTCTCACCAGCAGGGCCAGGGGGACCTGGGGGACCAACTTCACCAGGACGTCCAGCGGGACCAGTCTCACCACGGGGACCTTTGCCTCCTTCTTTACCAGCGGGACCAGGAGGGCCAGGAGGTCCAGCATTTCCCTAGATGGGCACAAGAGGGACTGTCAGAGTCTAGACTTCCATAGCATCCCAGTGGCATGCCTCAGTCAGTCCTGCTGTTCTGACATCCCCATCTCCATTCCAGAACTACAGATACTCACAGAGGGACCAGGGGGACCAACACGACCAGCAGCACCAGGGAAACCAGTAGCACCCTGGTAGGAGAGAACACTGGGTGGTTAGAAGTGAACAGTCACTTGTTACCTGGCCTGATCTCCTCCAATCTCTGCCCTTGGGGAGTCTCGACTTTGAATGGTACTCACAGGGGGACCAGCAGCACCACGAGAACCCTTGGGTCCAGGAGCACCAACGTTACCCTGTAAAAGATTGTCAAGATATGAGACCCAGGCTAGCCCCAAGTCCAAGGCTACCAAAAGTTTATGGTGCAGAGGATGAAACACTTACAATGGGGCCAGGGGGTCCAGCAGGACCAGCAGGGCCAGGAGGACCAGCGTCACCTTTTACACCAGTATCACCAGGTTCACCTTTCGCACCAGGTTGGCCATCAGCACCCTAGGCAGGTGTGAGAATGAACAATGGAAGAGTGGATGAGGCAGTCTGGGAGCAGAGGGCCTCTAGGCTAGAGGAGGGGCCACAGATAAGGACTTGGAGATGTCGAGACACTTGGAGACAACCAGTACCTCCCCACCCTTCTCCCCTGACTCAGCGTGACACTTCTGTCCCCATTCAGTCACCCAAGGTCCCATGCCTCATGTCTCAGCTGGGGACAGAAAATGAAGAGGGTCTTGATACTCACAGGGGGGCCGGCGAAGCCAGCAGGACCAGGGGGACCAGGCTCACCACGGTCTCCCTAGAAGAAGAAAAACACTTTGGAGAAATTTTCTTAACATTAGAGAAGAAAAGGGATGAAGGAGTAAAGGGATGAAGTTTGGGGTGGGGGTTTGGGGTGAAGGCAGAAAGCAGGTAGGAGAGAAGGGCTGAACAGAGATCGTCTTAAGGTCTTCTGTACTTACGGGGGCACCACGGGCTCCGGTGGGGCCAGCAGGACCACTGGGACCAGTTTCACCCTATGAGGGAGAGACGGGAACTTTGAACTCTCCTGGGAGATGAACCACTGACACCGCCCCTCCCTTCTGGTCTCTTGAACTTCCTGGGTCACCAGCTTCAGATGGCAGGACCTGCCTGCTCTGCAGAGTCCCACCTGAACTTGTTGTGGAAGCTTTGTGTCAAGAAATAAGGTAGAGAGGCAGCCACTAACCTTGTCACCGGGGGCACCAGCAGGGCCAGGAGGACCAATGGGACCAGTCAGACCACGGGGGCCATCTTTGCCAGGAGTTCCATCAGTACCTTTGGGACCAGCATCACCCTAAAAACAAGGAAAAAATTTGAGACTTACAGACTAGGGCCAGGAGTTGAGCTACAGCATTTTGCGAATGTATCTAAGAGGCTCTCCTCAGTTCTGCCAAGGATACAACATTCTTTCAGGGGTTAAAGGTGCCTACCTGGGGACCCAGGTGGAACCTGGGTTAAGAGGTCCCTGAATTCTGCAGAGTGCTCAATAAAGGAACCTCAGGGAGATGCTCCAACTTTCATCCCCATGGTAACATATTAGAAGAGCTTGATACTAGATATTAGACTAACCAGCAAAACAAAGAGATAAATGAGAACCATCGAGGGCTCCTGAGAACGAAAGGATGACTTACTCTGTCACCCTTAGGACCTGGAAGACCAGCTGCACCACGTTCACCAGGCATTCCTTGAAGACCAGGGGCACCCTGGCTACCGGGAGCTCCGGGGGCACCAGTATCACCCTGTTTGGTAAACAAGATTAGTGAGTCCCAGAAATGTCTCAGAGCCATGAGCTCACTTAGGATCTCAGATCACAGGTTCTAACCAGAAGAATGAACTCACAGACCCGACTTTGGGGCCTCCCCCCCCCCATTCTGGTCTTGTACCCAAGGGCTATGGCCTGGATCACAACCATCATGTCCTTTCCACGATGACCTCACCTTGGCACCGTCATTGCCGGGGGCACCATTGTTTCCTCGGGGACCAGCAGGACCTGGGGGACCTTGTACACCACGCTCACCAGGGAAACCTCTCTCGCCCTAGAAAGGAAGGAAAGGGCATATGATGCTCTGACAGGACCAAGCTCAGGACATTAAAACGGAAGTGGTTCGAGAGGGCACACTTACTCTTGCGCCAGAGGGTCCAGGGGCACCAAGGTCTCCGGGAACACCCTGAGGGTAAAAGGAGAAATGGCAGTGAGCCCAACCTTCCCCTGAGATAAAGCCTCTGCTCCTCTTTGTAGGAGCTGGTCCTCCTGAGCCCAGAGGAATACATTCTTAGCTCAGAACTGAAATTCCTCATCACAATGGGAAGGCTTGAGGTAAAATCAGAACTATTCCAGGCGTTCGTATAAAGAAGCCACACAGTCACTGCGAGATCATATGCGGTGGGTGCTCGCACATGTTTGGTGTATCCAAAGTCCTCCCCTGGTGTTTTACCCCTGTCCCTCTAGCTGGAGGCTTCCTGATCAGCTACGGGTAGTGGGTGGTCTTTTTCTTTGTAGTTTTTGAATGCTCTCACTTTGTGGCCAGTTGCTACCTCTTACCTGTTCACCAGGCTTGCCTGCTTCACCAGGAGGACCAGCAGGACCAGGAAGACCCTGTAAGGTGGGAAGTGGAGGGGAGGAGAGGAAGAATTTAGAATCTTTAACAGTTAACAAAGGAGCGGTCTGCACTCTTCCCTACAAACCTAAGTCATGAAGCCTTCCTTACCTGGAATCCGGGGGAACCAGCAGGACCTTGTTCACCTCTCTCACCAGCAGGACCCTGTCATAGAGAAGAGGCAGTGGTCATGAATAGTCCAAGGAGAAGAGAGGCAAGGTCCCATCTTTCTTGCTCCCCAGGGCTTGAAGACAGGGATACTTACAGCAGGGCCGGGGGCTCCCTGAGCTCCGGCTTCTCCATCTTTGCCAGCAGGACCCTGTGGGGAGAAGGTGACAATTCAGTGTGGCAGAGGACAGCAGCAGGTAGGGACTGGACCTCTGGGACACAGCAGAGCCCACTAGCTACTTCCGATGTTCTCACAGTGGCTGCAGACTCCTGCCACATGAGAATGGTCTATGTCACAGGCAGGGGCAGAAAGGTGACAGAGACTCAAAAGAGATACTTACAACAGCACCAGGAGGTCCGGGGACACCTCGCTCTCCAGCCTTTCCAGGTTCTCCCTGTGTAGAAAGGGAAGAAAGATTAAGGGTCAGAAGATGAGACCGTTACAGTCGAGGACCTTTCATTAGAGTGAGTGTTCCCAGGGGGCTTTCTGTTCAGGAAGACTGAAAGAGGTTGACAAGCTTCAGGCCCTGGGGAAGGTTTTGCTGGCATCTAATGCTTGGCCTTTCTCCCTGCACCCAAAGCAGATGCCCAAGGCTCCTTCCTGGTCACTCTTTCCCCTTCCTTCCCCTTGCTACACACCTTCAGTGACCTGAACTGTGAATGGTGGTCAACTCAAGGCTCTCCTCTCCTTACCAAACTTGGATGTGACTATCACATAAAAGAGCCATCTTATCTGTGTGTTCAGGGAATCCTGCCTAGCAACAATACTTATTTATCAAGGGCAAAGCGATGATCATGGATCCAACAGTCTCTTATTTCACTAATGGGTCCGGAAAGGGCCAGAGGTCACACAGCAAGTGAGTTAGTATGCCTGCTCCTGGTTCTGCAGTGCTCCCCCCTGAATACTTACAGCAGTACCCTTAGGTCCAGGGAACCCCATCACACCAGCCTGGCCACGGGCTCCAGGAGGACCTGCGGGTCCAGGGCGACCATCTTGACCAGCGGGACCCTGAGGATGGGAGGCACAAGAGTTGTAAGGACTAAGGTAGGCACAGAGGAGGGTAGGGGTGAGTCATGAGAGAACAGGCATACTTACAGGGGGACCAGTTTTGCCATCAGGACCAGGGCTGCCAGGACTGCCAGTGAGACCCTAAGGAGAGGCAAGAGAGCATGAATGAGGGCAGGAGGAGGGGAATGACAAGGGGATGAGGGGGATGAGAGAGGGAGTCTGGTGCACCAGCTACAGGCTGCTCCAAGTCCCATGCAAGATAGAGGATCTTCTCACCTTGGCACCAGGGAGACCAGCTTCACCAGGGCGACCAGCTTCTCCGGGAGAACCTTTGGGACCAGCAGGGCCAGGAGCACCACGTTCACCAGCAGGACCCTGAGTGGAGAGAAGTCCCAGATACATCAGGGTCACAGCCTTAGCCTCATCACCATGGATTCTCATCCTATTCATGCTGGGAGAGGGTCTGGGACTTTGAGGGGAATTTTTAGGAATGCCAAAGAGAGGCCAAACATGAGGAGGGAGACCCAGACGTGGGCCCAGGTGGCAGGGAGCGTGGTTGTGGATGGATCTGGGTAGGTGTAAACAGTACTGTCAGGGTGAGGTGATGTCCGGCAGCTGAGAAGTGAGCTTCTCTACCAGGGAGAGATTACCTTGGGGCCAGCAACACCATCAGCACCAGGGAAACCACGGCTACCAGGTCCACCCTGCAGAGAGAAGAAAAAAGGCCAGTGAGCTCAATCACCAGCGCAGCACTGGGCAAGCACTAAGAGCAAAGAAGAGACATGGGAGGTGGGGGTGGGGTCACTTACACGCTCACCAGGAGGTCCGGGCAGGCCGGTAGGTCCAGGCTCACCACGGGCTCCTCGTTTTCCTTCTTCTCCAGCAGGGCCAGGGGGACCTTGAACTCCAGCAGGGCCCTGGAGTAGGCAGAGAGGGAGTGGCCTTGGTGAGGGGGCGCAAGCCCAGGAGCCTACGATGCTGGCCTCTAACAACAGGGCTTCTGGGTATGAGGCATGGGGCTCCCTTCCTCCCTGGAGCTCTGTTGTGAAGCTTCCAAGTCTTGGGGGCCGAGGAGGAAAAGGGGTAATGTGCGACTTACGGGTTCTCCTTTGGCACCAGTGTCTCCTTTGTTGCCGGGAGCACCAGGTTCACCCTGTGTAGGGAAAGAAAGATGATAAGAATTGGAGTTGATCTGTTGGCTCACAATTGTATGTTTCTCCAGAAGGGGGCGCACTGGAGCTAGTGCCTGAACCGGGCCGAAGGGATAGTCTTATACTTACGCTGTTACCCTTGGGACCTGGAGCGCCGCTGGGGCCCTGAGGTCCAGAGGGGCCTCGAGCACCAGGGAAGCCAGGAGCACCAGCAATACCAGGAGCACCCTGCAGGAATCAGGACAGACATTGTAATTCAAGGGTGGACGGCATGGGGCAAGTAGCAGGTGAGCATGGGAGGAGGAGGGCTGCTAGTGACTTACATTGGCACCTTTAGCACCAGGTTGTCCATCAGCACCAGGGTTTCCCTGTCACATAGAGAAAGGAGGGTGAGTGACAGCCTAGAATGGTGAAACTGGCACGTAGCACAGGAGTCAGCATCAGCGGACACTTACAGCAGGGCCAGCAGCACCAGCAGGGCCAGGGGGTCCGGGCTCACCACGCACACCCTGGGGACCTTCAGAGCCTCGGGCTCCTTGGGGACCAGCTTCACCCTGGATTGGAGGAAAGGAGAAATCAGAATGGGGCACCCAGCATTACTTCTAAATGTCAGGGGTTGGAAGGTGGGGGAGCAAGGATGAGAACTTTGAGAGCTAGGTAGGGGACACCAGGATAAGGGTGTTGCGGAATGGCTCACTCTTGCCACTCTGGGCTTCTCTGATCTGGGGTGACACCTAGCCCTTGGCCTAGAACAATCATGTTCAAAGAAAGAATGACTCTCACCTTAGCACCAACTGCACCAGGGAAGCCAGGAGGGCCAGTGGGGCCGGTGGGACCCTGTGAATAAGATGGAAGTTTAGTTACAAGGTAGGGACTAAGAGCTCCTAATTTTAACGGCTGATGTTGAAACATCAGACCCTGAAGCCTCACCCCACTCCCAAAGTCAAAGCCATACTTACAGGGGGCCCAGCTGCACCAACAGCACCATCATTACCACGAGCACCCTGCAAGAGAGAGAGGAAGCTCAATTATGGCCCCTGAGCTTTAGTTAGTTCCCTTAGTCCCTGGGAAACCCCAACCAGGGGCATCCAAGCGGCCAGGAGTACTTACAGCACTTCCAGGGGGTCCAGGGCGACCTCTCTCACCAGGCAGGCCTCGGGGACCCTGGTAATGAAACCAAGGGCGGTCGAGTGAGTTGGAGAGACCCTCTTCCACAGCCTCCATCCACCCTTCACTCTACCGCTTCCTCTTGGAGCGCCCCCTATTGCTCAAGATGGCATACTCACCATCTGGCCAGGAGCTCCGTTTTCACCAGGAGTGCCAGGCTCTCCCTAGGAACAGAGAACAGAGTGAAGTATTCATGTATAGTAGGACTGTTGGGCGTGGGTAGTTCAGGACCTCCCAATAGTATCTTACCTTAGGACCAGCAGGACCAGCATCTCCTTTGGCACCATCCAAACCACTGAAACCCTTAATGAGGAAAAGGAGATGAAGTCAGACACCGTGTGTGGGGGGTATACTACCTTGACACCCACACAGATTTGACAATAACCTTTGGAAGATCTCCAGCTGTCTCCCTGTCTCTGAGCTAAACTAGACTCCAATTCGCCTATCATCCCAGTTAGTCTCTTTATTGGGACTTCTTCCTCCCTGCAAAGGAAGTTCTTCCATATATCTAACCTATGACCTATAAGGCATCTGTAGCTACCACAACAGGATCTCTTAGGGAAGGGGATCAAATGGTGGCTTGGGACTTTGGGAGCTTCAGTGACTTAAAAGAGACTTACTCTGTGTCCCTTCATTCCAGGGAGGCCAGCTGTTCCAGGCAATCCACGAGCACCCTGGAGAGAAAGGCAAATGAGGACTTGGAAAATGTTCAGAAGAAAGTGAATATTGCTCCTAAACACATCCCCAGTGCACTAAGCCCTGGGGCCCATCTTGTGTACCTGAGGCCCAGGAGCTCCGCGCTCACCAGGACGGCCAGGCTTTCCAGCTTCCCCCTGCAGAGAGAGAAAAGGTCGTTATGGCCATGGCTCCCCATCCCCTATACTGGGAAAGGGTGGAATGGCTCAGGTTTATTGGAGGTTATTAAAGGGTAGATTTGGTGTAGGGGACCAAATCTAACTTCTAACCTAAAACTCAGTTTGGATCTATAGTGAAACCTTTGGTGACATTCGAGTTCCGTCAAAGGAATTCCTGTCAGTATTTGTTTCCATACCTGCTCACCCAGAGCTCTTAAACCTGGATTAGTCCAAGGGATGGAAATGGGGGTGAGGATGGGGTGAGGATGCAGGTGAAAATGGAGGCTACCTAGAACCCTCTATTCAGTGAAAAGATGACTTAAAAGGGCCAACTTGAGTTTTCTTCCCCTGGTTATTGGTGGCGAGACTCTGCTGGGAGGATTTCAGGACCCACACAGAGAAGGCCTCATGATTCCACAGTGTCTTTCCCCCAGGGGTACTTACATCATCTCCGTTTTTGCCAGGAGGGCCAGGGGGACCACGGGGACCCATTGGACCCTAGAGGAGACAAGAGAAACAGGACGTCAAGGTGAGAGACTAGAACCAGGAGGCGACAAGCCACTCCTCACTCGGTATGGGTGACTGTCCACAGAAGAATTTGTGGAGAGGAAGTCCTCTGCATGGAGGACTAACTTACTGAAGCGCCAGGCTCGCCAGGTTCACCAGGGGGGCCTTGGAAACCTTGAGGACCCTGAAGAACACGAGAGAAGGGTAGGCTCAGAAAAGCAGGTTCCTTCTGGGCCCCTCTTACAAGCGATGTCTACCAGCCTTCTTTCCTCATCCCCATCTTTCTCCCCAACAGCCCATGCCCAAAGTGATACATGAAAGACCCTCAGATACGTACAGGTGCACCAGGTGGGCCAGGGAGACCACGAGGACCAGAAGGACCCTACAGAAGGAAAAAGAGGGGCTTGTGATATCTATACGTACAAGCAGTGTGTCAGAGATCTGTTTCTACTGCTTCCTGTGGGTACCACCGTTGTCTGTCCGGCATCTTTGCTAGATCTGAAGTTCCAAAGGTGGCCTTTACTTCCCCAGCTATTTGTATCCACTCCCTTGCAGGCCATCATTGGCCTCTCCTGGGCCCCTCTCCTTTATGCCCCACTGCTCCCCCTGGTGGCTCACCATGGGGCCAGGCACGGAAACTCCAGCTGATTTCTCATCGTAACCGTAGGACATCTGGGAAGCAAAGTTCTAGAAAAACAAGAGAGAGCGCGTGAGAAATTGGACTCTGGATGGTAAATTAAAAGCCAGGAGGCACTGGCAGTAGTGGAAGAAACAGACACAGACTTCCAGAAGTACCTAAGAGAGGCAGCAATACAGACTGTAAGATATCCCTGTACCAGACACCTTGACTGAACTTGATCTAACCAGACAACCCCAAACTGCACAAGAATCTATAAAGTAATGGCCTCTGCCCAACAGCCAGACTGTTAAAAACCTTGCCAAGTCAAGGATGACAAAGAGTCTCAGAAAGAGTCTATATTCTCGGGAACCTAAGGAATGAGACAGTGGAATGCAGTTGGTGGTCTTGGACAGGAAGGGGGGGATGCTATAAAGGACATTTTGGGAGGCTTTGGTGAAATCTAAAAGTGGGATTGTATATCAGGCAATAGTGTTAGATCAACATTAAATCATAGGAGTATGCACTTGCTCTTAGGAAACGCATTTCAGAGCATAAGGCATGAGCATGTTCTTGACAACTTATGTCTCAAATGGTCCAGGACACACAGAGGCAGAGGGAGCTGGGTGCTCAGAAAGTGGCCAAGCAGTTGTGTTGAGGGGTGAATAGAAGAAGTTCTGTGCACCATTGCAACTTTTCTGTAAGTTTATGGTTACTTAAAAATATAAAGTTGTGTCTGACAAAACCAAAAGCCAAGAAAAACAAACAGGCAAATGAACAAACAGATAAACAAAACAGGGAGTCACACAGGTCTGGGGTCTCCAAGATCTACTCACTCCTCCAAGGCCAGGGGTTCCGGGGGGACCAGGAGGACCAGGAGGACCAGGAAGTCCAGGCTGTCCAGGGATGCCATCTTGTCCAGGGGGGCCAGCGGGTCCCTGCACCAAGAGAGGGAGGGGGCTGCTATGAGCACAGATCAGAGCCACGCCCCCTCCAGTTTCCCAGCTCACTTAGAATATGATGCTTACCCTTGGGCCTTGGGGGCCAGGGTCTCCTTTGGGTCCCTGTGGGGTTGAGAGTGAAGAAACAAGAGGTCGGTTAGAGAACCAAAGAAAGGTAAAGTTTATTGGAGGACAGTGGGGGTCATGGACGGGTGGGCAAAAGTAGGTAGCAGACTATTACCTCGACTCCTATGACTTCTGTGTTTGGTGATACTGGGAAGAAAAATGTGCGGTTAGAAGTAAACTTGCTCAGGTGCGTGGGTGCTATAGGCTTTCAAGACACAGGCAAAGGAGGGACTCCGCCTTCCCTTAACCCTAGGACCAGAACCGTACCATATTCTTCTGGGCAGAAAGCACAGCACTCGCCCTCCCGTGTTTGGGGGTTGGGACAGTCCAAGTCTTCGTTGCATAGCACGTCATCGCACACGGCCGTGCCATTGTAGCAGATACAGATCAAACATACTTCGGGTTTCCACGTCTCACCATTAGGAACCCTTAGGCCATTGTGTATGCAGCTGACTCCAGGGACTGCACAAATGGGAAGAGACACAGGATGTGAGCTTCTCTGAGACCTTACTTACCTCGGGGCACCAGGGATCCCAGCCTTTTTTTACCCTTTGCCCTGTCTAAGAGGCGCACGTAGATTTTTCCACTTTCCTCATCTTTCCCCTCATTCCCTATTTTCTTCCCTCAAATCCTTAAATGCAGGGCTGCTCCTTATCGGCGTTCAGTGACAGCACCAGGGCACCTGGCCAGGGCTATAACTTCCCAGTTCTTAGGAATTTAAACAAAGCTTTAGACTGGGGTTGCTTCCAAACTCAACTTCAACCCACGCGCGCGCGAGAACCAAATAAAATAAAAGGCCTCCTGAAGGAGAGTAGGAGGGCTCCTACACAGTAGGTGGGGGCTCGTGGGACGTGGTTTGCTCGGAGACAGGAGGCGGGGGTGCTAGGAGAGAAGGGGACTTCCTGCCCTGGTCCCACCTCCTTTCCCTGGGCAGGTGGGATGGAATGGGCGGGGCTAAAATGTGAAGTGGCTGATTTCAGTGGAACCCTGTCCAGAGTAATAAAATGTATCTCTAAAGTTAGATACATCCTAATTCCCAGCTCCCAGGAATCTTAAAAGCTTGCTATCTAGACAAGCCGGGTCCTTCAAAGCCATAGTGCTTCGGGATCTCTCCCTAGCCAAAGAACTCAAGCCTACGAACAGTAATGATTAGTTAACCACGCCCACCGCTCTGGTACCGGATCAAGGCAACCACTAGGTGGCGGGCAACACTAAGCAATGCACGGGACGGAATCAATTTTACTCCGCTTGGGTCACTTCTTTCAAAGACCAGAGTTACCCCATCTGTCCCTGCTTTAATTTTCCTAGTCTGGAGATGAGGGTCCATGCCCAGCAAATAACCCAGGTTTTCCCCCTTCAGCCCGCGCGCTGTAAAGTGCAGTAACCAGAACTCGTAATGCTCAAGGTTGACCAGCAGGAGGCACAGGGACCGCACCCAGTCAAGTCCTAGCCAAACTTTCTCATCCAACAACCCGCCCTCTCCGAGCGTCCCCTCCCCTCCCCCAGAGCCCAGCACCCCGGAGGCCCCAGCAACACTGTCTAGCCTGCAGAGAGGGCAAACAATCTTTCCTTATGAATCATCCCGCAGCCTTTTGGGTAGCTTTTACATCTTGAGCTCCGAATCTCTATTCCAGAGGTCTTATTTCATCTTCGACGTACTCTGCCCCAACCCGTGCCCAGACTCCCACTTTTCCTGTTGTGCTACAGATGGGTACTTGAAATTTCCTGCTGTGCCATCTCAACCAGGGCTCCACTTCTGAGAACTGCTCGCCCTCATCTGCTCACCAGGGTGACCTCTCCCCAGTTCCTCTCCATCACCTTCCCATCCCTGACCCTGGAGCACTCTGCGCTTCCGTTTATGTCCTAATTGCTAGGACCCCTAAGCAGAACGCGAAATCAAGAAGCCGTAAACTCCCCAGAGTTTGGAACTTACTGTCTTCTTGGCCATGCGTCAGGAGGGCAGTGGCCCCTAAGAGGAGCAGGAGCCGGAGGTCCACAAAGCTGAACATGTCTAGACCCTAGACATGTAGACTCTTTGCGGCTGGGGTGGGGGGTTAGCTTCGGCTCATGCGTGGCCTCACTCCGCGTGCCTCCTGCTCTGTCCCGGAGGAGAAACTCCCGTCTGCTCAGACGACTGGCCTGGGCCCCTTTTATACCATCCCGATGGGAGGAACCCTGCTTCTCGGAGAGGGGGAGCCAGCAGCCCGGCCCCCAGCCAATCAGAACTGCCTGGCCCGGCCCCCAATTTGGAACGAAGAGGGGGGAGGAGGAAAAGGAAAGGAAAGGAGTCCACCCAGCCCCCCCTGCAATTCTGCCGCCCTTGACCCCCCAGATCTACATGGGCCAGAGGTGCTGTCACTGGAGTGTGGCCGAGCCCTTAGTATACTGATTGTGGGTAGGGGGTGCTCCTTGCACTTTCTTTCTGTGACCTCAAATCAGAAGGATGTAGAACTAGGAGTCTGAGATGGGGAACATTATAAAGGAGTCAGTGTCAGGCATATTTGGGAAAAGGTCCTCTTGGCCATGCCTCATAATCTTTCTGGCATCTTTGGGAAGAACTAAGGAATAAGTTAGGTAGGTATCTCCCCAAATCTGAAGAACCAAGCAGCTAAGCAGATGTGCTTGTTGTAGGGAGGGGAGCACCTCATGGCATGGGCCCAGGTATGGAGGGTAGGAATATTTGTGAACAAGATAGACATCTCTTCACAGATTCCAAGGGTCAGATATTCGGCTGTTTGAAAGGAGAGGGGTGGCTATCTGTTTGACCATGGATATGGCTCCAGGGCAGGCCCATCTTTCTCCAGCACCAGGTGTTAACTGAGGGACACATCTCTGAGGCCGAGGCTTGGGGAGAAGTTTGACATCCTAGTTCTTCTGCATTAATCAATGGGCGGCGGGGGTGGGGGGTGGGGGTGGTGTTTCTGGGTCCTTAAAGCTGTGGCCCGGGGCTTGTTGCATAAAGTCTTTTCCGACCACCTCCATCCCAGGGCTGGGATGTGAGTTTGTTACAGGAGGCCTGTGACCAGGGATGTCTTAGAAAAAAGGTCTTGTGTCAGCTGTGGCTACACCCCGGGATTGGTTAGAGGCCCTCTTATGTGGCAGTATCAATCCAGAAAGAACAGGTAGAAGGCACTTGGCCATAGGGGGGTGCTCTCAAAGCTACAGAGAGCCCTCTGTCCTTATCATACTTGGATGTGGTCTGGGGACATCTAGGTGAGTTCGGTGTGTGGTGGGAACTTGTGTCTGGTAGCAGAGTGACTTTACTTGAAGGCTACTCCTCTCAAGTCCTCAGTTCTTTGCTGAAAATCTTGGTCACTGTTCCCCACCTCTGCGGTCAGGAAAGGGTCATTTGCAGTGCCCCAAGAACAGTAGCTTAGATTTTAAAGATGTCTCTAAAAGATAGTGTTCTTTCTTTCCCTGGGATCCCCTCACCCTGCAAAAGTGCTCTAACTGACCCCCAGTCTACTTAGAAACTTCATTTTGTCAAACTGTCTGGGTGGCCAGGGAAGGCATAGGGGTCTCCTTGCAGGGCCTGTAGACATCCCGTATCACTTCCCCCACTGGCTTCTTTAGAGCTGTAAACGTGGAAGCAGGGAGTCCCGCCTCCTCCAAACCATCCAAGATTCCATTGCTCCCCCCTTCACGCCCTCCCTGAGCTAGTTTTGTGCAACGAAGGCAAAGAAAAAAAAAAAAAAAGACCAAGGGAACAGAAGGGGAGGGAGCCACGTTGCTGGCCGTGGGCAGCAAGGCCGAGCTGTGCGGGTGGGGTGGCAGAGGGACACTGCAGAAGCTATAATTAAAGGGAAAATATAGAGTTTCCAAAGAAGCAGAGCTGGAGACAGCAATGGAAGGACAGGACTTCATCAATTATCCCAACCATGTGGCAGTAACTTGTGGCCCAGGATCTGCCCCCGCCTAGTGCCAGTGCCTGTAGGGCAAGGCTGGGGCTGAGATGCTGAGATGGTAGTTCCGGAATTCACCACAGTCCTGCCTTCCACTGTGGTCAGTTCCAAAGGATGCCCCACTCCCCAACAGTGGACAAGGATGGTGTACATCAGAAGGAAGAGATGCTCGAGGTAGTTGTCTAGGGTGGAATGCCACGAAGCATGACACATGGTGTGGTTTTCCCACCCTTTTTCTGGGTTTTCAGAAGCGCTTATCCAAAGCTCCTTTTCCCTGCTCCCGATCTAGCATCCCCAAGGCTCACACGGAAGAAGAGATAAGAGCCTAACAGGTGTGAACTGGTGATCTCCACATCAAGGACCTGGGGTTCTGAGGGAGACTTGGAGACTGCTAAAATGGTGTGTGTGTGTGTGTGTGTGCGCGCGCGCGCGCGCGCGCACACACGCGCGCGCTTGTTGTACATGTGTTATATGACAGCCATCACCCCATGTCTGATTCCAGGCTTTTGCCCCTGAAGTTGTAGGCATAGGTTCCAAGCTTCCTTTACACGTGGCATGGAGCTGAAGCCCAGGACCTCCTCTAGCACTTCTCAACTTGAAACGATTGGCGGGTACCCAGCTCAGAGATGTGTCTTTAATTTCTGCAGCATGACAGCAAGAGGAAGAATGTGTTTGGGGTCTCCTCCCAGCCTGGCTGGGCTGAGGGCTGGAGACTGGGGGAGGGGGAGCTGAGGCAGGGAAGGGAGGAGACTCCACGCCACCTCATCTTTAGGAAACTCTGAAGCTCTGGCTTCTTGTGGAATGTAAGGCTTTGTCCGGCACTTGGAGTGTAGGGGGAGCAAAAGCCAGAATCTCCACCCCCCCCTCAAGAATGGTAAAGTCATCAGCAGTTGGGGGAAAAAATTCCTCAAGAAGAAAAACAGAGAGAGGAAAGTGCTGAGCTCTGAGTTCTGTCTCTCTCCAAATTTTCCCAAATGCTTCCCCCAATGAGGGAGGGAGAGGACCCGTCTGGACTCTGTGGTGTGGAACAGGAGCAGAGGCAGTTTAGGTATAAATGTTCAGGTAGGGCACACGCCCAGGTCTTCTGTGCACTCCCTTCCCAGTGGTCCTAGTCCCTACTTGAGGCTCTCTTGCTTTTCTCACTCAAATCCTCCAGAAAGTTCTTCTGCCCCCAGCCTTGGCTGCAGACCAGTGATGGAGAGCTGGTCTCTTGGGAGAAGTGCCTGGGGAGGGGAGAGAGAGAAAGAGAGAGAGAGCGGGCAACAGCTGTATGCGGGGGTAGGCATTTAGGTCTGGGGTAAAGGCCATGGGCATGAGGCATACCCCACCCTCCATTACAAAGCTCTGCAGTCTTCAGACAGCCATACCCAGAGCAAACTCTGTGGGTGGAGCCTGGGTGTGTGGGTGCATTTCTTCTTCCTTTTCTTCTGCACAGCCCAATCTGGGTTCCCCCAGCTTACCTCCCGTCATACTCTTTTCCTTCTTTACATTTCCTTCCTATCTCCATCCCTACTTTTCTGGCCAGTTTAAGGGGAAGGCCAATGAGTTCGGGTCTGCTTATGTTGGGTTTGACGCCTCTTAGCTCTCCAGTCAGAAGTTTGTAAGAAATCCTTGGCCAGGTAGTGGTAGTTCACACCTTTAATCCTAAGCACTCAAGAGGTAGAGGAAGGTAGATCTCCAAGTTCGAGGACGGCCTGGTGAGTTCTAGGACAGCCAGGGCTACACAGGGAAACCCCATCTCAGGATAAAAGAAGAAAAAAAGAAAGAAAGAAAGAAAGAGGAGAAAAGGAAATCCTTGGAGTCCTTGGCTTCTATATTCTAGATTTCAGAGAAGAAACAATAGGGGTTCCCCAGGAACATGGAGACTAAAGCTATGTGTGTGGAGTTGTCCCCAGGGGAAGCATGGGGACAGGGGAGCTGAGGGCTAGAGCTGAACCTTGAACCTTGAGCACCCTCAGGGTGAAGGAATTGGTAGAGGAGAACCACACATGGGAGAGGGGGCAAGAATGGCCTACTGAGAGAGAAGGGAACAAGGAGAGGAATGAAGAGAGTGACTTGGAAGTAGGAAGAGATGGATTCTCTGAAGAGAACTACAAGGCCCAATAAAACAAAGAAAAGCCTTCAGCTATAAAGTGAGTGGGGATACAGGTATGTCAAAAGAATGGAGGTTCTGAAGGAAAACTCCTGCTCCCTTTACTCCTCTTTAGGAAACATCAGATCCCTCCGTCCTGCTTTGTCTTCTGAGGTCTCTGGGGTCTCTTAAAGACCTGGAGGCATCAAGTGCCTGGATCTTCATTTACTCCCTACGGGACTCACTTTACCCCGGCTTCACCACTCTTTCTCCCCCTGCCATCAGCTCCTCTCCCTCAAACTCTCCTTCTCATGCATTTTTCTCCCTGTCCTCTCTTTCCCTCTGCACATCACCCCACCCCTCCACCCATGTAATTTTTTTCCCCTCCTTTTATGATATCCCTGTTTGGCATCTTTGCTCCCAAGTCTCCAGTTCTCCGGTATCTGCATCCTTTCTTGGTAGGATGATGAAGCCCAGTTGCCTTTGGGTGGGAAAGAGGTCTAAGAGTCCTGTATCACCACCAGATTCGAGTTCGAACTTCAAGGATATAAATGCAAAGAATCCAATGAGCTTTATTTTCAAGTTTTAGAGTGTGTGGATACACAGCTGGGCAAGGAGCTAATGTTTGAGTCAGGGGCTCCTATCCAGATATTGTCCCCATTCTCCACAGATGCCTTCAGTCTTACACTCCTGTACCAGCTTCCAGTGATTCCTCCTTAGGGGTCTGGCGTTTTTTAGGTGAGGGGCCATCTTAGGGGTAAGAGGAGAACTTGGTCTATTCCCTTCTGTCAGCTCTGGACAGAGGACCCAGCTGGACAGAATCTGGCTTGCAGCAGAAAGATTCCAGTATAAAGGAGGATGTGATAGTCCCATCTTCTTCCCCACAGCTCTCCCAGACCCACTTCCTCTGCTGAGGACTCAGGGTTCACTTTCTGATGTGGTCACCTCACAGTGCTTAAACATCAAGGGTTTATCATCCTGGAATCCAGTGAGCTGCAGAGACTCTGCCCATCACGCACATGACATCTGGTAATGAGACAGACATAAATCTCATAACCAAAGACTTGCCACAGAACAGGTTGTGAATGAGGGTCTTCCCTAATCTTGGGACTCTGGGCAGGTAGGTGGCTGAGTGGAGATGGCTTAGGTAAGGAGCAGATCCAACTGGAGAGTTGAGTTGATAGATGGTGGCAATGCACGAAAAGGTTCTATGCAGGCAGGTTCTCTTAAGAAGGCTAGTGCTGTGGTGTTGACTGCCATTAATCCCAGGTGGATCTCTCTCTGAGTTCGAGGCCAGCCTCCTTGTTCTACAGAGTGAGTTCTGGGACAGTCAGGGGTATTCATTGAAAGCCTTTGTGGGAGGGGGTGGGGGGGTGGGGAAGCTAGGCTAGTGGCTAGTGCTGAACATAGCAAGTAGATCAGGCAGGTGAGTGCGTTCAGTCCCCTATAGAGGGTCTGAAGCTGGAGGGATCGCAGTTAAGTCTGTATCTGTGAAGGGTCAGCATGGTCCCTGGATGGAGTGGGTTCCAAGTAGGCACAGTAGAGGTGTGGCTGAGAGGTACCAGCAGGGCCCAAGTGAAGAGGCATGTACCAGGTTGGTGAGAGCAGGAACAAACCAGAGGAAGATGGCTAAGGGACAGGTGTTGGGTTCCGAGTCAGCAGATGTGGGGTTGAGCGATGAGGAGTGGGAATGGCTGGCTTCTGAGTCTGTCTGGGAGACCACAGTTGGGCAAGAAGATCCTGAGTTGAGCATCTACGGCAGACACTCTAGTTGATTCTATGCTATGCACAATTCTGTAGGCCTCTGGGGATCAACAGCTTGTCCCCTTAGGGGAGGGGAAGCAGGGAAGTCCGTGAAATGTAAACAAAAGTGCATCTGGCCAAGGCCCACTGGCTGTGGACTATCTACTGCTTCATGCTCTGAACTTTCTCTCCCTGATCTGTAAGGTGGGGTAAGCAATAATGCCACAGTAAAGTAAGCCTCCAGAGAGACCCAGGGATTAAGGAGGGGGTAGGTTTCACGGAGGAGGGACTTAGAGCCAGCCTGGGAGTGCAGGCCTTGGTGCTGAATGCAGGGCTCAATCTGGAGAGGGAGGTACAGCCAGTTCAGGAAGGGAGGGGGTGGGGTATGAATGATGACAGGCCGACAAGGGGTTGGACCAAGGAACCATACAGGACAAGGCTAGGCGAGTCAGCTGGGCTGATGTCTAGAGACCTGGAACTCTATATTCCGCGTCCTAGCTTCTCAGAGAGTTGGCGACCACTTCTGAGCAGGGCCTGGCTGTGACTTTTGACAGAGACTTATCCAAAGCACTTTGACCTCTGTGACATCAAAAAGACTCAAATATAAAGCTGGAGCCTTTGAACTCGGGGAGGGGGGCTCTGAGAGACATGGGTGGGAATGTAGGAGCTGACAACCCCCACCCCAGCAAAGTTACTGTCCAGCCTCTGCTGAGCTCTAGGGGTTTTTAGGGTCTGGAGGTTGAAGTGTCAAAATAAGAGAGACATGCTGTTGGAAGAAAATTATGTGTTCACGCCCCCACCCCAACCTCCACCTCCCACCCCCTTGGTGGCACAGAGGAGACTTCTGAGGTCCAGAGTCGGCAAGTGACTCTCTGTGGCCACAAAGCTGAGACCCAGGGCTCTCTCTGTGAGATACAGTCTTTGTCCTCTTTTTCAGGCCTTCCAGTATTCATTCCGTTCATCTACAGAAATAGCAGAGGTGGGAGAGGCCGGCATGAGACACACGACCACCATATCATTCCAGCCTGAATCTGGGAGCCCGGGACAGTTCCAGACAACAGCTCTCGGCTCTCAGCTGGGCCGGGTGGCCAGAGGGGGAAGGGAGTGTGGTGGGCAGGGAGGAACTGCCACCTGGAAGGGCTTGATGGGAACCAGCTGGCTGGGGTGGGGCCTTGGGAGAGTGGGTTGCAGGGAGGGCGGGGCAAGATGGGCAGGAGGCCACAGTGGGCGGGCAGCTGATGGCTCTGGGCTGGGAGTGGCTGCTGTAGGCCCCCACCTTCCCGAAGGCTGGAGTCCAGATGCCTCCAGAGCCGGCCAGGCTCTTCCAACCCGCTGACCTCATTCCCAGCTCCCTCCCGTGCAGCCCCCCCTCAATTGCCTGCCACGTAGACTGGAGCCTCAGCCGCATTCTCCGGGAGGGAACCCAGGCACCCTTAGCCCAGAAACCTGCTCAGCCAGATAGAGCTAGGGGAGATAGTTGTGACCACTCGGTGCCTCAGTTTCCTCTTCCTAAACATGAGTCCCAGTGAATGGAGAGGAGCGAGGTGTGAAGCAGGTTAGAGTTGCCAAACAAGAGTCAAGGTTTGGGGGTTCTCTAGAGGTCTTACCAGCCATCCATGGCTCAGTCTTAGGTCTGGAAAGTATTGCTCTCAAGAAGGGGCAGTAGAGGCGTGTGCGGGGGAGGGGAGGTCCCTCCTTTGTCAAACTATTCATAAGAAAGGACGTTCCCAGAAGGTTTGAAATCCTTTGTGAAATCTACCCCTCCCCCCCTGCTGCTTTAGGTTGCGATTTGCTAATTTGCAGTAAAGATGTAGTGAGATGCATATAGTGTCCTCTCCCTAGGTGTCTTAGAGATCTTACCCTGAATCTCTGGGCAGAGCTCTCTACCCCTGACCTCTGTTTCTCCCTTGCCTTCCTGTCCCAGAGAGGGTGTCCAGTTGACCCTGACTGACCAGGAAGCCATCCCCATCCCCACTGGCCCACAGAGTTCCAGGCTTGTGAGTCATCTGGGGAATGTCTGTTCTGCCTGCAGCTCCCAGTCCCTAAGCCAGGGACCCTCTTGTTTGACAGGAGTCCTGGAAGCAGAGAGGGAGCCTTGCTTAACGCTAATCACAAGTGAGCTAGAGGGCGTGGCCTCTCCCAGAGACAGTCCCTGCCTAATGGCCGACTCAATGACTCTCACATCCAAGGTCTGGGAACTGAAGAGGGGCAGGTATGGAGGGGCTCAGGTCCCTTTAGGACTGTCTTTCACCGAATTTGGAATCAGCCCAAGCTTCTTTGAGAAAAGCACTCTGGCTGAGACTGGAAGGAAGGCTGAGGAGAACAATATGCCATGAGCTTGGACCCTTCTAAAAGAATCCCGAGCCCTGTGAGGTCACCTCCCAGCCCTCCTGCTCTCCCCGGCAGTAAGTCCTGCTCTCTTTGTGCAGACCGGAAGACACCTAGTTGGCACAGTTCAGCGGCAAAGGGGGCTGACTTTAGGGAAGTTCCTGATTCCAGGGCCTTCAAGGGACTCAGGATCTCCTTCCCAGTCACAGCCCCAGAGCTGACTCCCAGGCTGTCTGCCTAGTGCTAGACCTGATAACTCTAGGGGCAGTTCATTTCTCTGTGCCTCAGTTTCCTTATCTGAGAAATAGGAATACAAAGGCTGAACAGAAAAGTTCCTCCCCTCAAGTTGGAGTGTTATTAGAGGATCGGACAACAGGCAGGCATAGTGGCACATGCCTTTAATCCAAGCACTTGAGAAGCAGAGGCAGATGGATCTCAGTGAGTTCGAGGCCAGCCTGGTCTACATAGTGAGTTCCAAGACAGCCAGCTCTACAGTAAGGCCCTGTCTCAGACAAGCAAACAGAGAGACAAAAAACCAATCTCTCTCTCTCTTTCTCTCTCTCTCTCTCTCCCTTTTCCCCTCCACCTGCCTCATCAGGCAGGTCCTTACAATTTCTGACGGCACCCCCTATCTTCTCCCTTTCCAATCACCATCTCTCCCTTTATCATCCACCTCCTCCCGGGTTACTGACAGATCATTGTCAAGGGTAAGTAGAGACAGGGTAGGGGAGGGAGGGTTTCACGTTTGAACTGCAATGTCAGCTCTGGCCAGGACCACTGCCCAACTTCAAGAGCCTTCAGGCTCCTCTGAGGTTTGTGAGGACAACGCAGAGAGAGATAAGGTGCTTCTTCCTACATACTGGGGACCTTCAAAACATCACCCCTTAGTTTTCTTCCCTGCATACCATTAGCAGAAAAACCTGACCCCTTGGCATCCCGGGGTTTCCTCTTAAGTATGACCATTGGAGCCCTTTGCCTTGGCTGCTGCCTGAAGCTGCGCCCTTCTAGGAACTTCAGCCTCAGGGATCCAGTCAGCTCTCAGAAGGGATGTTCCAGGGGATGAGCTATCTGCTGGCTCAGAAAGGCGTGGGAATTGGGCGGCCAGCACAACTAAAAACAAACATCTGTACCAGGCTGTCCTGCAAACACTTCACACGTTTATATTCCCGTTTGTCCAAACATGAAGTCCCCAGAGAGAGTGTGCTGACTGTCTGCAATTTCAGAGAAAAAGCAAGGCACAGAGAGGCTAAGCCAGCTGCCCAAAGCCAAGAGTCAGAATTCAAACTCCGACAGCCTGGCTCCAGAACCATCCTGTTTAACCATTACTCTTGATAGGTCCCACCGACCCAGGATAGACAGCGAAGGGCACCATTGTACCTATTGGGAAGAGGCTGCTATTTCTGTTGATTTCTAACCGCTCTACACTGCACTTTCCCTGGGTGAACACACACACAAACAAACAAACAAGCAAACAACTCTGATACATCCTCATGGTATCTCAGTGAATCCTCATGGCCCTGACATACCTTAAGGTAGCCTTAATATCTCTGTCTCACACAGAGACCAAGGGAGGCCTGGAGGGAACTAGGCAAACCCAATATCCCTTTTCTAGAGCCAAGGGCTGGCTGAAGCAGGACACAGTCATGGTCACTTTGGCCATGGCCTCCTCTGTTCCTTGCACATCCATACAGTTCTTACAGCGGATCATGTGCATCTGAGGAGACGGACAGCTTGTAGCTTGGGTGCAAGCAACCTTTTCTTCCTTCTCACTGAAGATTCCCCAGGAAGATCTCAGGCCTGCCTTATACATGCTGGGAAGCACCTTGCTGGCTGGGGTCAACCCATCCAGGTAGTGATAGACGTTCTTTCCTCTTTGCTATCGGCCTAGATTCTCTGGCTGCTTAACCCACATGGGCACCTAAGCTAAGGGTTCCTGAGTGTTTTCTGGTGCCAGTCATCATTGCTAGGTCAGTGAAGGGTCATAGCTATCCTATGGTGTGGGTTCTTTTTGTATTTTTACAGAAGAGACAGTGTCTCATACAAATAATGTGCTCAAGGTCACACAGCTAGGGAGCTGTGCATCTGAAACCATAATAGTGTTGTTATAATATAATAAATATAATATAATATATAATTAAATATTATAAATATAGTACATAATATAGAATAGCGTGCTATTATATCTCATTCTCTGATGCTGACGGGATGTTTATATCACAGAGTCAGCTTTTTTGTGTCCTGTGTTAGGCACACACAGGTGAGGGAGACAAAGGTGGTCCTCCTCTCTTTCTCTATCTTCTCCCGCCTAGCAGGCCTCACAGTGGATGGGGTGGGCTTGTTCTTACCTCCTCACACAGCAAGTTTCTCTCGTAAGAGCGCTAGGACCTGTGTGCCTCTGGATCCCAAACATTTGACACCTAGTGGGGGGAAATGCTGAGTGGTGCTTGAGTGAGAAGCTGGAGACCAGGAAATGCAACATGGTGAGTTTCCTAAGATGAGAGTTGGGATTGGAGAGCAGGGGACCGTCTTTCAGCTCTGGCTCCATTACGATCGTATATTGTCTTCTGTCCTGTGTCCTTCTGGGATGATGTCTATGGAACCCAAAAGAGGGTGTCTGATGCTCCAGAGCCTGGAAGTGCAGGCGGTCGTGAGCTGTCTGAGGTTCGGGTCTGGAAACAAAGCTCATGTCTTCTGCAAGAACAGCACAGCTCTTCCTAACTGCTGCTAAGCCCATCTCTCCAGCTTCTGTGAGTTTGTTTGATAGTCTATTTGATGGATCCCCGAAGGTTAGTAGTAGAGCTTATTTCTGGGCATGGCGGTGAGGGTATTTCCAGAGAGAATTATCCGGGAGTGGGAAGACTTCTCCTGAAAGTAGATGACACCATCCCGAGGCTGGGAGTATGGATGAAAGAAAAGGAGACAGTCAGGAGGAAGCCCAATGTGGCAGGCATTTCCTTTCTGCTGCCTGGCTGCTCTGTCCCCTCACACCCACCTCCTGCCCTCACAGTGTTCCCTGTCACCCCAGACCTGTAGTGATGGGGCAGTAGATCATGGAAGGAAACCGTGAGCCCAAACAAATCTTTTCTCCTTCAAATCTTTTCAGGTATTTGCGGTCTGGTGGACAAATTTCCATCTTTTTTTTTTTAAAAAAATTGTTTTAAAGATTTATTTTTTATTATCTATAAGTAGCTGTCCTCAGACACACCAGAAGAGGGCATCAGATCTCATTACAGATGGTTGTGAGTCACCATGTGGTTGCTAGGATTTGAACTCAGGACCTCTGGAATAGCAGTCAGTGCTCTTAACCACTGAGCCATCTCTCTAGCCCCACATTTCCATCTTAGACTGTTTCTTCAAATTTGTCGCTCTGTTTATGTCCATCTGTCTGTTTCCCTCTTGCCTTCCAGGGAACCCTGATCATTTACCAATTTCTCTGTGCCCTGTGGGAATAGCAGAAGTTGGAAGTTCAGCCACCCACAATCAGAATGGACATCCATGCCTGAGTGGGGCCCATTTCTTGTGGGGTGGGGCACAGGGTCTAGGTCAACCCCAGGAAAGACCAGGGCCCCTGTCTCTGAGCCCTACTGTCTGATGGTTAATACATAAATGTTGTCCTAGTTAGGGTTTCTATTCCTACACAAAACATCATGACCAAGAGGCAAGTTGGGGAGGAAAGGGTTTATTCAGCTTACACTTCCACATCACTGTTCATCACCAAAGGAAGTCAGGACAGGAACCTGAGCAGGGCAGGAACTTGGAGGCAGGAACTATGCAGAGGTCATGGAGGGGTGCTGCTTACTTGATTCCTTCCCCTGGCTTGATTAGCTTGCTTTCTTATAGAACCCAGGACTACCTGCCCAGAGATGGCACCACACACAAGGGGCCTTCCACCTTGATCACTAATTGAGAAAATGCCTTACAGCTGGATCTCATGGAGGCATTTCCTCAAGGGAGGCTTCTTTCTCTGTGATAACTCCAGCTTGTGTCAAGCTGACACACAAAACCAACCAGTACATATGTCATACTTTGTTCTTATTTGTTCCCTCCCCATTGACCCCTCCAGGCTCTGATTGATCCCCTTTCTTCTCAGGGATTAAGCTCTCTCCTCACTCCCATGAACCACCTTCCCAAAGACCCTCTTTACTTACACCCTTTCTCCCCCATTTTTTCAGATAGGGTCCTACTTCCCTGGGACAGATGGGGGATACAGACAGTAAACCTGTATAGGATACTGAAAGCCCAACACAGTGTCCCAACATCCTGGTCCAACCAGAGATCAAGCTTTGCCTTCTTCAGGAAGCTTCCCAGGATGCTTGCAGACCACCCGTCTCCTCGGCTCTGGGTACTTAGAGCTGATCTATCTGATTCTTTCCTAACATTAGCTTTCAAAATACTTTTACTTTTTCCCTTTTCTTTTCTTTTTCTTTTTTAATATTTTAGATTTACAGAAAAGTCGTTAAGAGAGACAGGATGTTTTATATAGCCCTTACAGTTGAAGACAGCAAGCTCCTTCGGTGTGGGGATTTGCACAAACAGGAGCCAGCAGTGGGATGTTAGTGTGAGCTCAACTCCAGGACTTAACTCCAATTACATTCATCTTTCTGTTCCAGGATCCACCCAGGATCTTCTGTCTGACTCAGAATCTATGTCACCATGGTCTCCTCTAGCTCCCTACTGTGTCTTAGTCTTGGATTTTTCTTAGTGACTTTGACAGTTTTTTGAGAAGATAGGTCATGTGTTTTTTCAAAGGTCCCATGGTAACTTTGTCTGGTCACAGCCAAGCTTCCTCAATCAAGACCTTCCAGACAGACAATATGACCCCACGGAATTCCTAGGACTCTAGAAACCCCTAGGGGGCCAGGGTTTGAAAATCACCAGTTTGGGACAACTCTTCTCAGAGGCTGATTTTGTACTGTGACAGGTCATCAGGATAAAGGCTCAGACGAACTACTGTGACAGGGACTTTAGAGGATGAAAACCCAGCTGCTGAAAATAGCTGTGGAACCCCTCAGGCTGGCGCCCGAGTTGCGTGGTAGCCATGACCCAAGTTAGCTAAGTCTCCATCCCACTCACAGCCTTACAGGTCACCTTACCTGGAAGGTCATACTCCATCATGTGTGTGTGTGTAATGTTCTGTAGTGTATACACAAGTGACACAGTGTATAGGAGTGGGGTGTGAAGGCCAGAGGTCAATGTTGAGTGTCTTTCTCAGTTGCCTGTCATCTCATCTTTGGGGTCAGGGTCTCTCACTGAATCTGGAACTCACTGCGTGGGGAGATTGGTTGTCCAATAACAAGCACCCAGAACCTTCTTGTCTCTGTCTCCCAGCACTGAGACATAGTCGCTGTGCTGAGCTTTTGCCATGGACGCTGGGGATCTAAGCTCAGTTCTTTGTGTTTCACTCTGCCTTCTGCGCTACCCCGCCCCCAATTATCTGCTCTTTGCTTTTTTTTTTTTTTTTTTTTTTTTTTTTTGAGGCAGCATCTATGTATTCCTTGCAGGTCTGGAACTCACTATGTAAACCAGGCAGGGGACAAACGTGGGAATCCTGCCTGCGTCTCGAGTGTGCCTACCACTGTCCCTGTGTGTCGTTGGTGCCAGAGCAAGAGGTGCAGGAGCACCTGTGCAGCCAGCAAGGTGTGGGGAAAACACTACAGATGTTTAGAAGCTCATCAGGTTTGTGGGTCTTTAGTCTGGGGCATGCCCAGACATTCCCTTTAAAGAAAAGAAGAAATTATTTCATAGTGCTTCACAAAGTGCATCTGACTAGCCTTCTCTAGCTCTGGGGCGAGGGTGTTCTCTGCCACTTGGGCTGTATACTGCAGACCCTGCAGTGATTGATATTTGGGTTGTCAAAATATATAAATAAATAAATATACTTATCAAAACATTTGAAGCCTCCATGGTTAAATATACCTGTAATCTCAAGACTCAAAAGATAGATGCAGGAGGATCTTGAGTTCAAGGTTACACTGGGCTACATAGTGAAGAAAACATAAATAGCTCAATGGGAGAGTTTCAGTGTAGTTCCCAAGTGCCTTGGAGGAAGGTCATTTCCCTTAGATTATACAAAATAGCTTCTAAGGCCCTGGCCAGAGTCAAAACATCTGGGGACATCAGGCGGTGGCCCTGTTACCTGAGCTGTCTACCACGAACTGGGTTCTGACAGACCCTGCACCGGAAAATCACTGTTATTGTCCTAGACCTCTCTTGGATACCCTGATACATGCCTGTTACTGTTCCTCCCAGTTAGCATGTCTGTCAGTCAGAACAAGCGGCTAGCTATATGTGGCCAGAAACCGGGGTAACAGGAAAACTCCTCCATTGATGGACCCCACTTTATGATGTAAACAGCAAACTTAATGCAGATAGACATTTTTTTTTTAATATGGAGACTACACACTGTGGTGCCCTCAGGGGTGGGGTGTTCTCAGAGTCTACAAATGGCCCACAGATATTGGATATCTCCAAGGAAGCAATGGATGAGTAACATAACCACTCAAAAACCTAAAAGGCAATATGCATGGGGACTTTACAGCAATCCCATTATGTTTTAAATAACCGTCCTATCCTTTGACAGTATGCAGGCATTAATATGGATTCAATTGCTCTATCTTGGCAGTTTGTCTCAGGCAATCTATTTTCATGTAACTTATGGGGTTTGAGTGTTGCCTTTTGTACGGCAGAATATCTTCTATTTAAAACAATGAGCCAGTGACTCAGAAATGTTCATGAAGGCTCAGGGCAGGGACAGTTCTTCAAGGTCTAGGACTTAAAGAGAGTACTAGTAAACTCTGATCAGGAATCCAGTTTCCAGGAGGGAGGTGGCGGCACTCGCCTTTGAGCCTATCACCCAGAAAGCAGAGGCAGGAGGATCACTGTGAGTTCCAGGACAGCCAGACTACCCGGAGAAAAACAAAGTAATACAAAAATCCAGTTCCTCTCAAAGCCAATTGTTAAGAACTGAGACGTGTTGGATGGTTTCACACAGGCAGTAGCGGCAGAGAAAGGGTGACTGGAATGCTAAACATTGGAGAGCAGGGCTCGCTGGAAGGGTGAGCCCTGCCATCTGAGTCCCCAGGGTGCTGTATGTTATGAAACATTGTCAAGTAGCAGCAGAGAGCCCTGAGTTTCTCAGATTCTCACATGGTTTTCAAACACAACATAATGATCTTGCTGGTGAGTCATTGGAGTGCCTTCTCTCTCTCTCTCTCTCTCTCTCTCTCTCTCTCTCTCTCTCTCTCTCTCTCTCTCTCTCAGAACAAAAGCAAAATAAACTTTCCAGGACAAAATTAATGGGTGATTTTTTTTCATCACCCCCGCTCCCAGAGGCAGGAAGGAAAAACAAGTCCCAGAGGCTGGACTGAGAATCATATCCTTTCAGTAAATCTGACACTAAGTAACGGTGTTCATTATCACCCTAGTACAGGAGAGAGCGGGAAGCCATCCTTTATCAGGTGGCGGCATTGGATGTACAGGGGATAAGTTAATTAGAATAACACTTGCTATTGTTTATTTTATTTTATTTTTTGGGTTGTCAGGGGAAGGAGATGTCCTCTGCCCAGATGCTGTTGCAGGTCTTAAAACTGACCTCTCTCTACCTACTTAGGACTTGAAGCTTGAGACAGAGTTCCTTGCCGTGTGTGGTGGGATTGACTTTATTGGGGGAAAGGTGAGTTTGAGGCAGTGCTTCTCTGTGTAGCCCTGGTTGTCCTGGAACTCATAGAGATCCTCCTGCCTCTGAGTGCTGAGATTAAATGCCTTAATGCCTGTCCCAAGGTGGCAACATCTTTAAATTTGTAAAAAATATCAAATAAGAGTCTTTTTTTTTTTTTTTAAATCAAGCACTAACAAACTTGAGTTTAGGAAAATTTCATCTCCAGCACCTTGTAGGACATTTATGCAAATGTTTTCATTCTCCTCACCCAGTCAGACTTTGCTTGCACAAAGGCTCAGTGCTTTAATCTAGGAATGTGATGGCCTTGGAGCAGTGACCTGCACTTCAGTTCTTTCCAGGATAACCACTGGAGAAAAGATACAGCCATCACCCGAGTTAGCATAAAAGCCAAATGCACTTTCTGCCTATTTCCTAGCATACCCTCTTGATCAAAAGTAAAGTGTGCCTCATCCAGATACTTGGAATGGTAGGCTATTTCTCTGTGTCCCTTGGACTACTTATTTCTAACAAACCCAGCACTTGGGAGGCAGAGGTCTAGCCTGGTCTACGTAGCCAGAGCTCCAGGCCATCTATGGCAAGGAAAAAAAAGTGCATGCCTCAAACAAAAACCAAACAACCAAACAAAATCAAACCAAAACACACACTACCCCCTACACACACACACACACACACACACACACACACACACACACACACACTCACACACACACACACAGAGATCTCATTATGTAGCCCAGGTTGGCTTGTCACTCACAATCTTGCCTTTGCCTAAATGCTGGGATGACAGGCATGTGTCATCTGCCTGAATAAACAAGTAGTTGCATCTCATCTTTCTTTTAGACATCTCCTAAGGGACCACACTTAAAGTTGGTTAGAGATCAGTGGTGGGCAGAGTCCAGACACACTTGGCAAATGTGTAGTTCCAATGAGAGGACGGTGTTTCAAAATGTTTGGTTTGTCACCATGCCTCAGGAACAAAAGGACTGTGTTTGGTGATTATTTTTGAGCCATTCTGCTTTGGATGTCACAGCCTAGGGAGGATGAGTGACATTTTCTGTCAGGTCACTCCTCCAGGGATGAAAGAGACCACACAGAAAAGCCAGTGTGGATCTGTTTCCAGGTTGCTCTTCAGTGTGTGTTAGTGTGAGCTCGTGGTTAGGGTCTCCCAAGATCCCCGACCCCTTCACTTCTTCTCGTCATAAAATTAGTATTCTCGATTTTAGCAGGACAGTTGACAACCTCGAATTGTTAAAAACTACGTTTCTCTTCCTCACTTTCAGCTTGATGTGGTCACTATGACTAGGTGGCCAATGGGATGTCATCTATAAAGTGTGGCTTTCGGGGTCTTATAGGAAGGAGGCCTGGCATTCCTCTCCAGCTCCCTCCCACTATTGCTTAGCACCATTTAGTGGCCAGCCATCCTGGAGCCTGCAGATGAAAACAGAACCTGCGGGTAGCCAAAACACAAGATGAAAGGAGTCTGGGTCTCCGTGCAAACCAGTCAAGGGAATAGAGTACTCTCCGGTCTTGGGCCACTGTCTTCCAGATTATCAGATAAGAGAGAAACTGCTTGTCTTTTTGATTATTAAGTTTTTATTGTTTATTGAAGTGTAGTCGTGAAATGTAGCTCAGGCTGTCTTGAAACTCCCTGAGTAGCTCAGGCTAGCCTGGAAGCTGCGATCCTCCTGTGTTTGCCTTCCAAGTGCTCAGCTTATACACACGTGCCACCATACCCAGCCTTTACTGTTGCCGCTTTTACTTTTTCTCTTTAATTTTTTCCCCCTTACATTTCTTTATTTTGTGTGTGCGAATTGTGTATGTTTGTCTATCCACGTGGGGCCATGAGTGTGGAGGTCAGACAACAACCTGTGGGTTCCTGTTAGTGAACTTGGGTGCTCTGGGTTGGCAGCATATACCTGAGCCATCTTGATGGCCTGACACTATTGTGGTTTTGACCTTAGTAATGAAAGGTGCACTCTAAGTCCTCCCCAATAGAAGTTAAAGGAAATAGCAGAAATTGTAACCATGAGCCAGTCCCATCCCTGGAAAAGAGTGTGGGGATAAACCCATGACTTCATGTTTTCATAAGGCTATCCACGATCACTACGTCCACAGTCTTGAGCGGCCTAGGCAGACAGCAGTGTAGTCACCAGCTGAACTGCCCAGAATCACCAATCTACTACAGATTTACTGTTGACTTTACGTTAGACCAGTTTTTTTTATGGTTTGTATGGGGCGGGAGAGGGGTTGAACCCAGGGCCTCACACATGCTCTGTCTGCTAAGCGTAGCTCTAATTGAGCTACAACCCTAAGCACAGCAGAATGCCCTAAATCCAAACTGTAACGTTACTGTTCCATTATGGGGGCTCAAATCTCCCTCACCATTTGCAGAGTTCTGTTTCAGACCAGGAGACTGGAATCAATGACCTATTATTAAGACTATTTGAAAAAACCACATCCAAACATTACATCAGAACTTAAAGAATTCTTTCCAGAGTCACATTCAAGCAAAGAACAGATTTCTGCACTGCATGCCGCTCTCCTTAAGCTACCGTAGACAGCTTAGGCCTTAGGCCTTTAGAAAACCCAGCATCTATTGACCTTGGACGGCAGAGAGGTGAAGATGGATGGTCCTCAGAGATGGATATGGTCCAGATCCAAAGCCATCTGACAGAGCCACTAGCATTTGCTGCCATTTCTAATGACCTATAATTGTGGTTTGGGGTTTTCCAATTCAGTACAAAGCGGAGTAAGAAAGGAAAGCGACAGACAGGATTTGAAAACCCTTCTGCCTGCTTGTAACTGCCGCATCCTCTCGTTAATTTGGGGGTAATTATCCCCCATACTGCTTTTACAACGTTGCATTTTTTATTACTATTATTATTTTCGAAATAAATGCTTCTAAAGTTGTCTAAAACTTGGTTGGTGTGAAGTTCAGCGCTAACTAACAAAACCCAAGCACTCAGGAGGCAGAAACAGGTGGATCTCTTTTGAGTTTCAGGTCATCTGGGTCTCCAGGTCAGTCAGAGCTAGAGAGGAGAATGGGGGGATGGGGTGGGGGTGGGGAGGAAGGAAGAAAAGCAAGCAGCACATACTATAATCCTAACCCTTGGGAAGGGGGAGGTGGAAAAATCAGGAGATCAAGGCCAGCCTCAGCCACCTCAGGAGTTCACGGCTGTTCCCAGCTAAGAGAAAGCTGGTCTAAAAGAAGGTGTGAGAAAAAGCTTCCCAGCTAACTTCCTCTTCCTGGGCTGCATTCCACAGCGATAAGGAAATCCCAAGGAATCCTAGTGGTCTTTAAGCTCTCCCAGCCTGCCTGACTCACTGTATACAGCCACACCGTGGCAGCTGGGCCCAGGCTCACCCCGGCTTCTGCTAGTCTCTGGCAGCTAGTGGGAGGGGCTTACTCAAGACGGAGAGGAGGCATGAGCCACGCCTGTTTGACTTGAGGACCCCAGTCTAGCGTTTCTCCCTAAAGCTGGCCACCTCATGTCTAACGTGTTTCACGGCTCTCCCCTCCAAGCTCCGTCCTTCACATGACAGCCTCCGCAAGTTAACAATTGTTCTGTGGAAGCATCCTCACGATCTTCACAGCCAAACCCTTCTGGCTACTGGGGTCCTTAGCTGCACTCTAAAGGTGAGGTCTCTGAGGTCCAGAGAGGTTAAGTAACCTGCCCTTTGCCTAGCTGCCATTAAAGGGCAGGCAACACAGGCTCCATCCCGAAGGCGTTGACTCCCACCACAGCTGATCATGAAAGGGGCTTTCTAGTTCTACGATTAAAAAAAAAAAATCACTGGCACTCATCCAAGCTATGGCCTCCTTATTCTGCTCCTCAGTCTCTGTGAATGCCAAACGTTATTATCTCCCTCCCCCCCCTCTCCCAGCATCCCCTCTCTCTGCTCTCCACCCCCACCCCGCGCTCTCCCCATCCGCCTGGTTCTCTTCCTGAGGTGCCTGATCTCTACTCTTTGAGCTTTTGGCCCCTTGCTTAGCGGTCCGGTCCCCTAAAGGACTCAACCCCCAGCTGTCCCTCAGGTCCTGCTGCTGGAGGCAGCGCGCGGGTGCCACGTCCTTCGGAGCACTGGTGGCCTGCCAATGCAGCTGGCCCTCCCTTCCTGGTGGCGCAAGGCCTGGGTGTGTCCTGCCCAGCGTGGACCTGCAGAGACGGTCCCTTCCCCTGTCTCTGCCTGCAGCTTCCAATGCCACCCCAATCCTCCCCTTCCCCAACGCTCAGGATGTTTCAGAGACTTTTCTGAGATCCTCACTTCTGTCCACCTCGCACCAGGTTCTCCCACGAGCGGGTCTCACTGTGATGCTGGCTGGCTGACAATGGAGAACGGGGCGGGGAATGGACCCTTCTCCCCTGTCAGCATCCTGAGCCCAAATCACACTCTCATCCCCCTCCCCTCTCCCAGGATCTCAAGTGCCCCTCTGCTACTGATTCGGGCAAAGGAGCTCTCAGATCCAAGGAGAGACTTGGGAGGTGGAGGCAGGAGGGTCAGGAGTTCAAAGTCATCTTTGGCTATGTGGTTAGTTGAATGGCCAGGCTGGGTCTCATGAGACTTTGTCTCAAAAAGACAAAAACAACAACAACAAAACGGACCAACCCAAAACAAACAAACAACAACAATAAACAAACACATAAGGAGACCAGGAGATGGCTGTGTGCCTTTTCCATGAGTATGAAAGGCCTTGGGCAGAGAAGAGAGCAGAAAAGGTGGAATGGGCAAAGCGGCTTGCCAGCCTGTCTGGCGGATCAGTGAGACACGGTTGGAGTAAGAAGTTATGTTTCCACCCCCCCAAAAGATAGAGGGTGATAGAGAACATCAGTGTAACTTCTGTGTGTGCGCGTGCATGAGTGCAGACACACACATGTCCACCCCTGTTTCCACATGTACACACGCGCCTGCACTCACATGTGGACACACACACAAAGCACAAACACACAGTCCAAGGGAAGGGTTCTGTCTTTCACTACATCTCCCACACTAACCAAGATGTACTTACATCTACAGTCCATCTTAGAAATACCCCAATCAAAAAGCCCTATAATGAATTTTGGGCTTGCAGGGAGGAACCCTGTTCTCTAGTCACCTGGCAGTTGTCACCAAGTAGCCTTGAGACCATGGACCTCCCTGGGCCTTACTTTCCACTTCTGTGTAGTGGGTCTGACCCCATCCATTCTCCCTCCTGTGGTCATCCTTTAGTTCAGCTGTACAGACTGGTGGCCCTATGCTTTGTAATTGTAGACAAGGTGGAGAAATTCGAAGCCTGGTCATTCCAGGGATGGGAGGGAAGAGTGGACCAGATATTTCTGCTCAGGCTGTGCCAAGGCTGTGGTCATTGAGCTGTGGACTGGACAACTAGCAGTTGCAAGGTTGAATTGGCTAGGTGTCATCTTACAACTAGACTCTGAGCAGGCACTGGGTTTCTGCTTGCTCTGACCTGCCACCTGCTCTTTCCCTGTCGCCCACAGCACCTTCGAAAACCTACCCTCTGGGAGGGAGGAGCAGGAACCCACACTGGCTCCTGATGCCCAGAGGCCCTGCCAAGTCTGGCGGTGGCTGTAATTTCCCCGCCCTCTCATCCTCTGAACTCCAGCCCAGTGGAATTAGGCATTTCCTAATATTAGTCATGATTCCTTCAGCCCCAAGTGCCAACAGCCTAGCTCAAAGTGGCTTAAGCAGAAAATTAGAGATACTTGGCTTATTTTGCCAGAAAGGCCAGTGAGCCAGGCTCTGAGGGCTGGGAGGTTATCATGAAGTGGTTTTTCCCTCTGTTGGACTTGCTTTTCTCCACAGCAGTGGTTTTTGTCCACAGTTTGACTTCATGAGAGAGGTCCTCAGACAGCCTCCACTGCCCGTTCTCTAAGAGCTTAACAATCCCAGGAGAAAAACAATACCTCTTTCACAATCATTTTAAAAAGGAAAAAAAAAATTCCAAAGATTGACCCACATTGAGCTAACTTAAGTCATATGTCCCTCTCTTGACCAGTGACTACAGCCAAGCAGATGAAGAACACCAGCTGATTTGGGTAGATGCCCACACTAGCAGCATGTGGACAGAGAATGGGGGAGGATTGGTTTCCCCAAATAAAATCTGGACTGCTATTTTTGGGGTCAAAAAGAATGGATGCTAAGGTGCCTAAAACACCCCACCCTTGGCTGCCAGAATATATACACGAACTTTCCCATAACATCACTGTACAAACTCTCGTTAGCATTGTATCTTTCTTTCTGTTTAGAAATACTTTAACTTTTGTTAAAAGAAAAGTTCTCCTAATAGGACCCCAAACTTTTCTCTTAGGCAGCAATTACTTGCAAGCGAATGGCTATTGTAGTGTCTCAGTACCCTCGTGTACCTTAGTGTACAGAGTTCAGAGGACATTCTCCCAAGTTGTCACAAAGTAGCTGGGAAAATCTAGCTACAGTGTTACAATTTACGGACATTTTTTTGCCATTTGTTGTCATAATGTCCTTTGTAGCAAAAAGACCCAGTTGGTAGCTCCGCTCTTGCCCTGGCTTTTCCTTGCATTTGTAAACGGTCTCATTAAGATTGTGTTGCTGTGATAAACATCATGAGCAAAACAACCTAGGCAGGAAAGGGTTGATTTCCTCCCATGCTTCAGGGTAACAGTCTGTGCTTGAGAGGTGTCAAGGCAGAGCCCACCTGTCTAGGAATGGTACCACGCATATCAACCAGGAATCAAGAAAACGCTCCCACAGACAGGCTCAGAGGCCAGTGATGGAGACGATTCCCATGTGAGGTTCTCTCTTTGCAGGTGTGCCACTTTGCAAGATGTCAGACCGTGATTCTGCACAGTGTCTTTTAATGTGAGGTTGTCTAACATGTCCCGTGAATAGACACCAGGTACGAATGTGGGGAAGGACCCTCAGAGAGGTGACACCGTGTTCTTCTCACTGACTTCTGACCTGTTCCAGTCTCTGTTGACTGAGTTTGACAGAGGGATTTGTGTCAGATCTCTCCCTTCCTCATCGTAATTAAATGCGTTTTGTGGCAGGCACCAGTCTTGTCTCATTTCTTATCTACCTGTACCCATTAACTTAGCACTCACTGACTCCTTTGACGGAAATGTTCTTTATCTGGATGATTGGGCTGCCTTAACAATTCACTATAAGGCCTGGTGGTGGTGGTGGCATATGTCAATCCCAGCAGATCCTTGTGAGTTTGAGGCCAGCCTGGGGTCTTCAGAGCGAGTTCCAGGACAGCCAAGGCTATGCAGAGAAACTGTGTCTTAAAAAAATCAAGCAAACAAAGCAATGCATTAAAGACTGGGGAAGGGCTTGTCTCTCACAGATATGGAGACTAAACATCCAACATTACGGTATCAGTAAGGCCAGGCTCAGGTTCGGGCCCACGGCCACCTTCTCTTGCCCAGCTCCAGGTCCTCATTGTTCTCTGTAGGAAGAGAGCTACAGGGAAGTATCCTGACAGAAGGGTGTGGCAGCTCTGCAATGCTGCCTGTCTCACGGAGGCCAGGAAGCAGTTGGTGAAGCAGGCAAAGTGTTTCCTTCAAAGACGCAGCAGAGCTCAGTGGTCGAGAGCTCTCGCTGCCCTTAGAGTTCCCACGTGTATATGTGTGAACGCCCGAGTGTGAGCCTGTGCATCACATGCAGAAGCATGAAGAAGATGTTGGGCTCCCTGGACATTGAGATGCAGGCAGTGGTGAGCCATGTGGGTTCTGGGAATTGAACCCAGGTCCTCTCCAAGAGCAGCAAGTGCTTCTCACCATGGAGCCATCCCTCCAGCCCCACTAAGTTCATTATCTATTCAGATGCCTAAGAGATCGAGACGCAGCTGCTGAGAACCTTTTCAAGTTGGCTTCTGTGTCATATTAATGTGTTTCTCCCAACTGAAATAGACATGTTAAAGTCCTAACTGTACTCAATAAACTATTCTTTAATAAACACACGAAGGGTTTTCTTAGTGTTTTATTGCTGTGAAGAGATACCATGACCAAGGTAACTTTTATAAAGGAAAACATTTAATTGAGGCTGGACTTCAGTTTCAGACGTTCAGTTCATCACCATTATGGTAGGAAGCGTGGCAGCTTCTGGGCAGATATAGTACTGGAAGAGCTAAGAGTTCTACATCTTGATCGCAAGGCAGCCAGGAGGAGACTCTTTCCTCACTGGGTGGAGCTTAAGCATAGGACCTCAAAGTCTTCTTCCTCAGTGCTGCACTTTCTCCAACTAGGCCACACCCACTCCGACAAGGCCACACCTATTCTAACAAGGCCACGCCCACTCAAAGGCCATACCCACTCCAACAAAACCACACCTCCTCCAACAAGGCCACACCTTCTAATAGTGCCATTTCCAATGGGCACTACTCAAGCCACTACAGAGATTATGGTTAAATGAAGCCATATTGGTGGATTAAATGAATCCAATAAGACTGATGACTTTATAAGAGGAAGAGACACCAGGACAGACAGACACAGGAGAAGACATGGGGGAGAGGGCACAGAGAGATCAGCTTTGTCATGGACTTTGGGCCTCTAGAATGGTTTAGGGAAAAAAAAAGTCCGTCATTTCAGTTGCCCAGATTGTGGTGTTTCATTGCAGAAGCCCAGGCCGACTGAGGTAGGCACATTATTTTTTGACTAGTTCCCTACTCTCTGGAATAAAACATTACTAGTTTATTAGGTACATTCTTTGCCCCCGTCCCAAAGCCAGTCAGTTACTGGAGTTCTGGTTCTTTTTCTTGTTGTTGAAAAACGATGGCTGGAAGCTAAGGCATGAGAATAATGTCTTGTGGCTATTAGAGCAGCCATGTTGGGCTGGGTATCTCAGTGGTAGAGTGCTTGCCTAGAATGTACCAGGTCTTGGGGTCTATCTCAGGCTCTACTTTCAGGACAAAACAAAAGAAATGGTACTTCTCTTAACACTCCTGGTGGGCAGAACTAGGCGGTGCCCACACCTATACCTAGTCAGTAATGTGCACTGAAAGCTGTGGTTTCACATAGACTACCAATTCCAAAACCAGTTCATTCTGGGTTTCTCCAGGTCCTAATGGTGAGAGACCTTAACACATCTTCACCTCTGCTGCTACCTCCTCCCCTATAGCTATTCACTTTTCTCTTCCAGGGCTCTCCCACCCTATCCCCTGCCACCCTGCCACACAAAATCCCCCTTAAGCCTACTTCTGGGTGTGCCCTTCCATGACACCTTTCCCATGCCACTGATAAACGGTCTACGTCATTGCTGCATATGACCCTCGCTCTCCCAGCAGCTGACCCTTCCCTCAAGACAGGTGCCCCTCACCACTCTACAGTCTTTTGGATGTCTTGTTCCGGACACTGTGGCTCACCATCAGCACAACCACAGTGCCTACCCTGCTCTTACCCTACTGCTGGATTACCCAGGTATGGAGACAGGTAAGAGAAAGAAAAAATTAAAAAATAAAATAAAGGAAGAGAGAAGAGAAGAGAAGGCAAGGGCTCTTAGTTCAGTTTTTAATTTTTATTTACCTGGGGGGGGGCAGCATGTCATGGTTAGTGCATGCTACAGCACACATGTGGAGGTCAGATGGCATGTATGAGTTGGTTATTTTCTTCCATCTTCTGGATCCCAGATAAGTCTTGGCAGTGTGTACTTTTACGCTATGGTGTCTTGCTGGATTTCTCATCTACCCCTAATTCTTTCCCCCATGAAATAGATGAGGAGAACAGGCTGGCCTGGAACTGAAAAAGATCATGCTGCCTCTGCCTCCCAAGAACTGGAACATAAGGTGGGAGCCACCATGCTGGAGGCAGTATCTTTTGGCTTCCAGGTTCCGTGGCCTTCTGTAGGCTGAGCAAGCATTCTATGTGCAGAACTTTCCCCACACCCAAGCTGCTCCCAGGCCCTCACAGTGCCCAGGATGACTACACGGCGAGGCCAGCGTTCTGTGTATTCCTTTCTCCGAGTGTGTAATCGATCTATTGTCTGAGCTGTGTGTGTATTGTTTTATGGTCGCTCTTGCTCTTTCTTCTGGAGTAATAGGTACCTGGCCTTGCAGTTGCTCACTTAGCTTCCTGGGTAGTCACTGCTCTGTCAGCCCCTGTGGTTCAAAGACTGTCTTAAATGATCAGACATACCAGGGGCTCTTGTCAGGTTCTCCCCCAGGAAGGTCTCTTCTGAAGACTTGAAACCTACTGGTCCTGAGTTGGGGCTGCCCTTACTCTCAACTGGAAACATCCCCCTCTTCTCTTTCCATTAGCAATCCTTCTCCCACTCCTGGATTTCATATCAGTTCCTCTAGGTGTTATGTGAAACATTTTTTTCTTGACCCAAGAAACTGAAATTGATATAATTTCTGAAAAAAAATTAAGTATCTGAGTGTCTGAATGCCCTTGACCTTTCTTGACAATTGATTGTTATTTGATTGAGCACAGAATTCTAGGTAACAAGAAAATGTCCTTCAGAATATCTCTATCTAATCTATATTAGATTATATCTATATATGCATATGTCTGTATATATTTGCATGTGTCTGTATATACACATATACATATATTATACAGGGTGGTCTCATCTATGTAGTGCTGGCTGTCCTGGAACTCACTATATGGACCAGACTGGCCTCAAACTCACAGATAGTTCACCTCCCTCTGCCTCTCAAGTGCTGGAATGAAAGGTGCACCATCGTGCCCAGCATCCTTCAGAAGTTTTGAAGTCATATTTTAGGTCCTAGTGTGCTTCTCTGTTGTGGTGATTAATCCTGTGAATGAAAGCAGCTCAGGGAGGAAAGGGCTTATTTCAGTTTACAACCCTCATAATCCAGCACTGAGTGATATCAGTACAGGAACTCATGTCAGGAACCTGGAGACGGGAACTGAAGCAGAGACCAGAGGGCAGTGCTCTTACTGGCTGCTCCCTGTGGTTTGCTCAGCTAGCTAGTTTTCTCCTCCTCTTCCTCTTCTTCCTCCTCCTCTTCCTCTTCTTTCTCTTCTTCCTCTTCTTTCTCCTTCTCTTCCTTCTCCTTTCTCCTCCTCTTCCTCTTCTTCCTCCTCTTTCTCTTCTTTCTCCTCCTCATCTTTCTTTTCTTCCTCCTCCTCTTTCTCTTCGTCTTCTTCCTCCTCCTCTTCCTCCTCCATCACCTTCTTCTCCTTCCCTACTCCTTCTTTACTTCCTATTCCTCCTCATCTTCCCACTTGTTTTAGTTTTATTGAGACAGGGTTCTGGGTTGTATAAGATGTCTAGCTAACGAAGCCACCTGCATGTGGTACCACAAGCCTTTAAGCCCAACACTTGAGAGGCAGAGGTAGATGGATCTCTGGCCAGTTGGGGTTACATAGTGAGATTCTATCTGAAAATAAAACAAACCAAACCCCTTGCAGTGCTGGAGAATCACACTCAGGGTGCTGGACACACAGGGCAAAAGTTCAGCTGCTGACTTACATTCCAGTCCTGTTTCTGTTTTTTTTTAAAGACAGGTCTCACCACGTAGCTCAGGTTGTCTTAGAACTTGGAGTCCTCCTTCATCCTCCTGGGTATTGGAGCTGTAAGCTCATGCTGCCACATCTGGCTTCTTTTTGGCCTTTTACATTTCCTTGGAAATTTTATGATCAGTTTGTCAGTTCCCGTCCCTCAAAAAAAATTATCTTGGAGGTTTGTTTGTGTTTTTAAACGATTACTGAGTTCACCCACTTTAATAAGTGTGTAATTCAACGGGTTCTGTTACATTCACAGGGTTGAGGAACCATCACCAAAATAGATTTAGAACATTTAAGACGACCCAGAGAAAACTCCAGGCTCATTAACTGTCCGAGCCCTTTCTTCCTCAGCCTGAAACCCAAGGCGGCCACTAATTCTATTTAACCTTCGCCATTAAGCTTATTTTGAACATTTTATTTAAATGGGATTGTCAGTCAGATAGATGGCTCAGCAGGTAAACATACTTGTACTAGGCTTGATATCTGAGTTCAGATCCCAGGACTTACTTGGTAGTAGTAGGAGAAACAACTTCAAGTTGTCTTCTGACCTCCACATAGGCACACACACAACCAACCCCCATAAATAAGAAATTGTAACTTATTTACTTACTTACTTAATTTATATATAGACAGGGTCTCTCTGTGTAGCTCTGGCTGTCCTGGAACTTGCTCTGTAGACCAGGCTGGCTTCCAACTCAGAGATCTCCTGCTTCTGTCTCCTGAGTGCTGGGATTAAAGGTGTAAACCACCTCACCTGGCATTGCTGGCTTATTTATCCGTGGCTGCATGTATCCACGCACAGCTTTCAGATTGGACACAACATTGTAGCATGTTTGTAGAGTTCATTTGTGTGTATTTATGTTTCATAAAATCTAATAACAGTATTTCATTTTTATGATGAATGATATTTTTGCCTGGATATACTGTATTTATCTATTCATTAGATGTTTCTACATTTTGACTTTTATAAATGACACTGTGAACATTTATGAACAATTTTGTTTGTTTGTCTTATTTTGTTTTATGGGCAGGGCCCATTGTGATTCAGGCTGGCCTTGAACTTCTGAACCTCCTGTCTTCATCTCCTGAGGGCTGTTTTTATAGGCACGTGTATATATTTTAGTGCAGACATAAGATTAGTATTGTTGGGAAACTTTGTGACTTGATGTTTTGGGTTTTGGTTTTGAGAAAGATTTTACATTATAGATTCTGCCGGCAGTGAGTTTTTTTTTTTTTTTTTTTTTTTTTTTTTCTTGAATCAACAAATCAGTTGGGAGAAAGAACTGACTGCCTTACAGTGTGAATATTGCTGATTAACAAACATAGTTCATCTATGTAACTTGTTTTGTTTTAGAAAGGTCTCACTGGGGAGCTCTGGCCGGACTGGAACTTGCTATGTGAAGCAGTCCGGTCTTGAACTCACAACTCTTCCTCTGACTCTGCCTTCTGAGTGCTGAGATTAAAGCCATGATCAAGAGAGATGACTCAGTGGTTAAGAGCACCGTTGATCTTACAGACTGTGATGGTTTGTATATGCTTGGCCCAGAGAGTGGCACTATTAAAAGGTGGGTGTGGGCTTTAAGACCCTCATCCTAGCTGCCTGGAAGCCAGTATTCTGCTAGCAGCCTTCAGATGAAGATATAGAACTCTCAGTTCCTCCTGTACCATTCCTGCCTGGATGTCGCCATGTTCCTTGACGATAATGGACTGAACCTCTGAACCTATAAGCCAGCCCCAGTTAAATGTTGTCCTTATAAGACTTGCCTTGGTCATGGTGTCTGTTCACAGCAGTAAAAACCTAACTAAGACACAGAGGATCCAGGTTCAACTCCCAGCACTTAGATGGTAGCTCACAATCACTTCTAATTCCATTTCCAGGGAATTTAATGTTGGCTTCTGAGAACACCAGGAACACTACTGGTGTGTAGACATTCATATAGGCAAAACATTCATATAAAAGAAAACCAGGTGGTGGCGGCTCACACCTTTCTTTAATCCCACCATATCAGAGGCAGAGGTTATTCTGGAATTCACTTTGTGGATCAGGCTGGCCTTGACTCAAAGAAATCCACCTGTCTCTGCATTCCAAGTGCTGGGATTAAAGGCATGGACTACCACCTCCCAAGTTAAAACATTTTTAAAGATTTAAAAAAATGTCTATGAGTTTTGCCTGAAAGTATGTATGCACATTACATGTCTACCTAGTGCCCTAGGAGTTCAGAAGAGGCCATCAGATCCCTTGGAACTGGAGTTACAGATGGTTGTAAGCTACCATGCAGGTGCTAGGAGTTGAACCTGAGTTCTCTGCTAGGTCAAGAGGTGCTCTAACCACTGAGCGCCCTCTCCAGCCCTTCTTCCATCTCCTGATGGCAGCTGCCAGTTTATAGAAACATGGCTAGGTTTTGGGTATTGACCTTGTTTGCAGCAATACTGTTAAATTTATCAATCCAAAGGAAACATCTGTGCTTAAGAAAAATACAGTCTTGTCTATATAATCACGACATCAGCAGCCTTACATCTCCACACCTGTTTCCATCTCTCATTCTGAACATCAGTGAACAGGGGTGATGATGGTGGCCAGCCTCAATGCCTCCAGTCTCAGGGGATGCCTTTCAGTACTGTGTATCACTAAGTGTAAAGTTTGCTATCGTTTTTCTTCATTACTGGACTAGGGACAGCCTCTGATGCCTGCTAATGACTTCAATCACAGAGAGATGTTGACGTTTTTCATCAAGTGTTTAAAAAATTATCTAAGTATGGCTTTATGCTCTTATGCCTTTCATGTGGTTGCTTACATAATTGGCCTTCAAAGCTAGAGCCAACCTCACATTCCTGGAGTGGGTTCAAAATTGGTCCTGATATATAACCGTTTTCTAATATAGCCCCGCATTTATTTTGCTGTTATTTTGTTAGGGATTTTGCATCTATGCCCTGATAGAAATTGCTTTGCCACTGTCCTTTCTCAGACTGTCCTAATTTAGTTCTAATATCAAGGTTATGCTGCCCTCATCCAGAAAGTTAGGAAATGTTCTCACTGTCTATTCTGTTCTATTTGGGTAAACTCATGCTGTTTAATGTGTGGAAGGATTCAGTACTCAAGCCATCTGGGCTTGAAATCTTTCTTGTGGAAAGGTTTTCAAATTAGGGATATACTTTCTCTAATAAAGTACTGAATATTGTTTTCTGTAAGATTTAATAGGCTATGTTTGTTTGTTTGTTATTCAGTTTAGCCAGTTCATCAAACATTTCTGATTGCCTGGTCAGGCTGTCTCAGACCTTCAGTCCCAGCACTTGGAAGGCAGGAGTGGGTATTCCAGTTCCAGATTAGCGTGGTCTACGCAGCAATTCCAGGTAAGCCAGGGTTACATAGATGGTCCCCCCCCCAAAAAAAACTAACCCAACAGAAACATTCTAGTTTATTGACATTAAAGACATTACTATGTTTTAAATACTGTAGAAATGGGTTCCTTTCCATTTTGGGTGTCTGCAGTTGATGTCCTCTTTCTTTCTGAATTATTTTCATTATTTCTTCCTTCTTATTTATTAAATTTATTTCTGTCACTATTTATTGAATTTGTTTAGCCTTTATTCATTTCTAATATATACAATTTCAGCCCATATTTCTTACCAAGTACCATTTTTGTTACACTTCAAGATTTTTGACATATTTCAGTGTGAGTTATTGAAAATGTTCCCAATTTCTAGCAAGATTTCTTTCTAAATGGGGGAGGGGTGATTTAGAAATGTTTTGCTTGCAGCATATGCTTTAAATCCCAGCACAGGGAAGCAGAGGATGGGCGGACCTCTGTAAGTTTGAGGACAACTTAGTTCACATAGTAAGTTCTGAGCTAACCAGGGATATATAATGAAAGCTTGTCTCAAAAGAAAGAAAGAAATTAAAAAAAAGAAGTGTTTTGCTTAATTAATGTTGGAAATAGAGAGTTTCAAGTCATCTTGTTACAAGATTTCTTTCCTCTTGATACTTTTTCTATCAATTTCTACAATTGATAGAAAATTTCTATCAATTTCTACAAAGTTCTACAATTTCTATCCCTTGATACTTCCTGAGGCTTGCTTTCTGATTCAGAAAAGAACTTCATGCACATATACATGTGCATACACATGTGTGCACATACATGTGTGTACATACATACACACAAGTATAAAATGTCAGATTGGCTTACAGCCCTTACGTGCTCACTAATGTTTGTCTGCTCAGTCCACCAGCTACTTATGGTCATACCGTTCAATGAAATGCCCTTACATTCTAAAAGACTGGAACCTCATAGTCCAATTAATAATACAATTATAGATCACTTAAAACCACCCGATATCCTGCTGTGTGCCCAGCCTGTTTGTTTAATCTGCCCTTAAGAGAACAGTGCACACCCATCAACCATACTTGCCTGTGTTTCCCATGGAATCAGCTTTTACAACCTAAGTTAATGCATCATCTTAATCTCAAATTATGTACTCTCCCATGCCCCTAGCCCAGAGAGCAACACATGTCCGTTATGGTAATTGTTTGTTGAAAAACAGCAAGCAGGTTGAGAGCAACCTTATACTAGAAACAGCCTCCACAAATATTGAACCAACGTGCAATTGCTGCTAGGTAACAGTGGTGAGGATCAGTTGGGATTGGTTGGAATAAATAACTTAGTTCTTTGTAAGACTCTATAAAAGATTCTGAAAAGAATCCCTCATCCCAGGATGTTTTCTGTGCTTCGCAATAAACATAAGGCAAAGCCCTTTGTCAGGGATGGGTAGCAGCAAGCAGGCATAGAGACACACACAAAGAAGTAATAGGGATCAAATGTGCACAGCAGACAGACTAAAGACCAGCTGAATCCAAAAACTCCAGAGAGTCAGAAGACACAGGAGACAGAGGAGAATTCAAACCTGGGTTTGCCTGCCCTTGGTCAGTTGAATCAAACAGAATTGCTGGAGTTTTTTTCCTTTACATGCCATCAACCCATTCTGGTGCCTCTGAGGTCATTACTGTGTTTAACCGATGCAGTTACTAAGAGCCTGTATTCAAATTTCTAATCCAAAATGGGGGTTTGTGCACACCTACAGGGATTTCTATACTGCATTTGCCTCTTCTAAATCAGAAAGGTCTCAATTTATTACTAACCTGACTTCTTGACTCACAGCCTACCACAGAATATGGGCAAAGTGGCAAAATTTTACATAATATCTGTTGGATGTATGTTTCCAACTGTAATCCTGGCCTTTGGGGGGCAGATCATGAGATTTACAGGCTCAACATCAGCGCGGGCCACACAGCTAGAAAAAAAAAAATCAAACCCAAACCAAATAACATTTTCCAAATAACATAGTCTTACATCTTTATATATTTCATGATCTTACATCTTTTGGTTAGTATTCACATAGCATAGTTTCCCCAGCCTTTGTTTCCAATACTTCTTTCTTCTTAAATTTCTGATGTTTTTCTCATGGCTGTAAAGCATCCCCGCCTCCCGATGTTCTAGAAATCTTTGTTTCAAACTCATGAAAGTTGAAATGTTATTTTGTTACTTGTTTTTAACGGTATCATTTGTTTATGTTTTGTTTTGTTTGTTTTCTGAATCTTTCTTTCACCTCCTTTTTGGACAGAGGATCTCAATCTGGCCCCCAAGGTCACAGCACTCCCCCCACCTTGGCCTCCTGCATGCTGGGATTGCAGGCATGCGCAGTGACTGCTTTCGTGCATCCTGCCTCATTGAGTTTCGCTCCTCCCAGTGTTATGTGCTTCCTTCTGCTCGCCTTGTGGTCAGTTTCCTATTTCCTTTTGGTTGTTGGAGACAGGGTTTCTCTGTGTAGCCCTGGTTGTTGGAACTCACTCTGATTACCAGGCAGGCTTCAAACTCAAGAGATCCACCTGCCTCTGCCTCCTGAATGCTGGGACTAAAGGTGTGTGCCATCACCTGGCAATAATCTCAGATTTTGTGTGTATGACACAGTGGTTTTCTGTGTAGTGCTAGACTGTACTGGAACTTGCTCTGTAAACCAGGCTGACCTTAAACTCAGATATCTGCCTGCCTCTGCCTCCCAAATACTGAGATTAAAGGCGTTCACTACTACCCCTGGACTTTTAAATCTCTCTCTTAAAGAATTGTTTATTTATTTTATGTGTATGTACACTGTGGCTGTCCTCAGACACACCAGAAGAGGGCATCAGATCACATTGTAGATGATTGTGAGCCACCATGTGGTTGCTGGGAATCGAACTCAGGACCTCTGAAAGAGCAGTCAGTCAGTGCTCTTAACTACTAAGCCATCTCTCTCTCTCTCTCTCTCTCTCTCTCTCAATTCATTAATTAATGTTCTTTTTTATTGGATATTCTCTGTATTTACATTTCAGATGTTATCCCCTCCCCAATCCTATACCTCCTTCCCCTCCCATTGCCTCCATGAAGGTGCTGCCTCTCCCAACCACCCTCTCCCAAAGATTTACTTATTTAATGTATATGAGTACACTGTAGCTGTCTTCTGACACACCAGAAGAGGGTATCAGATCCCATTACAGATGGTTGTGAGCCACCATGGGGTTGCTGAGAATTGAACTCAGGACCTCTGGAAGAGCAGTGAGTACTCTTAACCCCCAAGCCATCTCTCCAGCCCCCTTTTAAATCTTTCTTAATGTAGAAACTCAGATTATTTTAGGCCCTTTTAAAAACAATAACATAATTTTTCTAAACATTGCAGAGTTCTATGTGAGAGAGAGAGGGAGAGGGGGAGGGGATAGAGGAGGAGGGGGAGAGGGAGAGGGAAGGGGGGCAGGAAGTCTGACTTCTCCCAGAGTGGGTGCAGGGACTACAACATTTGTAGTTTGCAAGTGATCATTTCTGCCTTATTTTACTGTTATTCAGACTGTTATAACTTGGCTATGAGGTATTCTAACGTGATCTTTACTGCCCTGATAAAGACATGGCCAAAATTAACTTGGGGTTTTGGAAAGGTGTTTATTTATCCTACAGTCTGCAGTCCAACACTGAGGGGTGTCTGGGCAGAAACTCAAGATTGGCACCTGGAGCAGGAACTGAAGAAAAGGCCATGGAGGAGTGCAGCCCATTGGCTAGCTTGGCTTGTTTTGTTTTAAATTCAACCTAGGACCACCCACTTAGGAATGGCACTGCCCACAATGGACGGGCCCTCCCACATCAACCTTTAATCAAGAAAAGGCCTCCACAGTTTTTCTTACAGGCCAATCTGACAGAGATACTTTACAATGAAGATTCCTTCTTCCCAGATGATCCTAATTGTATCAAGTTGACAGAAACCTAGCCAGCATAGAGATGCCCCCACCCTATAAAAGTATTTTTAAAGTAGATACTTTTTCTATCCCCAGCTAGCTTCCAAATAAGTGAGACTGAGATTATAAGACTTATTTAATTAGCTTACAACACAATAACTGGACAGTCTTGATCTGTTCTAATCCTCTAAACTAACCTGGCTACAATCCCGCAATATACTTGCACCAGGTGTGTTTTTCCATTATGCCTCTCTGGACCCCTTCCTGTCCGTGAAATCCTCTCTTCCTCCCCTTCTTTCTTCCCCTCGCCTGGCTGGCAGAAGTTCCACTTCATTTTCTCTTCTGCCCAGCAATTGGCTGCTCAGCTTTTATTGACAAGTCAGAGACGAAGTGGGGAAGAATGTTTACAGAAACTTGAAACTGGAGATTCTTGGCATAAGCATTACAAATGCCATGTCTGATTGCAAGGAGATAATGGGGTGGAGAAACCAGCATTTGAAGCTTACAAGGATAATTTTTATAGAGTGCACAAAAACATCAGGCCTCTACCACCCCACAAAGACTCATATGCCAAAGACTTGGTCTCTGTCTGGTGGCATCATGGAGAGGTGACTAGATCCTGAAGTCGCTAAGTTTGTCAACGAGTCAGTCCATCAGTGATTTTATATTGCATGTGTAGATAGGATACTGATAGGGCTTGACTAAAGTGCGCTCCCTCTGGGGACAACATTTCTGTCCCCAGACCCTCACTCACATTGTTCACGGTTTTTTAGCACCATAAAGAAAGGAACTTCATGGCATCATGCCCTCTATGCCATAATGTTCTGTCTCTTTACAATTCCTAGACAGAGAGGCTAAAGCAAACCTCGTACTTTGTGAATGTAAATATCTCTATTTCCTCATATGATAAGGTGAGATGAAAGTCTACCTAAGACAGCTTGGGCTGAACCCAGGGCATTTCTAACTAATTATCCCTAGGTCTGGAAGCTTCTAGCTTCTGTACAATGTAATCTTTCATAAACCCAGACCTTGAAGGCTTCAGCTTCCAGCTTCAATCTGCCTAGAATGTTTCAGCCTCCAACTAAACTACTAAATAAGCTAACCATTTCTAGCTCTTACTGAACTCAGGTTGGCTATCTCAATTCAGCTCAAACTTCTCTCCAAGCTGACTGATTCAAACTGGTTTCTCTTGGCTTCTGGTTGAATTGTTTCCTTGGAAAGACTGAACTCCATGAGCTGAACTGCTCTGAACTGAACTCAGCTAACACCATTACATTGCCTAAACTCAACTCAACTAATGTCCACTCCTGACTTACTCTGTGCTGCTCTTCAGTAGTATTTTTCCTGTCTGTTCTTGTGAGAGTTGGATGTATCCTATCTCTGATTCATTCTGTCAAATCTTTCTCTGATTCATCACTTTGTCTGCCCCTCAATTAGCATCACTTTCATACATGGCTGCTTCCTTCTACAAATTAAATTTACTTTCATCATTTGAGATTAAAGGTGTGCACAAAGGGGGTGTCTATATTCCAACCAGAGGGATTAAAGGCATGTGGCCCGTCTGCATTTCAGCTGGATCACACAGACCTAGAAGGTCTTTGAATGTGATCCCTTGTCAAAGCAGCCATGTTACTAGATTAAAATTTTTCTACATTACTTTACTTTCATTTCTTTGTACCATCACAGTTCCATCACACTTCATTCACATTTACTTGAAAACATATTTTTTAAAAAAAAGGAAAGAAAGAAAAAGAAAAGAAACTCCTGGCAGTGGTGATGCAACACCTTTAATCCCAACACTTGGGAGGCAGATGCAGGTAGATTTCTGAGTTTGAGGTCAGACTGGTCTACAGAGCGAGTTCCTGACACCCGGCACTATCCAACTATACAAAGAAACTCTGTCTCGAAAAACCAAAACCAAACCAAACAAACAAAATAGCCAAGAGAACCAAACCAGATCTTTCTACATAGCCCTGGCTGACCAGGAACTCACTCTGTAGACCAGGATGGCCTCAAACTCACAGAGCTATGCTTGCCTCTGTCTCCTGAGTGTTGGTATCAAAGGCATATGCCACACACACCCCACCTCTTTCAAGAATATAATTTTGATGTACTTCTGCCAGTGATAAAGTCTCAGTTTTGATTGTTCTTTAAATATCTGTTTCCTTCATTTTGTTGATTTATTGGCTTTATTTAATTTTTTGTGTGTATGTTGCCTGTATGTGTGTATGTGCACCACATGTGTGCTTGCTGGTGCTTCAGAAAGTCAGAAGAAGGTGTTAAATTCCATGGATCTAAAGTTCTGGATGCTTGTGAGCCACCATGTGGGTACTGGGATCTGAACTCAGTCCTCTGCAAGAGTCCTCTTAGCCTTGGAGCCAACTCTCCAGCGTGGTTTTATTTAATTTTACTTATGACTCTCTCTCTCTCTCTCTCTCTCTGTGTGTGTGTGTGTGTGTGTGTGTGTACATTTTGAGGTGTTCACATGCAATAGTGTGTGAACCCAGCTAGGCATCCATGTGAAGGTCAAAGACATCTCTGGGTAGTTGGTTCTCTCTTTGCACAATGAGCTCCCGATACCAAGCTTAGATCTGAGGCTTATGAAGTAAGTGCTTTTAAGTGAGGGGTCCTCTTACCTGGTGTCTTAGGGTTTATTGCTGTGAAAAGACACCATGACCAAGGCAACTCTTATAAGGACAACATTTAATTGGGGCTGGCTTTCAGGTTCAGAGGTTCAGCCCATTATCACCAGGAACGTGGTTGCATCTGGGAAGGTATGGAGGAGCTGAGAGTTCTATATCTTCATCCGAAGGCTCTAGCAGAATACTGACTTCCAGGCTGCTAGACTGAGGGTCTTAAAGCCCACTCCTATAGTGACCCACCTACTCCAACAAGGACACACCTTCTAATAGTGCGACTCCCTGGTCTGCGCGTATACAAACCATCATACTTGCCCCATTTTTTCATTTTAAAGTTAAACATGTGTCTATTTAAGTTATAAAATATGTACTACAGCTACGTGTAGTAGAACTTGATTAGAATTTTTGCACTTGGGAAGTATAGGTTAGAGGACTAGGAATTCAAGGTGGGCCTCAGTTACACATTGACTCTGAGGTGAGCCTGGGCTACAGAGACTCTCTGTCAAAAACTAACAGTTTCTTATACAGAGGAGAACTGCTCTGTAGAGAGGCCATTCATCAACCCTTGAGTTTGAGAATCACTTGCTTAATTTCCAATTTTCAAGTATAACATAACATTACAAAAATATTTTTTATTTTAAAACTGTCCAAACACACACACACACACACACACACACATATATACACACACACACAAAACTGAAAAAAATGCAAATAATACATTAATACTCACACTTAGAATCAGGAACTGTCCATGTTTCTGCCATTTTTGTTTCCTCTCCCTCCTCCCTCCCTCTCCCTCCCCCTCCCTCTCCTCCCTCCCTCTCCCTTCCCCCTCCCTCCCTCTCTTCCCCCTCTCTGTGTGTGTGCGTGTGTATTCTGAAGCTGTTTCAGGGCAGCAGTACACATGTCATAGTGTGTTTCTTGCTAAATTCCTCAACATAGTGACATCTCCCACCTCACCCCCATTCCCTAATCATACTCAACAATCCTAAGAATCGTCCCAAATTATCACTAGCTACCCAATCCACTGTCTAATTTACACATTTGTCTCAAAAGTGTCCCCCCCCCAAGATACTGCCAAGAATCGATCATCATATTTGATCACAATGTCTCTTACTTCATCTCTCTAAGCTGTCAATCCTCTGGCAGGCTGGCAAAGTGCTTGCAAACCAGAACTGCATCCCCAAAACCCAAGAAAGAAAAAAAAATGGCTGTGATGGTGTGATTGTAATCCTAGCTGTGGTAAGTGGATCCCTGAGGCTCATCTGAGCCAGTAAGATATTCTCTCATAAAGGGGGTGGGGCTGGAGAGCTGGCTCAGTGGTTAAGAGCACTTGCTGCAGAGGGCTCAGCACCCCCACAGAGGTTCACAGCCATCTGTAACTCTGGTTCTAGGGTATTCGACACCCACTTTGTGTCTCCAGCAGCATCAGGCACACACAAGGTCCACAATCATACATAGAAGGCACACATACTGCACATATGTACGTGCAGGCAAACACTCGTACACATGAAATGAAAATAAATAGTTTTTAAAAGGTGCTTGTTGCCTGAGAAATGACACTGGGGCTGTCCTCTGCCCACCTGCACACACACAGGAAGAAAAAGAAAAAGAAAAGGGGAGAAGAAAAAGAAAAATCGCCTTTTCTGCTGGGCATGCCTCCCTCCCCCACCCCTGGCTACAACTGATGCTTTTAGTTTTTATAGCTTTGCCTCCTTCAGAATGTCATATAATTGGAAACACACAGTCCACAGCCTCTTCAGACTGGCTTCTTTCACTTAGGCTTCTCCACTGAAGTTTGCTGCGTGACTTTTCCTTGCCTTGCTAATTCATTTCTCCTCAGCCCCCGAGTATCATTTCTGTTGCCTTGGTCTACCAAAGCGTATTTGCCCATTCACAGAAGGACATCTTGGTTGCATCTGACTTTTGGCATGAGCAGAGCTGTTGTAAACACTCATGTGCAGATTCTCGTGTAGAATGGCCTTTTTGACTCGTTTGGGTAAACACCACCAGCGGGGGTTGCTGATCGTATGGTAAGACTATGTTTAGTTTTATAAGCAACCACCAGCTGTCTTCCTGCAAGGCTGCGGCATCTTACATTCCCACTGACAGGGAACGAGAAGCCTCGGCCCATACCCTTGCCAACAATGGCTGCTGGAAGTGTTTTGGATTTTAGCCATTCTATTAAGTGTGTAGTGGTATCTCATTGCTGTTTGAATTTGTAATTATCGATGGATACACAACCCCGAACATCTTCTTGTATGCTTATTTTTCAAATGTGTCTCTTCACTGGTGAGGCATCTAGAACTTTTGCCCATCTTCAAGTTGGATGGTTTGCTTACTGTTGAGTTTTAAGAGTTATTTATATATTTTGGATAAAACCACTTCATCAGAAAGTGTTTTCTCCAATAGCCTGTCTTCCTACTCTTTCTTTCTTGGGGGGTAGGGGGATGGAGTGAGGATTATGTATGTACATTCAGTGTGCATTCATGTGCAGGTTCAAAGGTTATGTAGGTGCATGTGTGTGCTAGTGCACACATATGCACTTGTAGGGAGAGGCCAGAGGTTGACTTTGCATGTCTTCCTTGATCCTTTCTCCACTTTATTTATTGAAGTAAGATCTCTCCAAGAATCCAGAGCTCAATGATTTTAGTCTAGCAGCCAGTTTGCCCCTGGGTATCCCACTTCTATTTCCTGTAAGCTAGGACTACAGGCAGGGTGTCATGCCCATCCAGTGTTTTTTCGTGTGGGTAAAGACTATATTGATGTTGGCTGTTCTGGACCTTTTAGCTCTCCACATATGCTTTAGAGGCAGCTTATCAGTATCTGTGATATAATGTGCTGAAATTGTTATAAATCTACAGAAAAGAACTGATATTGTAGGGCTGGGGGTGGAGCTTAGATGGTAGAGTGCTTGCCTAGTGTACATGGAGCTCTGGGTTCGATTATTAGCACTGAATAACCCAGTATGATGCTGAACACCTGTAGCTCTAGCAACTGGGGACAGAGGCAGGAGGATAAAGAGTTCAAGATCAGTTAGCTGGTGGGGGCGATGCCTTTAATCGGAGCACTCAGGAGGCAGAGGCAGGCAGATCTCTGTGATTTTGAGGCTAGTCTGGTTTACCTAGAGAGTTTCAGGACTACATAGAGAGTCCTGTCTAAAACAAACAAACAAACAAACGATAAATGAAGATATAAAAGAATGGTATTATCTGTGAGGTTTTTATGACGTTCTGATCAAGTTGAAAACATGAATCATTTCTTGTGAGATTTTGTTTTTCATCTTTCGGTTGCAAGCTTTTCTGAATTTATTTATTTATTTATTTATTTATTTATTTATTTATTTATTTATTTATTATTGAGATATGACCCCTTTATATAGTCCTGGAGTTCACTATGTAGACAAGGCTGGCCTCAAGTTCACAGAGATCCTCCTGCTTCTCCTGAGATTGCTGGGATTAAAGGTGTGCACCACCACATCCAGCCTCCGCATCCACTGAGATGGTTGTGAGATTTCTTTCTCCATGGGTCTGTTGATGGAATTAATCAGATTAACGGGTTTTCAACTGTTGAGACTGACTCTTGTGCTCGAGGTGACTCACGCTTGGCAGCAGCTGCAGTTACACAGTGTCGGATCTGATTTACCCTTGGGAAGGAGATCGGTTAAACTGACATCAGGCTGGGACAATGCACTCGACAGACGTCCCTTGAAAACTCAAGGGTGTTTGCAGAACGTTTGCCTTCCTACTCCAACAAGCATTTCCTTGACCAGACATCCGATGAAGGTACTATCTACAGACAGAGTCTTTGGAGGACCAGGAGCTACTTAAACATCCTTTGCAAACAGGAGCTTGTTCTAGGATGCCCACACCACACAGCTTGTCTGAAGATCTTAGAATTATTGTTGAACTCTTAAAAAAAAAAAAAAAAAAAGAGTATGTCTTTAAATGTATGTCTTCAGGAGATTTTGAAATTGGTTATACAGTAACACATATTCTTTTCATTTTGGGTATTATTCTAACACAAACATCTTACTGCCTTTGTTGGGTAAATCAATAGCTCAGACTTAGCTCCAGGCTCAATGCACCTCCACAGTAGAGTCCTGGGTTCTGCTAAATCTCATTTCAGGAGTCTGCTGTATTTTCAGCCCCAGTCTTTCACATCTGACACTGGGCACGATTAAGACGTGTATTCACAAGAGATACTAATTTATAGTTTTCTTCCTTTATGATAGTATTAGTTGGTTTGATTTGGTGTCTGAGAAAGTGTTTGGCTACATAGCCCTAGGCTAATCTTGAATTTACCGATTAGCCCAGGCTACCTTAGGGCTCATCTTTTTCCTATGTATTAGCTACTTCCCTCCTGCTGGTATGAAACACCAGGCAAAAAGCAGTTGAGAAGAAAGGGCTGCTTTTTGCTTCACAGTTCATTGCAGCGGGGCAGGAGTTGCCTGGTCACACTGCACGGGGCTCGGGAACCGGAGAGTAATGACGTTTGTGCTTAGCTTGCTTTCCTGTTTCAATAAAAACAATATTAAATTTTCTTCTTCTTTTTTTTTAGTTTGGTCTCAAATTTGCAACAACCAAGGATAACCTTGAACTGTTTTCTGATCCTCCTGCTAGGATGGTGGGCACAAATCATCAGTATGGGGTTGAAATCAGGGCTTTGTGCCTACCGCACTCTACCAGCCGAGCTAGCTCCTCGTCCAGCCCCATGCAGTAGGTGTGCATTCGGTGCATAGTAGGTATTTTAATGTCTCCTTGAAAAATGGATACTGACACCTTTGTCACTGTGTGATAGTTTTGCTATCCTTGACAACTTTCCTTGCTCTGAAATCTGATCTCTCTGAAGTTAATTATGGTTCATTTTTCTCTATTTATCATTAATGTATATGTAGCATTATATTTAAAGCAAGTTTTATTTCTCAACAACCAAGAGTTGTTTTTTTAAAAACTTTTTTATTTTTAAGTTATATATATTTCATTAAGTCTGTGCATGTGAGGCCAGACTCCCATAGTGATGAGACCAGAAAGTGTCAGATCTCTTGGAACTGGAGTTACAGGTAATTTTGAGCCATCTGACATGAGTCTTGGGACCCAGATTCAAGTCTTCTGCAAGAATATGACACACTGTTAACCCTAGCCTTAGGCCATGGTTTTTAATTCACTCTAACTTTTTTGCTTGTTTTTATTTGATTTTTGTTTTTTATGTCAGAGTTTCTCTGCATATTTTTAGCTGTTCTAGACCTGCTCTGTACAACGGGCTGGCCTCCAACTCACAGAGACCCTCCTTCCTCTGCCTCCTGGGTGTTGGGACTAAAGGTGTGTCTCACCATATTCAGTTTACCTTTTTTAAAAGATTTTTTTTTTTTTGAGTGTGTGTGAGAGAAAGGCTGCTTATGTTAGGTCTACCATATGCATCTAGGAACCCACAGAATCTGGAACCTCAGACACCCTCACATGGAGTTACAGGAAGTTTCAGGCTACCAGATGGGTGCTGGGAACCAAACCCAAGTCATCTGCAAGAGTAGCAAGCGCTCTTGTCCTCTAAACCGTCTCTGCAGCCCCATGGGTACTTACTGGTAGTCTTGTGCTGAACAAACCATTATCGGTTCGATCAGTTAGAAACAAGAAAAGTAAAACTATTAATTTATCTTCACCTTTTCTTCTGCTTTTATGTGTAGGGATGTGTGAATGTATGTGTTCATGTACATACGTGTGCACACACATACACATGCAGTAAAAAGTTGAGGTTGATGATGTTGGTGTCTTCCTCCATCCCTACCCACCTTAGTGCTTGAAACAGGACCTCTCACTAAATTTCACTTACAGATTTGGCTAACCAGGCTCACCAGTAAGCTCCAGGCCATCTCAGGACTGGTCTCTCCCTCCCCACCAGCATACTGTGGGTGCTGGGATCCAGTTCAGGTCCTTGAGTTTGCAGTGCAGTGCTTTGCCCACAAAGCAGCGCTTACTCTCTTCCTTGATGCTCTTCCTTCCTTCTCTCTCCCTTTTCTCTTTTCTTTCTATACGTCAGTTTCTGACCTAGACCATTTTCCTTCTCACTAATGAACTTTTTGCCCTTATGATTTAAAACAAACAGATCTGGTAGAAACGTGTTCCCCAGATCCTCTATTTTTCTATTCCTTTACTAGACAATAATGTCACAGGGTACAGATTTTTAAGTTTTTCTCTCTCAACACTTTATTTTATTTTATTTTTTTAATTTGTGAGTTTTTTGAGACAAAGTTTCTCTATCCTGGACCACCAGGCTGGTCTCAACTTTAAAGATTACCTGCCTCTGCCTCCCAAGTGCTGGGATTAGGGCATACACAACCGCTGCTGGGCTAACACATTATATCTTTTTTTAAAGTTTATTTATTTATTATATATAAATACACTGTAGCTGTCTTTAGACACACCAGAAAAGGGCATCAGATCCTATTACAGATGGTGTGAGCCACCATTTGAACTCAGAACCTCTAGAAGAGTAGTCAGTGCTTTTAACCTCTCTCTCTCTCTCTCTCTCTCTCTCTCTCTCTCTCTCTCTCTCTCTCTCTCTGTGTGTGTGTGTGTGTGTGTGTGTGTGTGTGTGTGTGAGAGAGAGAGAGAGAGAGAGAGAGAGAGAGAGAGAGAGAGAGAGAGAGAGAGAGAAGAGAGAGAGGAGAGAGAGAGAGAGATTTTTAGAATTTACTTTGTTGTCCAGACTAGCCTTAAACTCACATAGATCTGCCTGGCACTGCCTGGAGAATGCTGGGATTACATGTGTATGCCCGCACTCCCAGCTAGCTGTATGCTTTTTAGGATGTCTGATATAACCACTGTCTTTACTTTTGCATAGATGAGATGTTCTGAACCTAACTTTCCTTCAACGTTTTCTAGCTCTATCAAATTCTCAGCAGTGTGAGTAGCGTCTGTCTCCTTGTAGACTTTGGTACTCTCATAGACTTTGGTCTCTGCTTTTTCCATTTTTCTAGCTAGTGTTCTCTGAGCTTCCTGGATCCGTATTTCAGCGTCTGGCATTAATTTGGGGAAATTCTCTGTCATGATTGCTTCAAATTCCTCCGTTCCTTTCTTTTCCTTCTGGTGCTCTCATTACGTGTAAGTCACTGCAGCAGTCCCTGGGTTCTTGGATATCTGATTTGTCTGTTGTTTTTCTGTCTTTCTTCTCCTGGCTTTTCTTTTCTAAATTTCTTTTATATGTCCTCAAACTGAGAGAATCTTTCCTTTGCAGGGTCCCTCCTGCTCTGAGCCCAGCAAATGCATTGGTCACTTTTGTTACAATGTTTTGTTTCATTTGAGATGATTTCTCTGTGTAGTTCTGGCTATCCTGAACTCACAGAGATCTGCTTGTGATCTGCCTCTGGAACTTGCCAAGTTTTGTTTGTTTGATTGTTTATTTGTTGGTTGGTTTTTATCCCCAGCACCACTTAGTTTGGGGTTGTGTTGACAGTTTAAAAAATACTCACTACATTTCTATTTTGTCTTTTGTGTGTTTGCTCTTGTGTATGCCACAGTGTGTGTCAGAGGACAAGTTGTAGGGGTTGATTCTCTTCTTCCACCATGTGAGTTCTGCGTATCAAAGTTTGTCATCGGGGTTGGCAGTGCCTTTATCTGCTGAGCCATCTCACTGACTTGGTCACACTGTAACCCAGGCCAATCTAGAATTCATTAACACAGGCTGTCCTTAAACTCACAGTACTCCTCCTGCCTCAACTTCATAAATACTGGGATTACAGGCATGAGCCACCATTTCTGGCTCTTCTTTGTTTATTAGAAATTCCATCCATCCATCCACCCACCCACCCACCCTCCCACCCACCCACCCACCCACCCACCCACCACACCCATCCATCCATCCATCCATCCTTCTTTCTTTCTTTTTTTCTTTCTTTCTTTCTTTCTTTCTTTCAGACAGAGATGATGTCAGTATGGTTCACACTGGTCTCAAACACATGATCTTTCTGCCTCTGTGTCTCAAGTGTTGGGGTTAACCTGTGTGGTGGTTTGAATAGAAGGCTGCCATAGGTTCCTGTGTTTAAACATTTGGTCCCCAGTGGGTGGAACTGTTACTGAAGGATTAAAGAGTTGTGGGCTGTGGGAGGAGGAGTTTCAGTGGATGAACTCTGAGGTTTCAGGATTTACTGTATTCCCAATACTCCCCACTCCCTGCCTCCAAACCAAGATGTGAGCTCTCTCAGCTGTTCTGCCACTATGCCTCTGCTCTGCTGTCATGGACTCTAACACTCAGAAACTGTAGCCCCATTAAACACTTTCTTTTACAAGTTGCCTTGGTCCTGGTGTTTTTAATCACAGGAATAGAAAAGTAACTAAAAGAGTCAGATTTAGTGGCATATGCCTATAATCCAAGTACTTGAGGGACAAAGGAAGGAGAATCAGGAGTTCAAGATTAGCCTGGGCTACAGGAAGCCCTGTCTTAAAACACAACAAAGGCAGGTGAGATGGCTCATTGAGTAAAAATGCTTGCAAAGGGCTGGAGAGATGGCTCAGTGCTTAAGAACACTGACTGCTCTTCCAGAGGTTCTGAGTTCAAATCCCAGCAACCACATGGTGGCTCACAAGCATCTGGAATGAGATCTGATGCTCTCTTCTGCTACAGTGTACTTATAATAAATAAACAAATATTTTTAAAAAAATGTTTGCAAAATAAGTCTAGAACCTGGGCCTGGAAGCTACACTAGAAGTCCAGAGCAACTCACAAAAGTTCTCCTCTGATCGCTATCTGCACACCAGCATTCATTCACACACACACACACACACACACACACACACACACACACACACACTCACACACACACACACAATTAAAATAAAATTAAACAAAACAAGCCAGACACAGGATCACGGCTTGTGCCACCACAACCAGCTACATCCGCCTTCTTTCCATTTATAGCAGTGGGGCTATTTTTTGCATTACTGGGGGCTGGAACCCTGGACCTCTTGTATTTTAGGCAAGTGCTCTGCCCAATGAGCTATATCCCAGCCCCGCCCGTCTCTTCTTGCATGCCTCTGCTTTATCCGTCCGAGGTCTTAGTTGTTTAATTGTGATGCTGTGATCTTTTTTAATTCATCGGTTTTGTTCGTTTGTATGTTTTTGTCGTTGGGTATTTTCTTCCAGCCTGATCTGGCTACCCTACCGTCTTCCTGTCATCACACGACTCGGTTGCAGCTGCTTAGTTCTGCTACTTGCTTTGACTTTTGTGTGTCTTAGTTTTCAGTATGCCCTGTCATTTAAAAAAAAATCTGAATGTCATGCATAATACACTGGGTAAAAGAACTCAGAGTAAATGGTCCTTTGGTAATAAAAAGAAAAAAAAGGTGGTATGAGGTAGCATTCTATAGTTCTTTAATTAGGTCTCAATAATTTAAAAAATGTTAATTTATTATTTTAGTTTTTAAAATTTTTATTATTACAATTATTATTTAATCTTTCTTTTTTTACAGTACAATCATTTATCCCTGTCCCCATCTGCCCTCCGACTGTTCCTCATCCCATTCCTCCTCCCTGTCTCCAAGAGGATGGCCCCACCCCCACCCCACCAGACCTCCCTATTCCCTGGGGCCTCAAGTCTCTCAAGAGTTAGGTGCATCTTCTCCCACTGAGGTCAGACCAGGTAGTCCTCTGTTGTATATGTGTGGGGTGGGGAGCTCATATCGGGTAGTGTATGCTACCTGGTTGGTGACAATGTCTGAGAGATCTTGGGGGTCCAGGTTAGTTGAGACTGCTGGCTTTCCTATGAGGTTGCCCTTCTCCTCAGCTTCTTCCAGCTTTTCCCTAATTCAACCACAGGTGTCAGCAGCTTCTGTCTACTGGCTGGTTGTAAATATCTGCATCTGACTCTTTTCAGCTGCTGTTCAAAGGACAGAAATGCTGGGCTCCTGTCTAGCACACCACAGCATCAGTAATAGTGTCAGGCCTTGGAGCCTCCCCTTGAAATGGATCCCAAGTTGGGATGGTCACTGGACCTCCTTTTTCTTGGTCTCTTCTCCATTTTTGTCCCTGAAGTTCTTTTAGACAGGAACAATTCTGGGTCAGTTTTTGACTGGAATAGCAACCCCATCCCTCTGCTTGAAGTTGTCTTTCTACTGAAGATGGATTTCACAAGTTCTCTGTTGGGCATTCATCAAAGGCCCCTGCCTTTGAGTCCTGAGAGGCTCTCACCTCCCAGGTCTCTGGTACATTCTAGAGGGTCCTCCACCCACTTCTACCTCCCAATGTTGCCTGTTTTCATTCTTTCTGCCCTCTATTCGTTATGTCTTTGTTAGGCATGCTCTGGTGCATACCTGTGCATGAGTGTGCACAGGGTGGACAGAAGAGAGCACTGGGTGTCTTCCTCCTCCATCACTCCCCACCTATCCTTTGAGTCAGGGTCTCTCCCTGCATCTAGGTCTAGGGTTCACATTTTCTTGGCTAGACAGGCAGCCAGCAAGCTCCAGTAAGGCACCTGATCCTGGCTCCCTTGGATCTGAGGTTACATGTGTGCTTGTGTTGCCCAGGATATTACATGGGTACTGGAATCGAAAGACAACCTCACAGCTGTACAGAACCACGTCTAGCCTCTGCCACATTGCATGCTGCCGGCTAACTAGTCCTCAGGGCTGATGCTCCTGTGTGTCTTTGCTTCTCCCCGATCTCACCAGTAGGAATGCTGAGGTTACAGACACATGCCATCTTATCTGGCTCTTTTACATGGATTCTGAGGTGGAGGCATTCAGTCATCTGGCTTACATGGTAAGTACTTTGACTGGCTGAGCCACCTTGCCAGTCCTCAAATTCATGGCAGTCCCCTCGTCTCAAACTCCTCCCAAGTGCTGGGATCACAGACACGAGCCATCATGTCTGTGCCCCAGTGAAAGCCCTCGGTGCATTTTAAAGATATGGCAAGGCCTGGGCTACATTGGAAGTTCCAGGTCAGTCTAGGCTACAAGTCTGACCCATTGTTTCAAAAATAGTTAAAGACAGGTTTATTGAGGTATAATTTGTGTTTCATACGAAGTATACAGCTCCATGGGTCTATGGCTTTAAACATACTCACAGGTGCGTGCCACCATCACCACGGTTTCACCCTCCCAGTCTCCATCTGAGGCCCCGGCAGCCACCATATCGAACTTCTTATTCCAGATGTGCCGTAGAAATGGAACCACACAGCAGGTTGGTGCAAACCTCTAATCCCAACACTCAGGAATCAGAAGCTGGGTTTGAGGCCAGCTTGGTCTACTGAAGTGAGTTCCACAACAATCAGGACTACACAGAGAAACCCTGTCTTGGAAGACAAAGGAGGAGGAGGAAGAGGAGAGAGAGGAGGAGAAAAAAAAGAAAGGAAGGAAGGAAAAGAGAAATCATACAATATGTGACCTCTTGAGACCATCTTCTTTCATTTAGACAGTGCTTTTAAGATTTGGCCAGACTATATAATTACTTGACTATTATTGAGTCTTACTGTATTATTTAATGTCTAAGAGCATCATCTCATCTTTTTATGGGTGAATAATATTCCAATATTTGGATATAGTACATTTGGCTTTTGAGATTTGGCCAGACTATACAATTAATTCACTATTATTGGGCATTACCTTATTATCCAATGTATAAGGGCATCATTCCACCATTCTTTTTTATGGATGGATAATATTCCAATATTTAGACATAGTATATTTCATTGCTCTGCTCACCAGCTGGACATTCCTGCTATTCCTCCCTGATGGCTACTATGAGTAATGCTGTTGTACACGCTCATGTGCAAGCCTCTGTGTGGACTTGTTCTAGTTTCCCTTGAGAACACTTAGGGATGGAATTATCCAGTCAGACATTAATTCTGTCATCTCTGAGCACTTTTCTTCCTGGCACAAGATGATTCAGGCTTATCTTGCACTTTCCCTAACCCCACCTTGACCCTGCATCAGACATTTCCTCAAGAAGCCTGGGTTGTTGCAGTAGACAATGGCATTTAGAAACACAGGTGGTGGCTTGCTGCTATTAACGTTGTGTCCCCAGCCCCACCCTTCTCAGTGGATGCAGGTGGGAAATACAACATGTGTGCTCATAATCTTATGAACGTGGACACATACAGACAACATAGACACACCTATACGTTTGCCACGATCTATTTCCGGAGCTGATTTTTAAGGAGCCATTTGATTTTTTAGTTGGAGCATATTTATGTGGGAGAATGTGCATGTGGGAACGTGAAGGTACCTGCAGAGGCCCTCCCCTCCAGCTTTCTTTCTTTTCTTTTTAAAAAAAGATTTATTTATTTATTATATATAAGTACACTGTCGCTGTCTTCAGACACACCAGAAGAGGGTATCAGACCCCATTACAGATGGTTGTGAGCCAGCATGTGGTTGCTGGGATTTGAACTCAGGACCTCTGGAAGAGCAGCCAGTGCTCTAACCACTGAGCCATCTCTCCAGCCCCCACCCCAGCCTTCTTTCTAAGGCAGTTCTAAAATCACAGCTTCTCACCAACACCTCTACTCCCAGTCAATGTATGCAGGACTCTGGGTGGCAACACCTTTCTAGTGCTTATGACCCTCAGCACCACTGAAAACTCAATCTCTGTTGTGAGTGCCGGGTCTCCTTGGCTTTCTGAAACAGTGCCACTTCAATCAACCAGTATCCCAACACCACAACCCACACCACCTTCCTACCCAGCCCAGATCTGCCGCCAGTCTCAGGTTCCAACCCTGTACTGAACCAGTCCATCACTTGGGTATACCTTATCTGTTTGGGCTCCAGTACGCATAGCTCAGCCTCAACAGAGCCCTTAGAACCAACATTCTGTCCAAAGTGCATACTCCATCCAGAAGTGCCCTCACCTGGCTCTTGCCTCCCACACTAAGCTTCCTGGGTACCGTACAGTCTCCTCCTCATCTGTTGGGCTCCACTATGTGTTTGTTCACTGACCCAGCCAGGGGCCTTCTTCACCTCTCATGAGCTGACTGCCTTTGCAGCGCTGGATCCGAGTGTACAGGTCCTTGTTTTGTTTGGACTCTCATGACCCACACCAGGCCGTCCTTCTGCCTAGGTGCTCTCTTATGCACCGACCTCCTGCCCATTGGAGATGTCCTTCTTACTTCATTTGACCCCCTCCCCAATAATATGTGAACTGCTGTATATCGCTATTCTAATACCTGGACAGCATTTACTTTGCTTGGATTTCTGGAAGAAATTGGTTTTGGAAGGAAGGAAGGGAGGGAGGAAAGGGGGAGAAAAGGAGGAAGGGAGGAAGGGGGGAGGAGAAGGAGAAGGAGAGAAAAGAAGGAGGAGGAATAAGAGGAGGAGAAAGGGGAGGTAAGGACAGAAAAGAGGAGGGAAGGGGACGGGGGAGAAAGGAGATAGGAAAGGAGGAAGAGAAGAAGAAGGTGGGGGATAAAGAGGAGGAGGAGCATAGAGAGCTGACATTTCCTGTGGTGTACTGGGCATTGTGTGTCTGTGTATGGAAGAGCAGGTTGCCACTTCTGGGGGCTCTGGCTGCTAGTGTCTTCTTAAATTTATTTACATATTATACATAAGTACACTGTAGCTGTCAGAAGAGGGCAACAGATCCCATTACAGATGGTTGTGAGCCACCATGTGGTTGCTGGGATTTGAACTCAGGACCTCTAGGAAGAGCAGTCAGTGCTCTTAGCTGCTGAGCCATCTTTCCAGCCCTAGTGTCTTCTTTCAGAGAGAAATCGCCTCTGGAAGCCAGCAAGAAAGCCTCGGTTCACACAACTTGTCTTGCTCTGGTTTGGGCTATGGCTCACTTCAGAAACCTGTGGTAAACCAGATTAAATTAGGTTGGGCCTTGAGCAGAAGTGGAAGGTTCTGGAAAAGGGGGAGTGGCTATGAATCTGGTCAGTGGTCCACACCTGTAATCCCAGCACTTGGGAGACAGAGGCAGCAGGATCTCCGAATTTAAGGCCAGCCTCATCTACAGAGCAAGTTCCAGGACAGCTAGGGCTACACAGAAAAACCGTATTTTTGGGGAAGAGAGGCGGGGTGAGAAAAGAGGAGAAAGAGGAGAGAAGTGGCTTTGAAGGGAAGTACAGAGTCTACAAAGTGAATTGGGGAATCGAGAGGGAGGGTGAGACTGGACAGCGGCTTGCAGAGCCAAGTATGAGGGAGGAGAGGAACACTGATGCTGAGGTTATGAGGTAGGATGGAGGAAGAGACCTCAGTATGTGGCGGGGTGGTGGAGATGATGAGGGTTTAGGAGACAGGCTGTATGTAGACCAGGGGTGCAGCAGATGTTAGGAGCAGGAGGTGGAGCCCTGAGTCTGGTTTTGAGCCAAGATCACTAACTAACCATCCACTGGCGAAGGAAAATGCTCAGGTGGGTCAAGGGACAAAATTCCGGATGAAAGGCTCACCACCCCCACACCCCAGGCACTTGTTTGCGAGAATGCCTAGAAACAAGGCCTCTGCCTGGGGGCCTAATGAGATGAGCCAGGGACTCTTGACAAGTTACAAGCGTGGGATTAAGCTTTTTCCTTGCAGACAGTGAGGCCCCAGCCTGGAGAGATAGAATGGGGCAGTGGGGAGGGGATTCTATAGTCATTCCCTTCCCGGGAACCAGGGGTGGGGGTGGGAGATCCATACGTCAGCCGCCCTCAATTTCCACAGTGAGGGCGAGGCAGCTGAGGTCCCTTTTGCCTGAGCCTTCTGCCCCTGGGGTCCTGGCATAGAATGGGGGGTGGGGACAGGGCTGGAGTCTCGCTCCATCCGTTCACCACAGGGGTAGGTAGGGGGCCGGCAGCTTCAGGCTGGATTTGGTTCTCATTTTACTTTTGGCTCTACTGGTGGAAAAATCGAGGCGCTCCCCTCCGTGCATCTGAGGCAGAGGAGAGCATAGCGTGGCTTGGAGGCTGTCCTGGCCGGGAAGCCGGGAGTAGGAGGGGCCTGGCTGGGGAGAGACTGTCCGCCTCCCCGTGAAGCCCCCGCCCTGCACCCTCTGCTTCTTAGACGTGGCTCTTTGGCCTGGGATTGAGCTTAGCCAGAAGTCCTGGGGGGGGGGGGCAGCCAGGGCGGAGGGAGGCATCAGGGTCAGCCTTTGCCAGAGCACCCTCCCTCTTCATACTCAATGAGGAGGGAGGATCATCTCTCAAAGGAGACTTGGAGTCTCCCAGGAGTCCTCAGAGAAACTGTACCGGGGGAAATCAGGGGTAGACAATGAAGAGGTTTTCTCCTTGTAGAAATCCAGCCTAACAACGAGGCTGCTATGAGTCACTTCTACAGCCATCCCAAGATTAGCATTAAGCAACCCATTTTATGGATGGAGTAAGTGAGGTTGGTAAAGTCAACTATGCCTGATCAAGGGTTGTAAAACCTTCCTGAGGCAGAGCAAGAATTCGAACCAAGTTACCCGGACTGTTTCCTGAAACGGACCCTTCCCCCTACCAACAAGCCTCTGGCAGAGCAGTCAGGGAGGGCACCTCCAAGGAGTTCAGCAGACAGACTTTTCTAGCACAGCCCCTCCTTTCTGTGTCTGTGCTGTCCTCAGCCCCTTATTTGGTAGTGAGGTGTCTCAGAGGTCTCTTCCATATGCCCTTCTGGGCGGGGTACAGCACTCCCCTCACACACGTTCCATTTTCCCAGTGGCCTGCCCCAGCCCCCTCCCCAGCCCGCGGCAGAGAGGAGCCCAACCGCTTTCCCTGGAATCTGCTGCCTAGGCTTTCTGATGAGGCACCATCTGGACTGCATTATGGGCTGAGGAACTAAGCAGGAACACGGAGCTGGCCCCCAGCTCCTGTCTGCAGGAAGGACTCTGTGCTCTTCAAGGGCTTCCCAGCCTTAGCCCTCACCTTCTTATCTCCCTAGAGAGTAGACACAGTGTGCCCCGAAGAAGCTGGTCCCAGAAGGCAGGACCAGACCTTTGCAGAGCTCTTCCTATTGCAAAGAAGACAAAGGTCCAGAGAGAGGTAGTAACTTTCCCAGGTCACACAGGGAGCCACAAGAACCAGGATCAGGCTTAGGAGCCTTCCATGCATACACATTGCCAAGGCAAGCATGTCCAGCCAAAGCAAGGACCTAAAGAGCTGGATATTTCTCCTGCAGGAGGATCCTGAGTTCACCCCCAAGAGCTGAAGTGTCCCAAGAAAGGTTTAAGAGAGCAGGCAAGGGACCAGCCCTAGGTCTGGTTACCCTTGCTTTCTAAGCCCCACTTTCTGCCCAGGGGCCACACTCCCCTGGCGCCCCACTCCTGAGGCTGCTTAAGTCTTGGGGTGGGGACCTGCTGGTCCTTCCCAAAGCTCTCCCCCTGCCTAGCCCCAGCTCCAGACGTGGCAGGGTGAGGGCATGGAGTGGTTTCTCTGCTCCCTCCCAAGTGCTGTGCTGGCGGCTCCCGAAATAAAAATCCGAATGTGAGCTTGGCAGAGGGCGAGGGTGGGAGAAGCCGCCGCAGCAGCATGCCGGGCCCTTCATTCTTTCCGTTGTAACTTCACCTCCTAACCTCTGGCATTTTAATTATGTCTCCTACCCGCTGGCTGTGCCTGGGCCCGCTTGTGAGCTCACCCTTTCCTCTAGCGGGGAGGGAGGGGGCAGCTGCTGTGGTCTTGGACCCCCAGCTTCCAGCCTGTTCCCTGGAAGCTGACTGGCCGCCTGCCCCTCACTGCCTTTGTATCCATCCCCAGGAAGGGTCTTGGGAGGGGCCCTAACTCCGAGGCATCCACCTGGGCATCTCTGGTCCTTTGTATGACTCATTCCATCTTCACACCATTTAATGGTGGCCACTGTCTAAGAGGAGGTGTGACAGGTTTATTACCCTGTCTCATGGGCTCAGCCTCAGTTAGTCTATGCAGGGCAGGGCTGAGCCTAGGAAGAGGGGCTGGGATAGCCCAGGCTTGACATTTCCTCACATCTACACAGGAGGGCTGAGCATGTGGCTCAGTGTGGAGAGTGGTAGGTAGCCTAGGGTATGTAAAGCCTGGGCTTCGTCCTCAGCACTGTGATGAGCAGGATCAGAAACACAAGGTCATCTTCTGCTACATGAGGACAGCCTGGGCTACATGAGACCTAGACTCAAAAAAAAAAAAAAAAAAAAAAAAAAAAAAAAAAAAAAAAGAAGAGGATGAAGAAGAGGAAGAGGAGGAGGAGGAGGAGGAGAGAAAACCATCAGTGTGTGGTGAATCAGGATTTGCCAAAGGAGGCAGTGGCTGGAGGATCATGAGTTCAGGGCCAGCCTGGGCCATACATTTAGCCAGGTGTTATGCTGCACACCTTTAGTTCCAGCACTTGAGAGGCAGAGGCAGGAGGATCTCTGTGAGTTTGAGGCTGGCCTGGTTTACATAGTGAGTTCCGTGACAGCCAAAGCTTCATAGTGAGATCCTGGTTCAAACAACAACCACCAAACAAACCAATTATTTAGGGCCAGGGAGATGGGTCAGTGGGTAAAAGCACTTGCCACCAAGCCTAGCTACCTGAGATGGATCCTGAGGACCTACATGTTGGAAGGAGAACACTGATTCACACACACACACACACATACACACACACACACACACACACAAAATTTAATAAAAAACATTAAAAACCAAACAAAGGGGTGGAGAGATGGCTCAGTGGTTAAGAACTCTTCCAGAGGACCTGGGTTCCATTCCCAGCACCCACACAGCACCACACAATTGCCTGTACCCCAGTTCCAGAGGATCTGACACCATCTTCTGCCTCCATGAGTGATATACTTACATACATGCAGACAAAACACTCATACACATAACATAAAATAAATCTTTAAAAAAGTCAAACAATTAAAGTCATAAGGGTTAGGAAAGTAAAGTACACAAGAAGGTTTTTGTTTTGTTTATTGTTTTTGTTTTTTAGATTTATTTATTTTGTTTATGAGTACACTGAAGCTGTTTTCAGACACCAGAAGAGGGCATAGGATCCCATTACAGATGGTTGTGAGCCACCACGTGGTTGCTGGGAATTGAACTCAGGACCTCTGGAAGAGCACTCAGTGCTTTTAACCACTGGGCGATCTCTTCATCCCCAAGGTTTTTGTTTTAAATGGGAAAATTAAATTTAAATTTAAAACAAATTATGTGTATAAATGGTTTTTTTGTTTGTTTGTTTTAATGAGCTTTTTTGAATTTTTGGTTTTGTTTTTATGAGCTTTTTTGAATGTTTGGTTTTGTTTTGATTTTGGCTTTTTAGTTGTTGGTGTTTGTTTGTTTGTTTGTTTTGCCTGCATAAAGTATGTATACCACATGCGTGCCTGGTTTTCAGTCTTCAGAAGGCACAGGATCTAGTACTAGAGTTATGGATGGTTTTGAGCCACCATGTGGGTGCTGGGTATTGAATCCTGGTTCTTTGCCAGGGGAATGAGTTTTGTTCACCAGTGAGCCATTTCTCCAGACCCCTAGGAGTTTTTAAGGTAAAATAATCCTCAAAGGTCTCTACTGTGGGGTACGTTGAGCTCTGGAAGTAACATCCTCCTCTCTGGATGTCCAGAACAGGAATAAGATGCTAACAAACCCTTTCTGGTTTGTTCAGTTCCAGGCTGCTGCTAAAAATGCCATTGTCAGCTGATAAGGAATCCTGATCCTTTCCTGCAGACAGAGGCCCTAGGTGTGTTGGTGTGGGGTTGGGTGGGAGCTTTGCTGGTTCCCTGGAGGTCAGCTTCTCCAGGGCCAGCATGGGACAGCCTCGACTCTGACACAAGGTCCCTGCCTCTGCCAAAAGGTCCTTGTTCTAGTCTCCTAGACCACAGATCTGCCTGTGAGGGCAACCATCTATTGTCTTCTTGGAGGAAGGTCTCATCAATAAATGGCATATGACCTGCTATGTCCCAGGACTTACTGGGGCTTGTTATGGCCTTGGTGAAGCTCTCAAGTCCAGAAAGCCAAGACCCAACCAGTATGCAGTGTTGGGGGTGGGGCATGGCAGCTCCTGGAGAAAGCTTTGGCCTAATCTTGGTTAAACAGTCTCAGAAGAACTCCCAGAATATGTGACAACCAGACCCAAGAGGAGTACAGCTTGTATAAGATATGAGGATTATTGGAAGGTAGTCACTGTGGGATGAGGCAGACTCCTAAGAAGCTGCCACTGAGCACCAGGTGATATACCATGATGCATGGGTCCAGCCTGTGGTAACAAGATGGAAAAAGATAACTCACTGATGAGACGTAAGAACATAAGCCACTCCAGCTTGGAAACTGACAACAGAGATAAGGCCTGAGGTTGGCTTCCAGGTTTCTAGTTTGAATGTCAGACCAGGCAAGTGAAAAAGGTGAGCTTGGGTAGTCAAGTAGAGAGACTGCCTAGGAGGTTAGACACCCCAGTCATCATGGGGAAAAGACAGAGAGAAGGCTGGTCTAGACCATCAGGGAAGATGAAGTGGGCGTGGCTAACAAAGGAGCTGGAGAAGGACCAGTCAGTGCCTCTGAGGCCCCCATATGGGGGGTTTGAGCTTGTGCAGTCTAGTGGCCCAAATGTCTTTGCCTCCCAGTCTCCAGTTCTGTCTCTGTGCCCTCACCCTGTCCCCACTGCTGCCTTTTAGTGTTTACTCATTCTTCCCCAGGCCTCTTGCATGTCACCCTTTCTCTTTCTTCTCTACTTAGAAGGCTCAGCACCTTTCTATGGACACTCATACCTTTCCACAGCCACCTACACCTTCCACTGAGACTCACTGGAGCAAGGTGAGCCCCTGGCTCCCTGGGGACCTCATCCCCAGTTGAGCCTCCACAAGGTATACCAGGCTCTGAGATAGCTCCAGACAAGCAGGTTCCCCAGGTCCTGAAGGGAGACCCACAAAGGGCCCAGGTGGTCGTCAGGAAGTATCAGGTGATGAGAGAGTTTGAAAGGACCAGCAGGAGTTTACAGGAGAGGAGAAAACGGGAAGGAAGATACTGAAACTCACAGCTCACAGTGGCTGGTGATGCCAGGAGTGTGGTCAGAAAGGCAGCAAGCTGCAGATGAGAGGACATGGACCTGTCTTCCCATTGTCCCAGGCTTTTTGGATCTGGCTCTGTCTCCAAGTTCATTTGGGCAGTCAGAATCTCTGTTCTGTGCCCAGGCAAGCACTGAAAACTATAAAAGGCAGAATAAAGTCTCAGAATACAAGGTTGAAGTTATAGTTGGGAGGCAGATCCTAAAGTTAAAATGTAAGTGAAAACCAACATGAAAGAAGAGGTTACTCAGAAGACTCGACCTGTGGGCAAACCCCCAAGAACAGAACCTGAGCCTTTTCCATGTAGGGCCTGTGAGCCCCGCTCCAGCAGGCTAATGCATCAGACTAGCATTGTCTGTGTTGTACTTCCTCCCTCAGACTGCAGCTGAGCTTATATCTTCACCATCAGACTACAGCAGAGCCTATGCCCTCTGGCTAGGCCGGAAGTACCCTGCGACCTAGGAAGGGAACAGCAGAACGTCTGGACCAGAAGTTGAGACAACTCAGAAACTTCCAGAACATTCTGATCATCTCCATAGTGACTCCATGGCCTCCAGTGATTGTCTCAGACCCCAGCTGCTCCTGTCACTGTTGCTGTTGGTGGTGGGGCTAAGACCTGAGACCTAGTTCCTCACACTTTGGGAAGGACTGCAGGTAGCTGCCCACTGCTAAGGAGGGGTGCTGGGGGTGGGGGTAGGGCAAGGATGAGGAGAGGAGGCTCTGAAAGTTGTGGAGATCTTGGGAAGAAACCTCCATTGCCAACCACCCTGAATGGGAGGGTTTCCCTCTCTTCCTTCCTCAATTCATTAAACCCTTAAATTAACCTTAGCCCCACCCGGAGCTAGGAGAGAGTGCCCAAAATACACCCTAAATTATATGATGTTTGGGGGCAACCACAATTCTTCCTCTTTTGCCAGCAGGCAGCCCAGTTCTACCCAGTGCTGAAGGGCCTCCCCCCCATAGGCCTATTTATATAGCTCCAGCTCCCCTTTTTGCTGTCTGGCCCTATTATGTTTGGGTGAGGCCCAAGCAGGCTCCACAGCTCTTCCCAGAGACCAGGGGAATGGAGGGTTATGGCCTACCTGTCTGCTGGGCTGAGGATAATTTATGGCCTAACCAGGCTACTCTGGGGCACTGTTAATGATAACATCAGACCCTGGGATGGATCTGGCTAGTCCCAGCCAAGCACCCTGAACATATGGTGGTCTTCCAGAGATGGGTCCCAGGCTCCAGGTTTCCCAAGTTCTGCAACTTGAAAACACACACACACACACACACACACACACGGTGTGATCTGACTTCAGCCACTAGTCACCAAGGTAGCAGATCTGACTGTACCCCTTCCCACACTATCTGGCAAGGTCGGTGTTCTGACAACAAGGACCCCAGACACAGGGGAACTCTGGGGAGCTCTGAGCAAAGGACAGGGTAAGCTGGCATCACTATTTTGAGATCATGAATTCAGTCAAGGCCTCTCTGGACAAAGCTGCCTTCCATCCTGGGAACACAGCTCCAGTGGCCCTAGCTTCTGGGGCTGCTGCTCTAACCAGTTGAGGGGGAAGGTGAGAGGGGAAGAGGGAAGAGATATGGGTGTGGGAGATGCCTCCCTGTGTCACACATTGAGAACGGACCAAAGATGGGGAAAGGACTTTGCCATACCCTCTTGACACCTATGTGCCTGGAGACCTGCCCAAGACTACTGATCACTCTCTCCTAACCTCAGCCTCTCTAGGCTTGAGGGAGTAGAGGGCCTTAGAGGATGCTTCTCCTCTTAGTCCCTCACTGTCTATCCAGCCTTGGGCAAACTGGGTCAGTATCTACTCCCATTCTTGGAGGCTGAGGAATGGTAGAGTTCCTTGTACTCTTTCTAACCTGGCTACATCTTCCATCCCCTTTTGGTAGGCAGCCTGCATCCTGATTTGTCCACCCCTTTCTGCCCCTCAAAGACCCGACTCCTCCAGATCCAGCCTTAACTCTCCCTGTTCTCCCTTAGGGGTTGTCCTGTGATATGGGAGTTGGCACACACTCTGGAGGGTAAAGGGGGACATGAGACCCTAAAGGCAAGGCAAGCTCAAGGGGCCTTTTCTCACCCATGTAGAGACTGGAGTCCAGTGGGACTTGTGTGGTGGCATTACAGAATCTAGAGAAGCACGCATACATCTAAGCTCATACCTCAAATGAGGTCCAACCTCTCTGGATTCGACCCCTTACTGTAAAGAGTGGGACCATGACAGAACACAGCAACTGGCAGGATCTCAGCCATTGAGCATGCTCAGAGCAGAAGTGTGCAAAACTAAGAAAGGAGCTGTGAGCTGAGTGTGTGCCGTGGTGAACCTTCCATGACTGTGCAAGAGTACATGTGAGTGTGTTATGAGTGGGTATTTATTGGGAGACTAGAGGAATCAACCACGTCTGCTCGGAGAAGCCAGAACCCCTTCACCACATCACCCTTTATTACTCCCGGAGGTGACATGTTTTCTCCTTATTCAACTTGATTATCCGTCTGCTTGACAGCCCCCATGCCTCCCTACTTAACCAGAAAACACAATTTATGGGCCTGGGGCATCAGACCTGTCATTTACTGAGAGGATGCAGCCCAGCCAGGCTGGAGCAGAACTGTGTGCAAAGAACCAGTGCCCAGCCTGCCAGGTACCCGCCCAGACACTTAGTGCCCTGTTTACCCTGGCCCGGGTGGTTGGCACAGGTGGACCTCTCCAGGGAGAAGTCTGGCAACTCTGTCAGCAGACCCACCTGGAAGCAAAGGAGGCGACCAGGACAGCATCTCTGCAGAGGTAGGAGGGCAGGCAGAGCTGTACCCAGCTGCAGCGCACCATTGAAATGTATAGTGCGCCAGCCTCAAGCTACCGGACTGGACCAATCAGCCTGCTGAGCACTATGGAAGATGCCGCAGCTCCAGGAGGCTGGGTGTTGCTTAGCTGATATAAACCTAGGTCTTTAGAGCCCTGGTCTATAGGACCCCCCCCCCCACTCTGTCTGCCGCTCACTCCCTAGGGGAGGAGTCCACCCCCAGTGTCTGAAAGCACAGTGACTTGGTTTAAACACACTGGTTGCAACTCTCTGCCCACTATAGCCAGGGACCATGGTCCTTCTTTTTTTCATTCGACAGATGCTGCTCCTCCACCCTGCCATGTACAATCTATGAAGCACCTCTCAGCAACACAAAGGCTCACAAACCCCAGCAGACCAGGTACTCATTCAGTGTGGCCCCTCCCTGCAATCAAGAAACCCTCATATCCACATACTCACACCTGAATATCTACTCTTTTGTCCCCCCCCCACACACAGTGCTACAGTTCTGAAGCAGGCCCAAAGGAGGCCAGCATTTTTTACTGGGCTTCTCCCAGCCCCTTCCTTCTCACTCCTCCCTCCCACCTCCCTTATTGCCACACCCCTTCTCCCTCTCTGACTCTTGGTGGTGATGTGTCCAGAGGCTTTTTCTTCTTTTCATCTCTAAGTATGTAGTGGGGTGTTTAAGGCTGCACATTGGGGTACTCCCACTTGACTGGTGGCAGAGTCGGGGGTAAGGGTGGGGGATTGCTCTAAAGGACAGGGAACAGCAGCTGGAAGAGACTTTGGGCCTCACAGCCCCCACCTCGACTGCTCACCCCATCCAGCGTGAGTCATCCCACATCTGGAGTTGACCCATCTGGAGACACTGCAGCTTACTCAGGCAGCTCACAGAGCTCCCCCGACCCCCACCCCAGCTCTCCACTGCATCTCATCCTGTCCTCTACTGGCAATAGGGTCTTGCCTTACGGTCCCCCCACCCAACCCCTGCCAAGAGTAGGCTGGTCTTCCAGCATGCAGGCACCCAGTGCCAGACTGGAGGAATGGTAAGCCATCCAGCTAACAGAGCCTCTCCCCAGTAGCAGTAAGAGCTGCATCTCGGGTGTCTATGGCTTGGACAGTCTGTGTAAGCAGCCAGACCCAGGGCTGGGAGAGCCAGGAGCCTGGCGGTAAGGAGGCAGTGGTTTGGCTCAGAAGGCAGGGGCAGGCAGAGGGAGTTTATCCTGGCTCAAGGCCCCAAGCCAAACATCCTCCACTAACCTAGCAGACCATCAAAGCCCGAAGGAAAGGGGCCCTTCGGTAGAGGAAACCTGAAGTCCTGGACGCCTGACAACCTGGCTCCGGGCACAGGACCACCCTGTCCCACTCAGGATCAGCTGGCTGGATCAGACTGGAAGCAGTGGTCTGGAAGGGTCATTTCTGTCTACACCCCCAGCCCCTGAGCCTTTAGGGCTATGACAGGGACAAAGCCAGCATCAAGTCCTATAGCTTTGGTCCCCTAGAACAGTTTCTTCTTAAACTATGTGCCTCTCTGAGTCCCCTCCCATTCTCCAGGCAGGAAAGGTTGATAGGAGTCACGGTGCACCGTAATATTTCACCCCCAGCTTGGGAGAAAAGGACTATTAACTGTGAAGGGACTAATTTCATTTCCCAGACAACCTTGCTCTGTAAAAACCCTTTCTACGTGGACAAGGCAAAGACTGAATGGGCAGGGAACTTAGAGGCTGGAAGGAGAACCTAGCGTCGAGAAATAAAAGCTGAAGTAGAATCAGAAGGCAAGAACTGGGCTGCGAGCCACAGGGTCTCTCTGGAGGCCCCACAGGGGTAGAGGGAGGGAGCCCAGCGGCGAGGCGCTAACACTGGAGCGGGAGGCGTTAACAGGGCCTCTGCGGAGAGGGGGATCCCGGAGCCAACTTGGAGATAAGGAGGCTGGGCTGGGGTGAGGGGCGCGGCCACGTCAGCACAGACGCTGGCTGGGTGCACACAGCATGTGCACACGTATGTACTCGGACGCACGAGCTGTCACATGTGTGCGTGCACACAACTGAAGCCAAGACTGTCCTCAGTTGGGAGCCAGATGATGTGGCTGCTTTGTGAAGCCAGGATTGCAGGAAGAATGCGTTCTCCACCCACCTCCTTCCTCCGCCCCTTCTCGCCCTCATTTTTATTTTTTTAAAAATTTATTTATTTATTTATTTCCTTCCTGGTTTCTTTCCTGGATGTTTCCAGGCTGTCCTCTGGTCCAGACTTAATCCGCAGCCCCAGACCATTAAGAGACTTCAATGTGCCCAGCCCTCAAAGGGCCTGCTTTTTAGCTCTCTGCTTCTTTGGGACTTGGGGATTCTTGTAAATGTAACCACAAGGTCCAGTCACATCACAGATTGTTGTAAGACAGCATACAGACAGGGTACAGTAGAAACCTCTTTCCAGAAGTAAGAATAGAGCTAAAAAGTGAAGGATCTAGGAATCTCAAATTCTTTATTTCTTTATAGCTCCGGGTACCTATCTCTTGAATGAGGGGAGAGGGGAACAGAGAGGAAACCAAGAGGGTGGGAGTGGATGGAGCTCCAGATGGAGGAGACCGGAGGCCTCTTGTCCCTCAACCTAGTTTTAGCTCAGCCCCTGAAGCCCGAATCTTAGGTGGTTCTGTTTCATTTGCCACCCAGACAGCCAAAGTCCATTAGCTCAATAAGCCACCATCCACTTCCTGGATACGCCCCTCAAGTCTGGGCCCCAGAAACCTGCACTTTGGAAGTATAATAGTTCCTAAATATCTCCCTCCCCCCAAGCTTTGGGGAAGGTGAGCATTAGTAGAGCCCCTCTAACCCTATCATTAGGGTAATATGCTCCCTACAGGACAGTATCAGGCAGTTAGCCCCACCCCCATCCTGGCCCACTGATTGGCAACTCTGACTTGTGGTCAACTCCAAAAGTCACTTCATCCACCCCCATGTCCACCATTCAGGAAGAAGGGCTAATGGGCTTAGGAGACTAAGATCCTGGCCCCATTGGCAGGCTCTCCACCCATCGTAGGAGGAGGGTCAACAGTTACTCCCCCAAACACCCTTAGAGTATCTCAATTTCTGGGATGTTACTTTGCCAGGAAAAGGGTTCATAAGCTTCAACATACTGTTGGGGGGACAGAAAGCAGAAGTAGATACTCCTAAACATATAGCAAGTAGGGTCAGTCTGGAGGGCCCTTCAACAAAGACTTTGGAAACAAAATTTTCCTCGAGAAACCCATTCCTGACCCTGGAGGCTCCAACCAACTTCCTCTGACAACACAGCCTCTGTTTACATGGAACAAAGCACCATGGGAAATGAAGACTGAATCAGAGCTGGCTGGTTCCCTGCGGCAGGCAAGAAACAAAGAGGACTAGGTCCACACATCTTCAAGAAAGAAGGAAGAGGGCACTGAAGGGTTACTTTTACAAGACCCAAAGCTAAGAAGGCTTTCTGGAGGTGGTGGCAAGAAGGAATTTATTGGGCTTGAGAGAGGTATATGGGCAAGATTTATTCCAGGTGGGAAGTGACCCGGGGTTAAGACCCGGAGGGAATTGGAGAGAGTTGAGAGGGGCAGGGAGCACATGCTGCATGAGGGACAGTTTGGAGGGAGGTACTGAAAGTCCTCCTGTTCGGGCCTTATGGAAGTAGCAGAGAGACCCTCTGAGACTAGAGAGCAAAAGAGAAGCATGTTCTTTAGAGTCAAAAGGGGAACCAGGCTGAAGATCTTATAGAAGATGGCCGTGAGGTCCCCAAAGAGCAAGGCTGCATCTCAAAGGGGAGGTGAAAGCAGTGACAGCCCCCAGTCTCTGAGAACTCTCCAGAGACCAATGAAGGACTGTGGGAAAGGAATGAACTAGGAAGAGCTGAAATCCCTCATGTTAGGTGTGATGGTGGCACAGGCCTTTAATCCCAGAGCTTGGGAGGCAGAGTTAATCAGATCTCTGTGAGTTCAAGACTAACCTGATCTACATAGTGAGTTTCAGGGCAGCAGGGGCTCTGTGGAGAGACCCTGTCAGGAGGGAGATAGAGGAAGAAGGAGAGGGAGAGGGATAGGGAGAGAAAGAGAGAGAGAGAGAGAGAGAGATTTGAGCTCTGTCCCATTGTCACCTCCCTCCATGTGTGGGAAGCGTTAGGACCAGTCATCCGAGTCACTGTCCCACCCTTTCTAATTTGACCTTAGCTGTGGTGCAGAACACACACTGGACAGTAGAGGGAGCTGCTGAGCCATGCAGGGGCAACAGTGCTTGTCTCCTGCATAGAGGGACAGCCTGGGAGCTGCTTTGGAAAGAGGCAAGTCCCTTAATTCCTGGACACTTCCTCATGTCACAAAAGTCAGCTAATGTTTATTTGCTAGTGCTGTGTGCCGGACACAGGGCAACTGGGGTTGGGGAGAGACCTTGCCTATGCCTGCCCAGCTGACCCTGGGAAGAAGTGAACTCATGTCATTCCTTCACCCTCTGTGTGTTCATTTCATTTGTCTCTGACTCATCGGTCCTCCCTTTGCAAATGAATTCAGAGAGAGTTAGAGACTGCATGGCTTATGGTCACACAGCTGACCAGCCATAGGTGAGTATCTGCTGGGGTGACTCAATACTGCCCCTATAGGCAGAACCACACTAATGCCGAGTAGTCACCCTCCTTGGAAGAGCCACAGCCCAGTGCTATTAGGTGCCATGGATACTGAGTAGATTTAGTAGGTTGTGGAGGAGAAAGGGATGGTGGGATAAAATGCCCAGGGATGAAACAGAACACAGCCTAGCTCTTCCTCCCCAGGGTCAGCTGGGCAGGTATAGCAAGGTCTCCCTGCTCCCAACCTCAGCTGGGTGATCCTCGAAAAGAGTTACAGCCTCCCTGGCTGTGATGTAGTCACTTGAGCTGCGTGTGGGGTCTCAGAACCTACATGGTTGCAATTGTGACTCAGCCCTAATGTCCTCTGTGAATTGTCCTTCCTGGCCTCTTGGACTCCAGCTGTCTTCCCTGAGAAGACGTGGGTGGCCGGTTGACCTCTAGGCCCTTACAGCCAGACCCTATGAGGAATCACAGACAATCAAGTCCTTCTTCAGTGAAAAAGAGTGGATGTGAAGAAGGCATGGGGACTTTGTCACTGTTGGGAAACCCAGGCTGGAATTTGGTGTGGAATCTGGAGTGCCACAAAGACTTCAAAAGGGTCTTCCTGCCTCTGCTCCCAGCTTGCAAGAGGATATCCATGCATGCATACACATGCCACCATTTCCTGGCTAGCTCACTAGGTATGGTGGGGGTGCAGTCCTAGAGTAGGCCCCTTGTCTCTCTGAATAACAATAGATCCTCTGCTGGGCAGTGGTGGCTCATACCTAGCATTCAGGAGGCAGAGGCAGTGTCAGGGGCAGAGGAAGAGGCAGGTGGATCTCTGATCTCAACACCAACCTGGCCTCAAAGCAAGTTCTAGGACAGCCAAGGCTACACAAGAAAGACTGGCCCTCTCACTGAGCTCCATACCTGACTTCACCTACAGGAATGCTGGGCCTCATTCTCCATGGAGGCTGGCATGACTTTGGGCTCTCCTCCTATGCAGGAATCCTCAGCTTCCAGTCTGATCCCCAACCTATCTGCAGATAGGGACACAAAGGGACTATTCAGTATCTGGGGAAAAAAACTGGGAGGTCAGAGGGACCCTTCAGACTCTGTTGGATGAGACAGTGTAGGTACCACACTTTCTTCTTTCAGTGTTGTAGGGCAGAGGATGGAGCGCTGTTGTCCAATGTCTATTCCTATGACATCAAATGGGCACAGAGAAAAACACACCAAGTAAATTCTGAGACACTTTGAATTCCACATAACATACATTAGCATTTATTTGTTATGTTGATTTTTTTTTTTTAGTGGCAAGTTGGCAGCCTTTAATCCTATGATTCAGAAGTCACAGGCAGGCAGATTTCTGAGTTCAAGGCCAGCGAAAACAGAGAAAGTCTGTCTCAAAAAAAAGAAAAGTTAATTTTGAATTTCACATAACAAGTTGTCTTAGGTAGGATTTCACTGCTGTGAAGAGTCACTATGACCAAGGCAGCTCCTATAAGGACACCATTTACTTGGAGCTGGCATACAGGTTCAGAGTTTCAGTCCATTATGATCAAGGCAGGAACACTGTGGCATCCAAGCAGGCATAGTGAACGAGAAACTGAGATTGTACATTGTCATCTCAAAGCTGCTAGAAAAATACTGGATCCAGGACAGCCGGGATGAGGGTCTCAAACCCTACACCCACTGTGACACACCTATTTTAACAAGGCCATACCTTCCAATAGTGCCAGATCCTGATTGAATCACACACAAACCATTACATTCCACTCTCTGGCCCTCATAGGCTTGTTCAAACATATGAGTCTAAAGGGGCCATATCTAGCCATGACATATTGGAAAAAAGTAAATTTAGACCAACGTACAAAATATCTATAGTCTATAGCAGTCTTAACAATGTCAAAAATACAAAGTTCAAAGTCTTTTCTGAGATACATCCAATCACTTAACTATCATCCCAATATTAAGGCAGGAAACCAGCTGGGCAAACTCCAAACTCTGCATCTCCATGTCTGATATTAAAGTTGTCTTCAGATCTCCAAATCTTTTTTCATCTTTGTTGACTATAACTAGCTTCTTTTCCTGGGCTGGTTCCACTCCCTGTAAGCAACATTCCTTAGGATATATACTATGGCTAAGACATCTCAAATATCTTGATGATTCCAAGGCAACTTCAATGTTACGGCTTCTTGTTTCAATGTCTGGGATCAATGCACGATCTTCTGGGCTCCTTCAAAGGGCTGGCATCACTCCTCCAGGTCTGCTCTCTGTAGCACTCTAACCTCAGGTTGATCCACTCCACTGCCGCTGTTGTTCTTGGTGATCATCCCATGGTACTGGCATGTCCAATATACTGGGGTTCTTACCTGTAAGAAGGCTTTACCAATAACCTCATATCGCCTCTCTTCAAGCCTTAATTCCTTTGCTTGACCAGTCCTGGACCATCAGCTACAACTGGGGCTGCACCATCACCAGTGGCCTTCCATGGCCTCTCACAGTGCCAATCCTCAGCTGCTCTTCATGACCCCTTCATGCCTTCAAATCCAGTACCATCTGGGTGACTCTTACACATTAGCAAGTACAGCTGCCGCAGGAGGTACAACCTTGGAAATCTCTGAAATACAGCTTGTGTGTGTGTGTGTGTGTGTGTGTGTGTGTGTGTGTGTGTGTGTGTGCTCTCAGGACACTTCCCTTCACTCCAATGATGCAGGTCTCTTCTCAATCACAGCTAATTACAGGGCTCCAGCTGACCAACATCAATTGTCCCAGTAGTCTGTTCTATTTTTCACTCTAAAGCCAGAGGCACATGGCTGAAGCTCCCTGCTTTCAGGAGATGGAAGATGCCTCCGAAGCCCATGCCTTATTTTATTACCAGCTTGCTGTTTCCCAACTCCCTCTCTGCCTAAGCTTGGATTTTATGGAACTAGATTTGCAGATTGACCTTGAACTCAGAGACCTGCAGGACTCTGTCTCTTACAATGTTGGGATTAAAGGTGTGCACCGCCATGCCTGGATGCAAGCTTTTCTTCACCCAGAACCTGTTTTGTCCGAGGCTGCTCAGAGCTCTGCTCCACTTCTCCTGGGATTAAAGGTATTCACCACCATGCCTGGATCTAATGTTTGCTGCATAGTATCTTACCCCAATGTCACCATCCATAATTAAATCTCAAAGCCTTGAACACTGGATTCAGCTCCATTTCACTTCCTGGTGCCTCTTTAATACTCAAACTATATATTTTATATTCTTCCTTTCTCACCTAGCTATGCTTATTCAAAATGCTCTTCATGACACTTAAACCAGACAACAAAGTCTCTTCTGGGCTTGCTTGAGATTTCTTTTGTCAATTCAATTAATCTGAGACTCTTCACCTTAGCCTTAGGCAGACTCTTCAGACAAGGGGGGAAAAAAAGTAGCCACATTCTTCACCAAAATACTTCAAAAACCATCTCTAAGCCACATGTTGAAATTCTTCACTGAAACCTCTTGGGCCAAGTCCTCACTATTCAAATCACTCTTAGTAACAAAGTCTTTTATATTCCTACTAGGATGGCCCATTAAGCCTCATTTAATGCCTTCTACCGATTTACAAATCCAAAGTCCCCCAAATCCACAGTCTTACAAACAAAACCATGGTCAGTCCTTTCACAGAATTACCTCACTCCTGGTACCAACTTCTGACTTAGTTAGGTTTTTACTGCTATGTGCAGGCAAAAAGACCAAGGCAGTTCTTATAAACAGCGTAAAATTGAGGCTGGCTTACAGGTCCAGAAGCTTAACCCATTATCAGCAAGGCAGAAACATGGCAGTATTCAGGCAGGCAGGGTGTAGGAGAAGCTGAGAGATCTACATCTTCATCTGAAGCCTGCTTAATGAATACTGGCTTCCAGGCAGCTAGAATGAGGCTCTCAAAGTCCACAACCACAGGGACACAACTACCTGTAAGGTCCAAAAAGGGCATACCTTCCTATAGTGACACTGTGTGGGCCAAGTACATACACTATCACACAAGTAAACATTAGTGTTATTGAGTTATGACTTTATTCCCCCCCTCATTTTTTCTGGCAATAATACATCTGGGTCAAATGGATGCTAGAAACTCATAGGAAATATCATCTGCTTCATTCTGCTTTATCAGGGCCACTGGTACTAGCTACTTCCCTTAAATCTCCAGCCAATCCTCCCCTACACTGTCTTCTTTATTTGACACATAATTCTAGAGGGGACCACAGGCCTGGCCAGGGTGGCAGTTGGCAGGGAATGAAGGACCATCGAAGTCTATCACAGGATGCAGGCAGGGACAACAGGGACAATGAGGCTTGATCAGAAGATGAAGGGCCAGAAGTCCAAGTTAGTAACAATGTCACTCAAGAGAGCAGAAGTGTGAGTGATGCTGGGAAGTTTCAGTGCCATCCCAAGGAGGTTCCACCTCAGTTCAGGGTAGGAGGCTTCAGTCAGGCTCCATTATAACTACAGGGGTTGGCAAGAGACATACCCGCCCTCCCCTTTTTCTTTCTCTAGACTCAGGCACCAGAGATTGCAGGCAGAGAGGGGATTCTTTGGGCCATAATCCCAATTACCCATGGTTTGGCTCTGGATGGTTCTGCTTTTAATCCCTAGATAAAGCCAAAGGATAATGAGAAACAGAGACAGAAAATGGGAGAGAGACCAGAAGCTAAGTCCTTGGAGGAAAATGAGCAAGCTGGAGGGTCCCTGAGCCACAGGAGTTTGATCACCAAAGCAGATCAGGAAATGTGGGCAAAAGCAAAACCAAAACAGTCTCACTGCACTTACCTACAGTGGGGGTAGAAACAGGAGGAAAAACAGAGGGGCCCAAATGGGTGGCAAGACACTGGAATTGGAGAACGGAGACTGGGAGGAAGGCGAAGATAGGAGAGCCCATCAGTATGACAGAGAAAAAGGGACCAGGAGTCAGGGGCAGATTTCAAGAAGCCACCTGTTTCCCAGTAGCCATGTTAGAGAGGAGAGGTGACAGGAGATGTGAGATGCACCTGGAACTTTCATCAGAAACTTAAGGGGGACTGTCCTCTGTCCCCAACCAGACACCAAGCCACTATCTCATTGTGTCCATTCCCTCGGCTGTCACATGTGTCTCTTCCACTTTGGACTGTCATCTTTCATCACCTGTCTGCCCTCTTTCTCTCAGAGCCTTAAGGTCAAGTTCCAGGTCTCTGTGTGTCTCTCGGCGCTGTCCGATGCTGCCACCTGGCGGCCATACCCTGACCACCCGAATCCTTTCATGAATCCCACCTGGCCAGTTCACCTCCCTGAGGGCTACCAACGTTTTTGCCACAGTGGACAAAGTCCGTAGCCTCAATTTTTATTTAGCTAAAAAATAGAGGGAAAACCAATATTCCAGTACTGTCAGATATCTGTGACAAAGTTTTTCCTCCCCAACTCAGGGTCTTTACCTCCCATCTTGGACAAAGCACAAAGCGATGGGATCATTTGTGTGACACATACCCCTTTATTCTTCTTGTGCCTTTCCCTTTTTTCCCCAAGGTCACCGCCTTCCCCCTTTGCAGGTGTCTCTTGTCTCTGGGCAAGGACAGCATCCCTCCAGTGTTGAGCTGATCTCTCAAATTTAAAACATTTATTTTGATTATTGTAGATAGGGTTTCATTGAATAGCCTTGGTTGTCCTGGAACTCATTCTGTAGACTAGGTTAGCCTTGACCTCATAAGTTTTTCTGCTTCTGCCTCCCAAGATCTGGGGTTAAATCTGTGTGACACCACTACTTTGCTTGAATTTTAATTTGTTTGTTAGTTTATTCATCTATTTATTTATCTATTTATCTATCTATTTATTTATTCATTTATTAATTATAAGAATACTGTAGCTGTTTTCATACAAGCCAGAAGAGGGCATCAGATCTCAGTACAGATGGTTGTGAGCCACCATGTGTTTGCTGGAATTTGAATTCAGGACTTTTAGAAGAGCAGTCAGTGCTCTTAACCACTGAGCCATCACTCCAGCTCCCTCTTTATTGTTTTCACAAGCAGTGCTTACTTATTTTTTGTATATGAGCACAGTGTAGCTCTCCTCAGACACACCAGGAGAGGGCATCACTGAGGCATATCTCTAGCCCCATTAAATTTTTATTTTAAAGTGTATTTAATATCAGATGGTGAAAGTCCACACTTTTAATCCCAGTACTCTGGATTCAAAGGGAGGTGGATCTCTTTTGTTGAAGATCTCAGGACCAGCACTGGCCTTACTACATCTGCCATTTGCAATTTTCAGAGTCTGTTGACTATAATCTTGCTGCTTATATGTGTGTGTGTATTTATCTGATTCCAGGTACCCAGCATCAGGCACAGAAATAAAACTGGACTATGGGGAATATTTTGGAAGTGTGCTGGAATTGGTGAACACGCGAGTCCTTATGTTCCCATATGCTGTACAGTGACGGCCTTCAGCATCCTCTTCATACAGTAGCCTTGGAAACCACGAGCATGTGTTGCCCTCAGACTGTAAACCAGAACTTGCCTCCAGAAAATAACAGGAAGAATGGTTAAGCCATTTGTCTCTGAACCTGGAATGAGATAAATTTCGAGATGCTGATCTCTATTTTTATGCTATTGGACCAATGAGCTGTTTGAATAATTAAGATCTAACAGTTTAATACATGAGAATGTGATTGTAGCTATCAACCTAGGTTCTCTCACCCCAGAATTACAGTCTGCGAAGGTCATTGTGTTATGTCAGGACTGTTTACTCTAACGTTTTTGGGCACAAAGTAGCAATTCAGTGGCAAATGCCACAGGTTTCTTTGGCTAGAACTTCAAAATAATGTTGTCACATACCTTCTAGTGACTTGCCTGTTTTTATTGAGAAATAAAAGTTCTATTTCTGTCGTTGTTACTGTCCCTATGGGTTGAATTCATGTTTAAACCCTTTGGATTACTAACCAGAGAACCTCTATTCTTGGCAATCCTGTAGTTTATTACAGGTGTTTAAAATGTTTTTAAAAATCTCATAAGCAAGGTATATTCAGAGAAACTCTGTCTTGAAAAACTAAAATAATAACAGAAGATATTATATTTATTCATAGACTGTTTGTTTCTGTGTGTTTGTGTTGTTGTGTCTTTGTGCCTGTGCCTGTGTGTGGTCATGTGTGTGGGTTTGCAGGCATGGGTATGGAGTTGACTATATCTCCTTTCACTGTGTTGTCCCGAGATCAAATTCAGGTTTTCAAAGCCGGGTGTGGTGGCACACACCTTTAATCACTGCTGGCAGCAGGCAGAGAAACAGGGATTTCTGGAAGTTGGAGGAGAGCCTGGTCTATGTAGTGAGTTCCAGGATAGCCTCGGATATGTATGGAGACCCTGCCTCCAAAAACAAAATCAACAAAGGAAACAAAAAAAAATTCATGTTTTCAACTGGGTCTTAAACACATTTATTTACACATTGAAACCCCGGTCTGGCCTTATTGCTTTGGATTAGTTTGGTTAAAGGTTTATTTATTTCATTTTTAGATGTAAGAACATTTATTGTATAGATGTATGTGCACCATATGCATTCTTGCTGCACTCAGAGTTCAGCAGAAGGTATCATCTAGAACTAGAGATTCAGTTGCTTAAGAGCCATCTTGTATTCAGATACTGGAAACCCAAATCCAGGTCCAAGGACACCTGTTCTTAACCTCTGAGTTATCTCCCCAGTCTGTTCCCCCTCGGGACTCCATGGGGTTTCTCTTTATAGTCTTGGCTATTCTGGAACATGCTCTGAAGACCAGGCTAGCCTCACTGATCCACATGTTTCTGTCTCTTGAGTGTTGGTATTTAAAGGCTTGTGTTACCTCGACATGGCTTTTTAAATTAACTGAACTTCGGCTCTCCCAGATCTCACTAATTAAATCACACCAGCTGTGAACTCACAGAGATGAGCCTCCTCCATGATGGGATTAAAGGTGGTGTCACCACGCCCTGCTCTTGAAAGACCCCTGCAGAAGGGAGACCCTCAGTCAAGTCTCAGGATAACACCCCCCCAAGAACTCACGAGAGACCATCCTTGCTGCAAATACACAAGGTTGTTTAACGGACCAGTGCACTGGGGTCGAGACTTATATCCCACACAGGGGTAGAGGAGTCTGACTCCGAGTGGCTGAGAGTAGGGGTTTTTAAGGAAAACAAACCACAATGGGGGGGGGTACATCATTGGAGAATACCAAAAATACCAGTGAAGAATTATAAGGGAAATACCTGGTTTCTCAAGATTGTTTATAATGTGTTATTTAACTTTTATGTTTTTATGGTCAGTCAGTTTCTGAAACAGAATCACCCTGACCTTAGGGCCATAAATTCTTTTATGGTCAGCCAGTTACTAGAATAGAAGGATAGTATTACAGAACTGGCTAGCCTACATTTTTGGCTCTATTCTACCTGCTATGGGTCTTCTACTTTATCTATTAGCTGATCAGGCTTTATCCTGGTCTTTCATTCCCCACTTCTTCAAGTGCCTAGTTCTAGTCATAGAAATAGATCTCAGTATCTTCATAATATTGATTTTCTTGACTTTGTAAAGTACTATATTGCTGGTGCAACATCAAAATCTGCACAGCACTCACTCTTTCTCTAACAAAAGCTACTAACTAGTAAAAGCAAAATTAAAAGAGGCTCCACTAATGAGGAAATTAAAATGGTCAGCTATGTGGATCTGTTAAACCATCCCTCAAACCATCCTTTTTGTTCTTCTCTGTCTCTTTTTCTCTTGTCTAGTCTTTCTCTCAGCTTACTCATAGAGTTCTTTAATCACCCCTGAATAATCTATGTAAAAGCAACATTCTTCTCTTAAGACAGCACATACTCCCCCCCCCCAAGGAATAGTAAGTCTAGTCCCTTTCTGTTTTGCAAGACCACCTTTGAGAGGGAGGTCAGTGATTCTTCAAGCTTAGATATGGATTGTTCTAGGGCTCACAAATCTTTATCTATTGCGGATCTCAATGAGTGAAAATATTGAGGACTCTGTATTATGCCCAATGCTGCTGTGCCCATTCCCACACCTATGGCTACTCCAAGTCCCAATACGACTGCTAACGTTAATGAAATGGGTTCCCTACCGAAATGTCTCAGCTGCTTATTAAATTCATTTTCAAGAGTGCCGGTAGGGTGATAATAAACCCGAGGGACCAGCTGGATGAGTATACAATAGTCTTTGGTATCATCAAAGACAGAAGTGAATATACAAGGAGTTAATCCCAAACCATATGCCCACCATTTATCAAGCATGGTTAGTAGATGTCTGTGAGCTCTTAAGGGTCTCATTACAAAGATGTTTATAAGCAGCTGGTGGGTTCCCTATTCAGGTCCCTTTTCCTGAGACCTCTGTAAGGGTTAACTTGTTCTTACAGTTACAGAAACAGGTGTCATGGTTGGTGGTGTTATTAAAGGTCCCAGACACCACAATGCCTTCATAATAAGGGGGTCCTGAGGAGAGGCAAAGCCAACAGGATTCAGTAAACTTTCTAAGCCTCTGCAACATCGAATGGTGGCCCAGTCTCGGCCATCTCAGGGGCAAATGCAAAATCCTAGTCTCCCCAAGTGGCACCTTGCCTCTGGATTCCCACACCCAAACTTGCCTCTGGGTGAAAATCTTTTAGGGACTTCTAGGGGCATATTCTGAGGATCTGTGTCAGGAATGTCCCAGGAGTCCAGCCCAGCTACCAACTGACAGAAGTCAGGAGTGAGCGTAGGACACCATGTGTATGGTGGGGCCACTTTGGAGGTGAACCATATCAGCTCCCCAGTCTGTGAAGAAACTTGCCAAGTCAGTTTTTGAGGGGCATGGGGGTTTTTACCCACTACCAGTGAGACACCTGCGGTGCAGACGCAACTTCAGAGGATCAGCAGTCTTTTCCCATTTCCATTCATCTTGGGATGGATCCAGGGTGCTCTTTTGACGTGGGATGCATGGATCCAAGCTGAAATGCCTTCAACTGTAACCACTGTAAGAGTTGTCAAAAGCACCAGATACGGCCCCTTCCAGCGAGGTTCTAGGTTTCCCACTCGATAAAGTCAGACCAGGACAGCGTCTCTGACCTGGAACTGGTGGGGTACTTCCGAACTCCCAGTTTCATAGGCCTCCTTCAGCTGTTTCCAGGTTTCATGTCTCACTACCTCAAGGGCTTCTAGGTGGGCAAACAGGGATTTAGAAAGAACATCATCAGGATCACGCACTCCTCCCGACTCAGTGACTGGTAGGAGCCCCCCACACAGAATTTCATAAGAGGTGAGTTTAAATCATCCAGGGGTGTTCCAAACTTGGAACAGGGCAAAGGGAAGGAGAGCTGTCCAGTCATTCCCGCCAGTCTCTAAGGCCAATTTTGGTTTCTTTTAGGGTTCTATTTATCCTTTCTACCTGACCTGAGCTCTGGGGTCATAAGCACAAAGTAATTTCCAATTGGTCCCCAATAAACAAGCTAATATATGACTTACCTGGGCAACACAAACTGGCCCATTGTCTGATCCAATTACCTTAGGGGTGCCAAAACTATGGAAGATCTCTTCTGGAATCTTCTTAGCTATGACCACTGCCAGTGTTTCTCTCTTTGTGGGGAGGCTTTCACCTGTCCAGAAGAGGTATTTATAAAGACTAATAGATACTTATATCTATATCTTCCTGGCTTAGTTTCTGTAAAATCCACTTCTCAGTAAACCTCAGGTCTATCTTCTCTCTTCCCCGGCCTTCTACATACATTTGCTTTCTAACATGGCACACAGTTATCTACTCAAATCTGGCACAAAAGAATTTGACCTCAAGACAGTCTTTACAAGTTTGTCTACCTCTAGATGAGTCCATTGATGCATTTTTTTCAAGTCAAGTATTGTACACCAGGTTCTGGATGGGGGCAATGAGCTCAACAGGTTATAGGGGTTAAGTATTACAATGTGGAGATTGGCCACCCATTTGTTTACCTCTCAGAGATCTTGAACTGTCTGGAAGTCTTTGGTTCCAGGTTTCTGCACCAGTAGGAGAAGCATGTTTCAGGCTGATCCACACTTATGCAGAACCCCAAGTTGGAGTAACTGGATAAGATGTGTCTTGATCCCGTCTCACGCCTCCTTTGACATGGGGTACTGAGGCACCGCTAGCCTGGACTTTCAGCTCCATATGGGCAGGGGCTGGTTCTTAGCCTCCCTCATTCCTACAATCTCCACCCAGGCCTGTGGATATGCCTGCATCCACCAGTCCCTTTGATCTGAGGCAGGCTGTTTAGAGTTGGTACTCGTCCTCCAACCAGATGGTTGGAACCTGCACAGGCTCCCCTTCTTGCCCTCTAACCTGTGGTCCATCAGAGTGGAAGTGAATCTGTGCCCCATCTTAGTCAGGAGGTCTCTCCCCAACAGGGGTCAGGGACAGTCTGGCATTACTATGAATAACTGGGATAGCCGGCCCACTTCGAGATCCACAGATCTTCAGGTAGTCCATAAATATTCTTTGGTGCTGATAGCCCCTTGAACCCGAGACTTTTATGGTCAAAACTTTGGGGCCACAGGTCTGGAGGTCCTGTTGCTGGGGTCCCCTTTTCTTCTTGTTGGGGCAATCCTTGTCCCAATGGCCTTTTTCTTTACAGTAAGCACATTGATCTTTGTCAAGAGGCTCCCTCCTAGTGCCAGACTTGATTCCTAACTCCCTGGTCCTTCACTACTGTTGCCAAGATCCTATAAATTCCTTTCTTGTCTACTACCCTCCGGTCCTCTCCTTCCTCTCCCCCTGCTTCTCTCTTTCTCACTTCTCTTCCTCAGTCTCCCGCTTATGAAACAGTTTCTCTGCTTCCTTCACCAAATACTGCAAGGTATAGTTTTGCAACCTCTTTAGCCATTGTAACTTTTTCTTAATGTCTGATGCTGACTGCCCTATAAAGGCCATAGCCACCGCTGCCTGTTGACCCTCAGAGGTTGGGTCAAAGGGAGTATAATGCATGTAAGCCTCCATTGAACATTCAAGAAACACAGATGGCGGTTCAACAGGTCCCTGAAGAACCTCTCTTACCTTAGCCAAATTAGAGGGACACATAGCGGCCCCTCTGAGACTTGCCACAAGAGCCCAGTGATAGACTATCAGCTGCTCCTTACCTGCTGCTGCACTGAAGTCCCAATCAGGTCAGTTACAGGTGAACCCGGCATCTATTTCATTCCGAAGGTTGGTTGGTGCCCCATTTGCTCTGGAGGTGTTTTTTCAGGCCTCCTATAGGATCTTCTCTTTTCTTTCGGTAGTGAAGAGGACCTGCAAAGGCTACTGACAATCACGCCAGGTGGGTTGGTGGGGAAACATCAAAGATTCCACCAATGCTGTCAGGCTGGCGGGGTTTTCTGAAAAGGAAGAGTGATTAGTTTTCCAATTATAAAGGTCTGCAGAGAAAAATGGCCTGTACTGAAGGGGCTGAAGAGGCTGAAGATTGGGTGGGTCTACCGGGGGCCCAATGGCACATAGTGGCAGTGCCACAGTTGAGTCAGGTCCTCCCAGACTCTGCACTCTTTGTCTTCTGGTCCCAGCTGGTGGTCCGCCCCTGACCTGGTGGAGGGCTTGGGCATTCAGGAGGCTCCTCAATTTTGGGATAGAGTTTTGGAGGGGCCAAAGGCTGGTTCTCAGGAAAACACTCAGGCTTTGAAGCTTTAGGTTTTGGTTTGTGCTCCAACTCAGTAAGCCAGAGCTCGGGAGCCTGGCTTCCGTTGCACACCCAGGGCATGACCCAAGGTGGGAATTCTGAACCAAATCTTGCCAGACAGTAATGTAAGTCAAAGGTGTTCTCTGGAAACCAAACATCAGCCACTCTGAGGAGCGAAAAGTCTGCCATAGTCCTTTTTTAATCTTAACTGACAAATTGTGTGCTCTATCACTAACTTCAGTCTAATGATCTAAAAAGTCAAACACTGGAGTCATCACACTCTGTCACAAGTAACACAAAACAGAAACCTAAGACACAAAGACAAAGACTAACAGATGCCCGTCTCCACCTAGACAGACAAAAACCACTCCAGAAATACAGATGGCTGGGAGGGCGTATAGTTTCTCCAATCCAGGAGAACTACTTTTCCCTCACTGGCACCCAGATGGGAATCTCACAGGCATCCCTGGGGTTCCCCAAAACCTCCTGGAATGTCTTCCAGGGAAACGCAGTTGATGAGCCCCTGGCACGTCTACCAATTCTCACACTCCCCTCCTCTACCTGAGATGTGAGCCTCCATCTCTACCCGAGACACAAGAGACTGCAAAACCAGAACCAGAACTCGCGAGCAACTGCAGAACCAAAAGTACAGAACCAGAATTTAGCCAGCACAGAATTACAAAGACACAGACAACTATAAAGACACAGAGAGTATCTAACCCCCAAGTGGGTCTTCAGAGATGAGGGTGGTTGCACATCCCGGACGAGCCCCCGAATGAAAGATCCCCGCAGAGAGGAGACCCTCAGTCAAGTCTCAGGATAACACGACCCCCCAAGGACTCATGAGAGACCATCCTTGCTGCAATTACACAAGGTTTTTTAATGGACCAGTGCACTAGGGTAGAGACTCACGCAGGGGCTGAGGAATCTCACCCCAAGTGGTTAAGAGAAGGGGTTTTTAAGGAAAACGAACCACAACAGGGTAGGGGGGAGAGTACGTCATTGGAGAATACCAAAAATACCAGTGAAGAATCATAAGGGAAATACCTGGTTTCTCAATATTGTTAATAATGTGTTATTTAACTTTTATGTTTTTATGGTCAGTCAGTTTCTGAAACAGAATCACCCTGACATTAGGACCATAAATTCTTTTATGGTCAGCCAGTTACTAGAATAGAAGGATAGTATTACAGAACTGGCTAGCCTACATTTTTGGCTCTATTCTACCTTGCTAGGGGTCTTCTATTTTACCTTGAAAGACCCCCGGAGGGTATCTTCCATCTGAAGAGACCCCTCCCAAGGAGCAGCGAGACCACTCACTTCGGATGCAAGTAGCAAGAGGTTTTTTTACACAGGTACCTGTGGGCACACAGTCTCTCAGAGGACTTGTGCGCCGGACAAAGGGGCAGTCCCCTTTTTATAGGGCTTGGGGGACAGAAGCAAGGTACAGAAGCAGAAGCATAGCAACAGGGTTTTAATTGGTTAGTTTAAATGAAACCAGGGTGAACTGGGGACAAGCCTCAAGTTCTTCGGAAAGGGTGGCCTTGGCCCCTCCTCTGGGACAGGGTGCTGTTTTTCGTCCTTGTCTCAGCATGTATGGCAAAATATTGTGTCTTTACCCAGGTCCAGGTGGTCAACTACAGACAACTTGTTTGGCAGGGACTGTGGCAGAAATATGGCTCCAAGGACACAACTCTTGGTACCAGTCGGGGGCTGCAGCTTATCTGAAAGCTGGGCTTGTCTGAGTGTCTCCCTTTCTTTGTCTATTGCTAGCTGGCCGCCCACCGGTATCTTGCTTGGCCACCTGGGACCCTGACCTAGCCTGCCCCGTGTGTGCACAGCCTTACAGACATGGCATTTACTGTTGCTAAGCGGGGGTCTTTCAACCTGTTAGGGGGTCAAGCTTTATCCTGGTCTTTCACTCTAACCTCTATTTAAGCACAGCCCAGCCGAGGGGCTTTCAGAGTGCTTCACTACATCCAACTTACAACGTTGGTAAATCCATCTCTCCTACCCTCCCAATTCCCAATTCTTCAAACTCAAGCAAGGGCAGCTCCTCCCCACCTCTATTTCCTGAGCTCCAGCTTGTCTTGAAGCCCTGCTCAAAACCAACTCCTTGGTGTTATCTGTGACCCTATCCTCAGGCTGTGCCCCATAGGTGGAGAAAAGTTGCAAAGGTCTAGCCCTGTTACTCTCTCCTTACAAGCTGAAGCTCACTGGCCCCCTTGTCAGGATGCAGGACTCCTGGGTCCTGGGTATCATCACCCTGATCTTTGGTCTGCTTTCCAGTCTCCAAGGAGTAAGCGCCAATCAGGTAAGCAAGACTTCTGTGACTTTTGGAGGACCATATGAGGTAGAGGCTTGCCTCAGAGCCCAGCCCCTGCCTTACCTTGTCAGGAATCCCTTAACCTCAGGCAATTGGTGTTCTGTTTGGGGAAAGGGGAGGTAGGGACTTCAGGGACACCCTGGAAAAACCTGAGCGCTTAGTATTGGAAGGTTTGTGTGGTTAACTGGAAGCTGCCCTCAACCACAGTTCTGAGCAGGATCTTTGACCCCCATTTTATTCTTGGCTTGTCTTAAGCTTTGAGTCAGGATGAGGAACTTGAGGTCTTGTTTGTCTGGGTTAGGTGTCTGTCCATATCTATTCCTCCATGGCTGGTGACCTTGGCGTGTAGTTTAGTAGCTCTCTCTGAGAATTACTGTTTGTGTGACAGGGAAATTCAGTTTCTCTCACCTCTCTGATTAGTTCAAATTAGTTGATCTCAGAGTAGACCTGGCTGCCTGGGTTGGGATACCTAAGTGTCCTGGGATGGCAGATTTTCCCAAGAAGTGGTCACAACAAGTTTTTTTTAACATTCAACATTTCGGTGTTTTTTTTTGTTTTTTTTGTTTTTTGTTTTTTGTTTTTTGTTTTTTGTTTTTGTTTTAAATCAGACTTTCTCTAACTCTGGCAATTGTAGAACTGTGTAGTCCAGGCTGGCCTCAATTTAGAGACCAGATTGCCTCTGCCTCCTGAGTACTTGGATTAAATTAAAAATGTGGTTGAGAATCTGCTGAGGTGGGGGATAAGTGAAGTCCCAACTCTGCTCCTGAGAACAGTGTCCACTGTCTGATTGGAACCTGTAGTTCTCCATCCAAAGCCACACAGGAGTGCACCCAGGTTAGAGACACTTCACATGTGGACCTCTGCAGCTTTCCTTGAACCCTGTCTGCAGCCCCAAGTATAGGCATTGCCAATTACACAATTGGAACTAAAAAAATCCATATGAACTGAAATTCAGGCCCCCAGCTGTACTGATTAGACCCCCTGGTAAAGATAGGAAAGGGAATAATCATGGTACAATTAATTAAACCTGCCAACTTTTTTTTTTTTTTTTTTTTTTTTTTTTTTTTTTGACAAAGAGTCTTTCTGTATATATTAATTTGATCTTAAATTCAACAAAGATCTGATTTGGTACCTCAGCATTGGAAATCAAGGTGGGTATCCACCATGCCTGGCCTAAAAGCTTTGAACTGTAGTTAGTATAGCAGCACAATGGTGTGAGTAGTACACACCTTTAATCCCTGCACTCTTGAGTCAGAGGTAGTGGATCTGAGTTCTAGATCAGCCTGGTCTACCAAGGCAGTTCCAGCACAGTCAGGGACCACAGAGAAAGCTTGTTTGAAAAATCAATATAATCCAAAACATGAGTCTGATATTTGGAAAAGTGGAGACAGAGAGATAAAAGGAGAAAGGAAAAGAGAAAACTTGTGACAGGTTTTGGCTGCCCTGGAAACTGCGGAGGCCTGAGATTAGAGGCGTGCCTCATGCCTGGCAATGGTTTAGTGAAGTAGAGAGAGCAATACCTTGAACCCTGGAGAAAGAGAGTCCTAACTCAGAGTTCAGACAGGACTCTATCAACAGGATGGATTATGTATGGAGACCTTGTGTTCCTCAAAACAATGACAGATACAGGGCAGGGGCTTCCAGCAGGTACCTGAGGACAGTTAGGACCGGAGTCTGTTTAGTGACATCCCAGAGTTGTCTTTTGCTATGACAATGGATCATGGGTGTAGGGACAATGAAGAGCTCAGAATGATTTATGGGGGGCCTCTGAAGCTAAGGATCCACTAATAGTGGCTTTCTAGACCATTCTCCAGTTGTGTGGGGGGAACCAAAGTGTAGTGGTCCACAACTTTAATCCTGCTATCTGGAGGCAGAGACAGGTTTATCTCTGATTTGTAGGCTAGCCAGGGCAACACAGTAAGACTCTTGCCTGTCTCAATAAATAAAAGGGGAAACAAGAAGATTGCTTGGTAATTTGTGCCTTTAATTCCAAGTCGTGGGGAGGGAGGCACAGTTAGGCTCCAGTGTTGACCCTGGATATGGTAGGTGGAGGTTGGGAGAATCTGAGACCCACTGTCTGGAACAAGGTCTGAGCAGAGACTTGCTTACAGTTGTTTTTGAGACAAAAGGCCGTGAGCTCTGACCTCTGTCTTTTTCCTTCCACAGACTGTATCCACATGTGACACCTCATAAGTATGGGACTCTGTCAGTGATCGTCAGTAAAGGCAGGTGTGTGTTCACATTCTGCCCTGGATAAGGGGAAAGACACCTAAATCATATCACACTTCCTGAAAGCATAGCCTCTGTCACCTTATCCAAAATTGTGATCGTCAGGTCTGTAACTGATGCTAATCACCAATGTTTCAGAGCTGGGTAGTTTGGGGGAGGAGTCAAAAGAGCAAAGTGACACTGGGGAGTTTCTTGTAAGATTCCCAGCAGATCACTCTGCCTGAGGAACATGGCTCAGTGGTTAAGAGCACTGACTGCTCTTCCAGAGGTCCTGAGTTCAATTCCCAGCAACCACATGGCGGTTCACAACCATCAGATGAGAAATCTGTTACCCTCTTCTCATGTGTCTGAAGATTGGTACAATGAACACACATACATACAATAAAATGTTTTTAAAATCATAAATGTGAAAAGGAACAAACACTTCAAGTGAATTATGAGACACTTTCAATTTCGCATAACATTTGTTAGCTTTAATTTGTTATATTGATTTTATTTAGTGAAAAGTTGGAAGTCTTTTATAATAGGATTCAGAAGGCACATGCTGGCAGATTCGTGTTCAAAGTCATCCTTACCTACTGAGTGATTTCCAAGATGCCAAAGCAAACACAGAAATGATGTTTCCAAAAAAATGAAATTTGAATTTCATATAACAATTTGTCTTAGTTAGGGTTTCCCTGCTGTCAATAGAAACTATTACCAAGGCAGCTCTTATAGGGGCTGGCTAACAGGTTCAAAGGTTCAGTCCAGTAACATCCAAGCAGGCATAGTGCAGGAGAAACTGAGAGTTCTACATTGGCATCTGAACGCTGCCAGCAGAATACTGGTTTCCAGGCATCTAGTATGAGGGTCTGAGGCCCACAACCACAATGACACACCTATTCCAACAAGGCCAGACCTTCCAAATGTGACACTCCCAGATCCAATCAAATATAAATCATCATATTCCATTCCCTGGCCCTCATAACCTTGTTCAAACATGTAAGTCTATGGGGCACATATCTAACCATGACATATTTTTTTTCTAAAGAAAAAGGAATTTTACTATAACTACCATAGTATCCATAGTTTATAGCAGTATCAGAAATGTCAAAAGTAAAAAGTCAAAGTATCTTCTGAGATCCATCAAATCACTTAACTGTAATTCCAAAATAAATACAGAAAAGAAGCTGGGTAAACTCCAAATTCTGCATCTCCATGTTTGATATCAAAGCTATCTTTAGAGCTTCAAATCCTTTTCATCTTTGTTGAGTATAACAAGCTTCTTTTCCTGCCTGGTTCCACTCCCAATTAGCAGCAATCCTCATGATATATCCTATGGCTAAGGCATCTCAAACATCTGAGGGTCTCAAATGCAGCTTTACTGTTCCACCTTCTCCAGTCAATATCTGGGATCAACACAAAATCTGGGTTCCATCAAAGGGCTGGCACCACTTCCCCAGGTCTCCCCTTTGTAGTTTTCTAACCTCAGGTTAATCCACTCCACTGCTGCTGCTGTTCTCAGTGATCATCCCATGGTACTGGCATCTCCAATACACTGGACTTCTCACCTTCATGATGCTTCACCAATAACCACATATAGACACTCTTTATGTTACAAATCGTCAATTCCTTTGCTTGACCCCATCAATCCTGGGCCATCAGCTACAACTGAGGTTGTACCATCACCAATGTCCTTCCATGGCCTCTCACAGTGCCAAGCCTCAGCTGCTCTTCATGACCCCTTCATGCCTTCAAATCCAGTACCATCTGGGTGACTCTTACACATTAGCAAGTACAGCTGCCGCAGGAGGTACAACCTTGGAAATCTCTGGAACACAGATTCTTTGTGCTCTGGAAACATTTCCCTTCACCTCAGTACCGCTGGTCTCTTCTTAATCACAGCTAATTTCTGAGATCCAGCTAACCAACATCAACTGTGCTAGTAGTCTCTCCTATTTTTCAATCTAAATCAGAGCCACATGGCTGAAGCTGCCTGTCTCTGCTGCGTCCAGGAGAGGAAGATTTTCTGAAACCCATGCTTTCTTCTATTACTACCTTTCTGTTTTTCAACCCTCTCTCTGTCCAAGCTTGGATTTCCTGGAGTTTGCTCTGCAGATTGACCTTGAACTCAGAGACCTGCAGGACTCTGTGTCTTGTAATGCTGAGATTAGAGGTGTGCACCACCATACCTGGGTTCAAGCTTTTCTTTGACTAGAACATGCTTTGTCCCGGGATGCTCTTTAACTAGAGATTTGCTAGACTTTTCTCCTGGGTTAAATGTGTATACCACCATGCCTGGACCTAAAGATTGCTAGGTAGGATCTTCCCTAAGGTTACCACTCCCTTAATTCAATTTAGTATCTTTTATCACCTGATTCAGCTCCATTTCAATTCCTGGTGCACCCAATACTCAAAGTATATATTTTATATTTTTCTTTTCTCACCTAGGTATGCTTACTCAAAATACTCTCCATGAGTCTTAACCAGAGAACAAGTCACTGCTGGGCTTCTTTTTTACTCCGTTTTAAATTCAGTCAATCTGAGACTCTTCACCATAGCCTTAGGGAGACTCCTTAAGACAAGGGCAAAAAGTAGCCGCATTCTTCACCAAAATACTCCAAAAACCATCTCTAAGCCACACGTTGAAAATCGTTACTGAAACCTCTAGGGCAAAGTCCACACAATTTAAATTACTCTCAGTAACAAGGTCTTTTATATTCCTACTAGGATGGCCCATTAAACCCATTTACAGCCTTCCACTGCTTTCCAAATTCAAAGTGCCCAAATCTCCATTCTTACAAACAAAAGCATGGTGAGTCCTATGGCAGAAATACCCCACTCCTGGACCAACATCTGTCTTAGTTATGGTTTTCCTGCTGTGATCAGGCACCATGTCAAAGGTAGATTATATTTTTTAAGTTCTTGCCTATTTAATATATATATATATATATATATATATATATATTTATGAATACAAGTACACTGTAGTGTCTTCAGACACATCAGAAGAGAACAGTAAATCTAATTACAGATGGGTGTAAGTCACCATGTAGTTGCTGGGATTTGAAATCAGGAACTTTGAAAGATCAGTCAGTGCTCTAAATGGCTGAGCCATCTCACCAGCCCCCAAAGGTAGCCCTTTTAAAGACCACATTTAAATTTGGTTGCCTTTAAGTTCAGATGTTCAATTCATTATCATCAAGACAGGAACATGGCAGCATCCTGGCAGGCAGGCTTCAGCGGAAGCTGAGAATTCTATATTTTCATCTGGAGGCTGCTACCTGAATACTGGCTTCAAGGCAGCTAGGATGTGGTCCTCAAAACCCACAACCACAGTGACACAACTACTCCAACAAGGACACACCTTCCTGTTCTACCACTGTCTGGGCCAAGTTCATACAAACCACGGAAAAGGTAAACATTAATGTCATCTAAGTACAACTTCAATTTCCCCAGCCCCAATTTATCTGGCAGCCATACATCTGGGTTAGATGGCTGGGAGAAACTCATGGGAAATAACGTCTGCTCCATTCTGCCTATAATGACCAAGGGTACTCGCTACTTACCTTCATTTCTCCAGCCCAACCGTCCTACCTGTGGTAAATACAGACTGGACCTAGTCCTCTCCTCTTTCTTGACACATAATTCTAGAAGGGATTCAAACCTGGCCTAGATGGAGGCCAGAGGGAATGAAGGACCATAGAAGTATATCTCAGGATGCAGACAGAGACAGTGAGGCTCGGTCAAAGGCAGGGGGGCCTAAAATCCAAGTTATCAAGAATTTCAATCAAGAGAACAGAAGTATGAGTGTTGCTGGGAAGTTTCAGTGCTGTCCCAAGGAGGTTCCCCCTCATCTGAAGGCAGGAGGACTCAGTGAGACTCCATTTCTAATTACAGGGATCAGCAAGAGACATAACTGCCTTCCCCCCTTTTCTCTCCCTAGATCAAGGCACCAGAGATTGCAGGTAGAGAGGGGAATCTCCGGGGGCAGGTGCCAATTACACCTGGTTTGGCTCTGGATCGTTCTGCTTTTAAGCACTAGATAAGGCCCAGGGATAATGATAAACAGAGGCAGAAAAAGGGAGAGAGACCAGAGGCCTAGTCCTTGGAGGAGAATGAGCAAGCTGGAGGGTCCCTGAGCCACAGGAGTTTGGTCACCAAAGCAGTCCAGGAAATGTGGGCAAAAGCAAAACCAAAACAGTCTCACTGCATTTACCTACAATGGGTGTAGAAACAGGAGGAAACACAGAGGGGCCCAAATGGGTGCCTTTGGAGGTGGCAAGACGCTGAAACTGGAGAACAGAGACTGGGAGAAAGACAAGGTTTGGAGAATCCATCAGTATGACAGATAAAAAGGACCAGGAGTCAGGGACAGATTTCAAGAAGCCACCTGTTTCCCAGTAGCCATGTCAGAGAGCAGAGGTAACTGGAGGTGCCCCTGTATCTTTCATCAGAACCATAAAGGATGACCTACCTGCCCCTGTCCCCACTCCAGACAGTGACCCAGCCTTGTCTGTCACAAGTGTGTCTTCAACCCTTCCAACTAGACATCATACAAAGCACAAAGCAATGGCACTGTGTATGTGACACATACCCATTATCCTTCCCTGGGCCATAGCCATTTCTACAGTGTTTCCCTCTCTTTGCAGGTCCCTCTTGTGTCTGGGCAAGGATAGCACCCCTAGGATAGCACCCCTCTGGTGCTGAACTGATCTCTCAAATCTTATTCATTTGTTTTAATTTTTTGAGACAGGGTTTCTCTGAGTAGCTTTGATTGTCCTGCAACTCACTCTGTACACCAGGAGGGCTTCGAACTCAATATCCTCCTGTTACTTCTTCCCACGTTCACAGATTAAAGGTGTGTGTTACAACTATATGGCTTGAATTTTAAATTTATATTTTAAACAATACTTTATATCAGCTGATGGGGGAATCACACTTTTAAGCCCAGTACTGTGGATGAAGATAGAGGTGGATCTCTTTTGTTGATTATCTCTGAGGTTATAGAGAGAAACCCAGTTTTGACTAAGGTAAAGAGTAACAAAAGAAAAGAACACACTCTTTTATAAACACATCAGTATTTACACAACGAATCACCTGACTGGCCTTACTGGTTTGGTTTCATTTGGATTAAGGTTTGTTTATTTCCTGTTTATGTGTATGAGCATTTATTACATACATGTATTCACACCATACACATGCCTGTTGCACTCAGCAGAAGGTATCACCTAGAAAATGAGATTCAGATGCTGAGGTGCCATCTTCTATTTAGATGATGGAAACTGAATTCAGGTCCAAAGACATTTTCTCTTAACCTCTGAGTCATATCCCACTCTTAGCCCTGGCGACCCCACAGGGTTTCTACTTGGAGTCTTGGCTACTCTGGAATTCTATAGACCAGGATAGCCTTACTGATCCACCTGCCTCTGTCTCCTGAGTGCTGGGATTTAAAGGTATATTCTATTGACTTATTTTATAACTGAACCATGGCTCTCCCAGATCTTACTAGTTAAATCACAATAGTTTTGAACTCACAGAGATGAGCCTCCTCCATGATGGGATTAAAGGTGGTGTTACCACGCCCTGCTCTAGCCTCTATTTAAACACAGCCCAGCAGAGGGACTTCCAGAGTGCTCTACTACATTCAACTTATAACGTTGGTGAATCCATCTCTCCTACCCTCCCAATTCCTCAAACTCAAGCAAGGCCAGCTCCTCTCCAGTTCTCTTCCCTGAGCTCCAGCTTGGCTTGAAGCCCTGTTCAAACCCAACTCTGGGGTGTTCTCTGTTCCACTATCCTGAGGCTGGGCCCTATAGGTGCAGAGATGTTAGAAAGGTCTTCCTTGTCCCTGCCTCCTTACAAGCTGAAGCTCACTGGCCCCCTTGCCAGGATGCAGGACTCCTGGGTCCTGGGCACCATGATCCTGGTCTTTGGTCTGCTTTCCAGTCTCCAAGGAGTAAGTGCCAACCAGGTAAGCAAAACTTCCATAATTTTGGAGGGACCTATGGGGCAGGGGTTTGCTTCAGAACCCAGTCCCTGCCTTACCTTGTCAGGAATTTCCTTAACCTCAGGCAATTGATAACTTGTTTTGTGTTGTGTTTGGGGAAAGTGGAGGATGGGACCTCAGTGAGGCCCTTAGGAAACCTGGGTTTCTACTTTTGGAAGGTTGTATTGTTAACTTGAACTTGCCCAATCACAACCCTAAATAGGATCTTTGACCGTCCTTTTATTCTTGACTTTTCTTATTATATTCCGAGTCAGACTGAGCAACCTGAGGTCTAGTGTGTCTGAGTTAGGTGTCTGTCCTTCCTGTTCCTCCATGACTGGTGACATTGTGTTGTACTTTATTAGCTCTCTATGAGAGTTACAGTTTGTTTAGCATGAAAATTGAGTTTCTCTCACCTGATTAGTTCAAATTTGATTTCAGTGTAGGCCTGTCTGCCTGGGCTGGGAGGCCTCAGGCTGTGGTCTCAGGGAGGCAGGATTTGAGCTTTTGTTCATATTCAAACTCTAAGTGTCCCAGGATGACAGATTTTCCTGAGAAGTGGTCAGAACAAGCCTTTTAAACATACAAAATATTGTTTGTTTTGTTTTTCAAATCAGGGTTTCTCCAGCTCTGGCATTTTAGAACTGTGTAGTCCAGGGTGGCCTCAACTTAGAGACCAGATTGTCTCTGCCTCCTGAGTACTGGGATGAAATTAAAAATGTGGTTGAGAATCTGCTAAAAGGAGTTGGAAGGATAAATAAATATTAAGTCAGATCCTGAGAAAACAGTGTCCACTGACTGGAAGTTGTAGTTCTCCATTCAAGGCCAAGCCTGTGTAACAGAGATTCAAGAAACTTCCTATCTGGCACCTCTTAGTGCTTTTTGGACTCCTCTGCTTTCCCAACTATAGGTATTGTCAATCCACTCAATCGAAACTAATAAATCCAAGTTTACTAAAACACAGACTCAGACTCTGGTGATTGGACAGATTAAGATAGGAAATGGAATAATCCTGGCCCAGATTATTAAGCATGTCAATTTATAGAGCCTCTCTCTATAGATTAATCTGATCTTGAATTCAACAGAGATCTGATTTGGTACCATAGCATTGGACCTTAAGAAGGGTATCCACCATTTCTGTCCTAACAGCTGCTCAATTGTAGTTAGTATAGCAGCACAACCTTGAATCCCTGCACTCTGGAGGCAGAGGCAGTGGATTTGAGTTCTAGGCCAGCCTGGTCTACAGAGAGAGTTCCCGGAAGTTAGGTATCCCCAGAGAAACCTTGTATTCAAATGCCAATAGAATCTAAAACAAGTGTCTGATATTTTGAAGAGTGGAGAAAGAGAGATAGAGAAGGAGAGAAAGAGAAAGTTTGTGACTGGTCAGCTGCACTAGAAACTGTGGAGGACTGAGATGAGAGGCCTGCAGCACACCAATCAATGGTTTTAAGTGAAGTAGAGAGGACAATGCCTTGATCCCTGGAGGAAGAGTCCTGATTAAGAGCTCAGACAGAACTGCTAGCACCGGGATAGATTCTGTATGGGGACCATGTGTGCATCATAACACTGAAGGATACGAGGTGGGGCTTCCAGCAGGCACCTAAAGATGGATAGGGTCAGAGTCTCCTTAGTGAACTCCCAGAGCTGTCTCTTCCTAATACACTGGATTAAAGGCTTAGGGACAGTGGAAGGGCTTTCAATGATTTCTGGGGGCCTCTGACTCTAAGGATCCATGAAAGGTGTCTTCCTAGAATAATCTCAAATTGTGTGATGTAGAGAGCTAAGTATAGTAGTCCACATCTTTAATCCAGCTCTCTGGAGGGACAGACAGTTTTAACTCTGATTTGTAGGGTAGCCAGTGCAATACAGTAAGACTTTTGACTGTCTCAATAAAAACAAACAAACAACCAAACATACAAAAAAAATGGGTAGAAGGAGATTACTTGGTAATTTGTGCCTTTAATCCTAAGACCTGGGGAGGTACATTTAGGCTCCAGTGTTGACCATGGATATGGAAGTTAGAGGTTCGGAAAATCTGAGACCCACTACTTGAACAAGGTCTGAACAGAGACTAGCTTCCAATTGTTTGTGAGACAGAGTTTCTTTATCCAAATCTGCTCTCTTGCTGACCAAATATATACTCCTGAATAGCTCTGCCGTCTCCTGAGATCTGTAAGGATGGACATGGACCTCTGGTTTATTCTCACCTACCTGATTTATTGCCATGCTTGATCAAGACTCTAACTCCTGAGACTAGGCTCCCAGGCTGTGAGATCTGACCTCTGTCTTTTTTTTTTCCCACAGACTGTATCCACATGTGAGGTCTTGTAAGTATTGACTCTGTCAATGATTGTCAGTAAGGGGAGTAGGAATGGCTGGGTGATCAGATTCAGTTCGGATAAGGGGAAAGACAAGTAATCACACTTGCTAAAACCATAGCCTCTTTCACAAGGATAGATGTGTATACCATACACTCTATGGGTAGCTCACATCCTGAGGGTCTAAGTGTCTTGGGAAGCAGAAACCCTTTTTGTTGACACATGGATGTCATCTGTATCTTGTAATGCCTGTTTTTCCTGACTAGAAACTGCCCCAAAGGATTCAGATGCTGTGACAACGGATGCTGCCTGGAAAGAAAGGCCTGGAATCCTGAAGAATACCCCTTCAGGTAAACACTCGGTCACCACTTCTGCGCATCATTCACTGAGGACACAGTCCACCAGAAGCAGAGTTGGATGGATGATGGAGGAGGTATGGCAAGGGAGCATTACCAAGACACTCATGACAATATCATCCTCCACCTCCCTAGGCTCCTGTGTATCATCTTATGGGTCATGTTCCCCTTTGTGTGCATCTATGCTTTAGTAAGGAACTTCTATCACAAGTGCAGAGAACCACAGCCAGACATCAGAACAGCAGACCATCAGACACCTCCAGAATTTCCAACCATTGCTCCCCTAGAGAGAATTTGGGTCACCTCCTTGGATCCTCTTCCTCCTTAAGTCAGGTAAGTGTTTCATTCCCAATACCTAATGTGTTTCTTAGCAGGCTGGCCATCCTGTTAAAATAATGCATTGGAGGCCAGGGGCCACTGGATTAGGAAGAGCTTGGCAAACCATATTTGTCATTCTTTACCCAGACCCTGGGTAAAACAAGTACCCCTTTTCTCCTACAGGTTGTTCTGGAGCCAACTCCTACAGAACCCCCTCCTCCCTACAGCCTGAGGCCCAAGAATCCTACTGGCCAAAAGCAATGGAGTCCTTATGCAACACTGTGAACTGCCTAACACACAAACCTCTTGGATCAAACCCTGGACCATGGAATGACTGCCTATCCTATCACATCTCTTGTCCTTTAAACTATTGTTCTCATATACCTCTGTCCCCTCCACTTTTGTCATGAGATAAGATGGATCTATAATCTCTGTCCAACATTAATGCTGTTGAGATTTTTAAGACTTGGGGGTGTCTGAAGTAGGTGTCGAGAGATCACTGCTATTAGATGCCACTCTTGAAAAGACAGCTCCCTCTGACATCCTACAGAAAAACTTTTTGCCAGTTCTCATTATAGATGGCTGTGATTGGCCATATGGTTTTTTTGGAACTGAACTCCGGACTCTGGGTAAATGTTCTTAACCTCTGATCTATCTCTTCAGCCTAGGATTTCTTCTTTTCAATCAGTTGCTGCAGTAAGCCTTATACTTAATTAACTGAGATCTTCTGAGTCAGGAAAATACACCTTAAATCACAGTACATCATTCCTTATTGACATTAGATTTTATTTCTTCAAGACTTTGGTGCATACTGAAGACTAATGGAGACATCCAGCCCTGTACATTGCCTGACTACTGGATTCTAAATTGCCATTAGGCGACAGCCATTGTTAACTTAGCTGAACTCCAGCCTGTAAGCATTCAATAAATACCTTTTTATACAGATAGAGTCATATCATTCTGTTCCTCTAGAGAATTTTGACTTCTAGGAAGGGATAGTGGAATCATTCCCAATTCAAGAAAATCTTTAGAGGGCCAATGCAATCGGCTCACACTGAAAATCCCTGACTCACCTGAGGCACTGATGGGTCGACAATAGAAGGAAACCATTTATGCTTCTGTAATACAGAACTTTCCTGTGTCAGTGGACCATACAATCCAGTCTTCATTTCCCTCCTCCCTAGGTACTGCTGTCTTCTCTTCATTCATGGAGACATGGGTGGAATGTGGCCTTGATTCATTATCAGTCACAGCTGGGAGAACTGGCTTCAGACTCCTCCTAGAGACAGAGATGCAAACATTGCTAAGAGGGGCAGGTGTGGGTGCTACTGAGCTGGTTGATTCCTAGAGAGAGCTTTGAGGAAGTTCATCAGCTTTGAACCAGTGGGTTTGTGTGTGTGTGTGTGTGTGTGTGTGTGTTGTCCTGTCAATCCTTAGACTCAATCTGTAACCTGAGCCATCCTGTAATCATGTATGTAAATTGTTCCTGTGCTTATATATGTTTCCAGTGTGAACCTGGCATGGTGGTAAATGCATTTAATTCCAGCGCTAAGGAAGGGGAGGAAGGGGAGGAAGGGGAGGAAGGGGAGGAAGGTGGGTCTCTGTGGGTTCAAGGCCAACCTGGTCTACATGGCCTACATAGTAGGTTCCAGTCCAGCTTTGGCTAAAGTGAGACCATTTCTCAAACAAAGAAACAAACAAACACAACTCACACAAATACAAAAAGAGTGAGGTTGTGTGTAAGGGGAGAGCAATATGACATAAAATAAGGTAGAATTATAGTTTGTGCCCATGTAGTTTCCTGGTTTATTTATTTTGTATAATATGTAATTATCAGTCACCACAAGAGTGTAACCTGTAGGAGCAGGGAAAATGGAACTTGGGACTATGTGTGTATTTTCTATGTATGTTTTATGTATGTATGTGTTGTGTATGACTTTTGTGTGGGTGTTGTGTATATAATTTTGTTGTTGTTTTCAACTTGATCTGGCCTAGAATCATAGGGAAGAGCCTCAGTGAGGACTGTTTTCCTCACACTAGCCTGTGGGTGGGACTATGGAAGTCTGCTGTATTACCTGGAGGGTGAAGACCCACTCGAATGTGAGTGGAAACTTCTGGTAGCAGCCCAGATAATAGGAGCTGGAGGAAGGCAAGCTTTGCCGACTGCTTTGCTCTTTCTTCACTCTCTGGTCACTTCATTACCCTGTTGCTGACTATAATGGTTCCTTCAGTGATTTTAGAACCAGCTTCTTCTGGCTTCAGAGGTTGACTGAGGATGAGCAGCTGTCCCGGTTTGCTCCAGGAACTAGATGGGGACTGCTCAACGACCCTGCCCAGGGACTGAGCAGGATAAACTCCTTTGTCCTCCAAGTTGCTTTGTGTGGGATGATTACCACCCCCACTGAAGCTGTGCACGTGTGTGTTAGGCAAGTTCATGTCCACTCGAGGTTACATGTGAGGTAGGAGGCTGTGGAGTGCCCTGTTCTATCTGGCTACATTTTATTTATCTATTATTTACTTATTTATTTACTTATTATTTACCTATATTTGAGACAGGGACTCTTATTGACCTCAGCACTTACCATTGCAGATAAGCTGCCTGAACTGCAAGTCTCTGGGATCTACCCATCAGTGCTGGGTTAATAAATTTATGTGCCCATAATCAGCTTGTTACTTGGGTGCTCAGAATCCAAAGTCAGGTCCTTACAGTTGTGCTTGAAACACTTTCCTGTTAGCAAATTCTGCTGAGCCTTGATTCCTGGAGGCCCAGGTGCTTGACCTTCAGTTCCCATCCTGCCCAGTCAGACAGAACAGTGTAATTACAGCTATGAAGGGTGTCCCGAGTTGGAGAGATAGCTAAGTGGTTAAGAGCACTGATTGCTCTTCCAGATGGTCCTGAGTTCAATTCCCAGCAACCACATGGTGGCTCACAACCATCCAAAATGAAATCTGTTACCCTCTTCTGGTGTGTCTGAATATACTTACAGTGTACTCATATAAATAAAATAAATATCTTTTATTTTTAAAAAAGGAAGAGTGTTCTGTCAACTGCTGGCTTCTTGTTATTTCTTGTAAATTCCTGCACTATAATGAGTTTAAATATTAATAGTTTTTAAAAATGTTTTGTTAAGATTACAATGATTATTTCTGTGTGGGTGTTTTCCTGCTCATATGTCTGTGTACAACGTACCTGGTGCCTACAGATGATAGAAGACCATCTGGTTCCTCTGGAAGTGGAGTTAGAGACGGTCAGGAATTGTCAAGTCGTGTTGGGAGTTGAACCCTGGTTCTCTGCAGGCGCATACAGTGCTCTTAATTGCTGAACCATCCTTTTAGCCCCTAAAAATTTGTTTTTAATAACTCAGTTTTCTGCCACTGATCTCAGGAGCTTTTCCTGTTGGCAAAGACCATTCGAGTGAATGTAGTTCTCAGTCTGCTAATACACTGGGTGTGGTGGGGTTGTAGTCCTAGAGTGGGACCCTTGTCTCTCTCCAAACAACAGCAGATCCTCTGCTATGCAGTGGTGACTCCTACCTCAGGAGGCAAAGGCACTGTCGGGTGGATCTCTGATCTCAAGGCCATCTTGTCCTCATAGGAAGTTCAAGGACAACCAAGGCTACACAAGAAAGCCTGGCCCTCCCACTGAGCTCCATACCTGACTTCACCTACAGGAATGCTGGGCCTCATTCTCCATGGAGGCTGGCATGGCCTTGGGCTCTCCTCCTATGCAGGAATCCTCAGCTTCCAGTCTGATCCCTACCCTATTTGCAGATAGGACATGGGGATGATTTGGTATCTGGGGAAAGAGGGAGGCTATGGCAATGTCTTGGGATTATTTGGACTCTGCCTGCTGAGTGAGTATGAGTACCATATACTGTCTTTCTATGTTGGAGGGCAGAGGATGGAGTAATTTTCCTGCAGTGTCTATTTTTGTGACATTTTAAATTTGAGCAGAGGGTCTGAAGAGGTTGCTCGGTGGTTAAGATAACTTCTTGCTTTTACAATTTCCTGAGTTCGATTTCCAGTAAACACATGGTGGTTGACAGCCATCTGAAATGAGATCTAATATCCCCTTTTCTTGTGTCTGAAGATAGGTACAATGAACACACATAAATATACATAATGATAAATTTTTAAATATTGAAAATTCCAGCAGCAAAAACACTCCTATTACTTGTCTACGGAGGCAATTCCAGGATGTCAGGGCAAACAGAGACACCCTGACTCAAAAAAAAAAATAAATAAATAAAATAAAATAAAAAGAAAGAAAGAAAGAAAAAGAAAAAAAAAAGGTAATTTTTAATTTCACATAACAAGTTATTTTAGTTATGGTTTTACTGCTGTGAATAGAAACTATGACCAAGGCAGCTTTTATAAGGACAGCATTTAATTGGTACTGGCTTACAGGTTTAGAGCTTCAGTCCAGTATCAACGGGACAGGAATATAGTGGCGTTCAGGCAGACATGGTGCAGAAGAAGCAGAGTTCTAGATCTTCCTCTGAAGGCAGGTAGCAGAATACTGCTTTAAAGAAGCTAGGATGAGGATTCCAAAGCACAAACCCACTGTGACACATCTATTCCAACAGCACCATACCTTCCAAATGTGCCAGTCACAGAAACAATCACACAGAAATCATCACATTCCACTCCCTGACCCTCATAGGCTTGTTCTAACATGCATGTCTAAGAGGGCCATATCTAGCCATGACATAATTTTAAATAGTATATATAATCCAACTTCTAAAGAATTCATAGTCAATAGCAGTATCAAAAGTATAAAGTTCAATGTCTCTTCTAAGATCTATCTAATCACTTAACTGTAATCCCCACATCAAGACAGCAAACCAGCTGGGCAAACCCCAAACTCTACATCTCCATGTCTGATATTAAAGCTGCCCTCAGAACTTCACATCCTTTTTAATCTTTGTTGATTGCAACAAGTTTCTTTTCTTTGGCTGGTTCCACTCCCTGTAAGCAGCATTAATTAGGACATATCCTATGGCTAAGGCATCTCTAACACCTTGATGTCTCCAAGGCAACTTCAGTGGTACAGCTTCTGATTCAATGGCTAGGATCATTACATGATCTTCTGGGCTCATTCAAAGGGCTGGAATCACTTCTCCAGCTCTGCCCTCAGTAGCATTTTAATTCAGGTTGATCTATTCCAGTTCTGCTGATCATCCCATGATACTGGCATCTCCAATATGCTGGGTTCCTCACCTGCAAATAGGCCTCACCAATAGCCTCTCATAGGCTCTCTTCATATTATAAAGCATCAATTCCTTTGCATGACCCATTCAGTCCTGAACCATCAGCTACAACTGGGGCTGCACCATCACCAATGTCCTTCCATGGCTTCTCACAGTGCCAAGCCTCAGCTACTCTTTATGACCACTTTATGCCTTCAAATCCAGTACCATCTGGGTGACTCTTACACATTAGCAAGTACAGCTGCAGCAGGAGGTACAACCTTGGCTCTCTCTGGAACACAGCTTCTTTGTGCTCTCAGGAAACATTTCCCTTCGCCTCAGTGATGCTGGCCTGGAAGTTTATCTAGGATTCATTAGAGATAATGAGGATTGGTCAGAAGCAGGGGGTAGAAGTCCAAGTTGAAAACATTTTCAATCAAGAGAGCTGGGAAATTTCAGTGCTGTCCCAAGGAGGTTCCACCTCAGTTCAGGGTAGGAGGCTTCAGTCAGGCTCCATTATAACTACAGGGGTTGGCAAGAGACACACCTGCCCTCCCCTCTTTTCTTTCCCTAGACTCAGGCACCAGAGATTGCAGGTGGAGAGGGGATTCTCTGGGCCCAAGTCCCAAATGCATCTGGCTTGGCTCTGGATGGTTCTGCTTTTAAGCCCTAAGATAAGGCCCAGGGATAATGATAAACAGAGGCAGAAAGAGGGAGAGCGACCAGAGGCCAAGTTCTTGGAGGAGAATGAGCAAGCTGGAGGGTCCCTGAGCCACAGGAGTTTGATCACCAAAGCAGACCAGGAAATGTGGGCAAAAGCAAAACCAAAACAGTCTCACTGCACTTACCTACAGTGGGGATAGAAACAGGAGGAAAAACAGAGGGGCCCAAATGGGTGGCAAGACACTGGAATTGGAGAACGGAGACTGGGAGAAAGATGAGGTTTGGAGAGTCCATCAGTATGACAGAGAAAAAAGGACCAGGAGTCAGGGGCGGATTTCAGGAAGCCACCTGTTTCCCAGTAGCCATGTCAGAGCAGAGTGGTAACAGGAGATGTGAGATGCACCTCAAACTTTCATCAGAACCTTAAAGGGGGACCTTCCTCTATCCCAAGACCAGACAGGGACTCAGCCACTACCTCATCTGTTTCTTACCCGAACTCTTCAACCCTTTCAACTAGACCTGTCAGCTTTCATTCTTGCAAGGGGAACCCAGAGCATATCAGGTCAATTTCCATGTCCCCATGGGTACCTCGGTGCTGTCTGAAGCAGTCACCTGGCTCCCATACTCTTAACATCTGAGTCCTTCCATGAATTCCACCTGGTCTGTTCACTTCCTTGAGGGCTACCAACATTTTGGCCACAATAGACAGAGTCCTTAGCATTGATTTTCTTAGAAAAGACTATACCAGCATTTTGATCACAATGTTGCACAATGGAGGGACACCAATATTCCAGTACTGTTGGGAATGCTGTGCCAAAGTGTTTCCTCCCCAACTCAGGGTCTTTTCATCTGCTCTTGGACAAAGAACTGTTTATGTGACACACACCCCATTATCTTTCATGGGACTTATCAGCCATTCCCACTGTCTCTGTTTCCCTCCCTTTGCATGCCTTTCTTCTGTCTAGGCAAGGACGGCACCCCTCCGGTTTTGAACTGATCTCTCAATTTTTATTTCTTTACGTTGATTTTTTGACACAGGGTTTCTCTGAGTAGTCTTTGTTGTCCTGGTACTTACTCTGTAGACCAGGCTGACCTCGAACTGGAAGATCTATCTGCACGCTTCTGCTTCACAAATTCTCGAATTAATGACGTTTGTTAGCACGATTTGGCTTGATTTTAAAATTTTTATTTCAAACAGTATTTTATATAAGATGATGGGGGCTCACACTTTTAATCCTAGAACTGTGGATGGGTTGGTGGTGGATCTCTTTTGTTGAAGATTTCTGAGGCCATGGCAATGCAAAGATACCCAGTCTTGAAAACTTAAGTAGTAACAAAAGATATTTTAATTACATTTATTCATTTACTCTTTTTCTCTCTCCCCCTTCTCTTTTGCTCTCTCTCTCTCTCTCTCTCTCTCTCTCTCTCTCTCTCTCTCTCTCTCTCTCTCTGTGTGTGTGTGTGTGTGTGTGTGTATGAGTGTGTTTGCAAGCAAGTGCATGGAATTGACATTCTTCATCCACTGTACATCAAATTCAGGTTTTCAGAACTGGGACTGGTGGCACAAAAAGTTAATCACTATTACATCAGCCAGAGGCACAGATATGTCTGTGAGTTGGATCATAACCTGGTCTATGTAGTGAGTTCCAGGAAAGCCAGAGCTATGTAAAGAGGTCCTGCCTCCAAAAACAAAACCAACAAAGAAAAGAAAACCTAATCCAGGTTTTCAGTCTTGATGGTAAGCACATTTACCCATGAAATCACCTGGCTGGTCTCACGGCTTGGGTTTGCTTTATTTATTTCATTTTTATGTGTTATGAGTATGTATTTTACAGATGTATGTACATTATATGCATGCTTGCTGTGCTCAGAGTGCAGAAGAAGAAATTATTTGTACTATGATTGCAGTTTCTTATGAGCCATCTTGCATTTAGATGCTGGAAACAAAATCTAAGTCCAAGGACATCTGCTCTTAACCTCTGAGTCATCTCCCCTGGCAACACTCTCAGGGTTTCTATGTGTAGTCTTGGTTGTTCAGGAACTCCCGGTAGACCAGGCTAGCCTCACTGATCCACTCTGTCTCCTGAGTTGTGGGATTTATAGGCTTGTGAAACTTCCACCTGGCTTTTTTTTATTGACTGAACCTTCACTCTCCCAGATCTCACTAATTAAATCATACTAGCTTTGAATTCACAGAGATGAGCCTTCTCTGTGATGGGATTAAAGGTAGTGTCACCACGCCCTGCTCTAACCTCTATTTAAGCACAGCCCAGCAGAGGGACTTCCAGAGTGCTCCACTACATCCAACTTACGACGTTGGTGAATCCATCTCTCCTTCCCTCCCAATTCCTCAAACTCAAGCAAGGCCAGCTCCTCTCCAGTTCTCTTCCCTGAGCTCCAGCTTGGCTTGAAGCCCTGGTCCAGCCCAACTCCTTGGTGTTATCTGTGCCCTTCTACTAAGGCTGGGCCCCATAGGTGGACAGAAGCTGGAAAGGTCTAGCCCTGTCACTCCCTCCTTACAAGCTGAAGCTCACTGGCCACCTTCCCAGGATGCAGGACTCCTGGGTCCTGGGCACCATCACCGTGATCTTTTGCCTGTTTTCCAGTCTTCAAAGAGTAAATGCCAACCAGGTAAGCAAGACTTCTGTGACTTTTGGAAGACCCTATGTGGCAAGGACTTGTCTCAGATCCCAGTCCCTGCCTTACCTTGTCAGGAATCCCTTAACCACAGGCAATTGATAACTTCCTTTGTGTTCTGTTTGGGGAAAGTGGAGGTTGGGACCTAAGAGGGAAGCCCTGGGGAAACCTAGGCCACTAATAGAGGCAGTATTGTGTTGATAACTAGGAACTTCCCCCAACCACAGTACTGAATAGGATCTTTGACTCCAATTTTATTATTGCCATGAATTAAGCTCTGAGACAGGTGTAGGATCCTGAGAACTTGCTTGTCTGAGTTAGGTGTCTGTCCATCCTGTTCCTCTATGGTTGGTGACCTTGGCGTGTAGTTAATAAGCTCTCTATGAGAGTTACTATTTGTATACCAGGGAAATTCAGTTCCTCTCACCTCTCTGATTAGTTCAACTTTGATCTCAGAGTAGACCTGACTGCCTGGGCTGGGAGGCCTCAGGCTATGATCTCAGGGAGGTAGGATTTGACCTTTTGTTCATATTCAAACTCTAAGGGTCCTGGGATGGCAGATTTTCCTGAGAATTTGTCAGAACAAGCATTTTAACATACAAAATGTTGTTTGTTTTGGTTTTCAAATCAGGGTTTCTCTAGCTCTGAAATTTTAGAACTGTGGAGTCCAGGCTGGCTGAACTTAGAGATTAGATTGCCTCTTCCTCCTTGGTACCGGGATGAAATTGAAGTTGTGGTAGAGAATCTGCTGAGGTGGGGGATAAGTGAAGTCCCAAGTCTGTTCCTGAGAACAGTGTCCACTGTCTGTTTGGATCATGTAGTTCTCCATCCAAGGCCACACATGAGTGCACCCAGGTTAGAGACACTTCACATGTGGATCTCTGCAGCTTTCCTTGAACCCTGTCTGCAGCCCCAAGAATAGGCATTGTCAATCTACACAATCAGAACGAAAAAAAATCCATGAGTACTAAAATTCAGGCTCCTAACTGTCCTGATTAGATCTTCCAGTTTAGATGGGATGGGAAATACTTTCTGTCCAATTTATTAAATCTGCCAACATTTTTTTTTTTTTTTTTGGATGCAGCGTCTCAATGTATAGATTAATCTAACCTTGAATTCACAAAATTCAAAAATCCGCTTTGGTACCTCAGAATTGGATTTCAAAGAGAGTGTCCACCATATCTGGTCTAACAGTTTCTTGTATTTTATTAGTATAGGAGCCCAGTGGTCTTAGCTGTGCACACTGTTAATACCTGCATTCATGTTGCAGAGGCAGTCGATCTGAGTTCTAGGCCAACCTGGTCTACTAAGCCAGTTCCAGGACAGCCTGGGATCCACAGAGAAAACTTGTCTTGAAAAATTAATATAATCAAGACACATGTCTGATATTTGGGAAGATGGAGAGAAAGAGAGAGAGAGAGAGAGAGAGAGAGAGAGAGAGAGAGAGAGAGAGAGAGAGAGAGAGAGATAGAAGGAGAAAGGAAAAGAGAAAGTTTGTGACAGGTTCAGGTTGCCCTAGAACCTGTGGAGTTCTGAGATTAGAGGCATGTATCACACCTGGCAATGGTTTTAAGTGAGGTAGATTGGGCAATGCCTTGATTCCTAATTCAGAGCTCAGACAGAACTCTACCAATAGGATGGATTCTATATGGAGACTATAGGTACCACAAAGTACTGAAGGATACAGGGCAGGTGTTTATACCAGGACCTGAGGATGGATAGGACCAGAGTCTCTTTTGTGAACTCCCAGAGCTGTCTCTACCTATGACACTGGATTAAAGGTTTAGAGACAGTGGAAGGGCTTTCAAAGATTTCTGGTGGGCCTCTGAATTAAAAGATCCATTAAAGGTGGCTTCCTAGAACAATCTCCAATTATGTGTGATGTAGAGAGCTAGGTGTAGTGGTTCACATCTTTAATCCAGCTGCCTGGAGGAACAGACAGGATTATATCTGATTAGTAGGCTAGCTAGGGCAACACAGCGAGACTCTTGCCTGTCTCAATAAAAAACAAACAAACATACAAAAAAAAAAAAATCAGACCGAGGGAGATTGCTTGGTAATTTGTGCCTTTAATCCCAAGACTTGGGGCTGTGGTCACAGTTAGGCTCCAGTGTTGACCATGGATATGGAAGTTGGAGGTTGGGAAAATCTGAGACCCACTGACTTGAACAAGGTCTGAGCAGAGACTATCCTCCAGTTGTTTGTGAGACAGAGTTTCCTGTTCTCAATCTGGCCCCACACTGCCCATGTACCCTTGAATAGCTCTGCCTTCTCCTGAGATCTGTAAGGATGGACATGGACCTCTGGTTTATTCTCACCTACCTGACTATTGCCATGCTGGACAGGCACTGGGACTCCTGAGACCCAGCTCCCAGGCTGTGAGCTCTGACCTCTGTCTTTTTCCTTCAACAGACTGTATTCACCTGTGACATCTTGTAAGTATGGGACTCTGTCAATAATTGTCAGTAAAGGCAGGGGGATGGGTGTGTATTCTGATTCTGCCCTGGATAAGAGGAAAGTGACCTAAATCATATCACATTCCCTAAAATCATAGCCTCTCTCACCTTACCAAGAGTTGTGATGTCAGGTCTGTAACTGATGCTAACCTCCAATGTTTCAAAGGTGTGTGGTTGGGGGGAGGAGACAAAGGAGAAAAGTCACCTTGGGGCCTCCCATGTAAGATCATCAGCAGACCATTTTGCCTGAAAAATATTGCATAATTACTACCATGAAGACCTCTGAACTCAGGTCTCAAGCCCAGACCCCAATTCTTCCCATTATGGAACTGTACCCCACATCCACTATGGGGGACTTGTGACCTGAGAGACTAAATGTTTCAGTAAGTAGAGACCCTTTGTGTTGACACTCTGACGGCATCAGTGTCTCCTCATGCCTGTTTGTCCTGACTAGAAACTGCCCCAAAGGATTCAGGTGCTGTGACAATGGATGCTGCCTGGAAATAAAGTTCTGGAATCCTGAAAATGACCACTTAAGGTAGGCAATGGTCCCCACTTTGGGCATCGTAAACTGAGTCCTGGGTCCACCAGAAACAGGGTGTTGTGAGTGATGGAGGAGGTATGGCAGGGAGCATTCGCTAGACACTTAGGACAACACTATCCTTCACCTCCCTAGGATTCCATTCATCATCTTATTCATCATACTTCCTGTCTTGTGCATCTGTGCCTTAGTATGGCACTTCTGTCACATGTGCAGAGATCAACAGCATGACATCAGAACGGCAGATCATCAGACACCTCCAGAACTTTCCACCATTGCTCCCCTAGAGAGCATTTGGGTCACCCCCTTGGATCCTCCTCCTCCCTACAGTCAGGTGGGTCTATCATTCCCAGAACCTAATGGGTTTCTTAACAGGCTGTCCATCCTGTTCAAATAATGGATTAGAGGCCAGGGGCCACTGGTTTGGGAAGAGCTTAGCTATCCTTATTTTTCATTCTTTACCCAGACCCTGAATAAAACAAGTACCCCTTCTCTCCTACAGGTTGTTCTGGAGCCAATACCTACAGAACCCCCTCCTCCCTACAGCCTCAGGCCCTAGGGCCCTGCTGGCCAGATGCAATGGAATCGCTACTCAACCCTTTGAGCTGCCTAAGAAACTAACCTCTTGGATCAAGCCCAGGATCATGGAATGACAGCCTATCCCATCACGTCTCTTGTCCTTTGATTTAAATTATTGTTCTTATATACCGATATCCCCTCCCCTCTTTTCATAAGATAAGATGAATGCATAATCTTTGTACAACATTAATGCTGTTGAGATTTTAAAGACTTGGGGGTCCCTGAAGTGGGTGTCCGGGGATCATTGCTATTAGACTGCCACTCTTTACCAGACAGCTATCTCTGGCATCCTACAGAACTTCTTCCAGATCTCATTATAGACGGCTATGAGCCACCACGTGGTTGCTGGGAATTGAACTCAGAAGAAAGGACCTCTGGAAGTGCAGAAAACGTTTTTAACCTCGGAGCCATCTGTAGACTGGGATTTTTCCTTAAATCAATTCTCCAGTAAGATCCACCATGAACCGGGATCTTCTGAGGCAGGAACACCCACCTTAAATCTCAGTAAAGTCATTTATAATTGGCATTGCATTTTAATTCTTCAGGACTGTTGGTGCATACTGAAGACAAATGGAGACATCCAGTTTGGAAATTGACTGACTACTAGATTCATAACCCTCCCATTAGTTGACAGCCATTGTTATCATAGCTGAACTCCAGCCTGTAAGCCATTCAATAAATACCTTCTTATATAGAGAGAGTCATATCATTCTATTCCTCTAGAGAACTCTGACTACTAGGAAGGGCTAGTGGGAATATCCGCATTCACATATCTCTGTAAAAGGCCAATGCAATCGGCTCACACTGAAAATCCCTGACTCACCTGAGGAACTGAAGGGTCGACAATAGAAGGAAACCATTTATCCTTCTGTTATACAGAACTTTCCTGTGTCAGTGGACCATACAATCCAGTCTTCCTCTCCCTCCTCCCTAGGGACTGCTGACTTCTCTTCATTCACAGAGACATGGTGGAATGTGGCCTTGCCTCATTATCAACCACAGCTGGGAGAACTGGCTTCAGACTCCTCCTAGAGACAGAGATGCAAACATTGCTAAGAGGGGAAGGTGTGGGTGCTACTGAGCTGGTTGTGTCCTAGAGAAAGCTTTGAGGAAGTTCATCAGCTTTGAACCTGTGTGTGTGTGTGTGTGTGTGTGTGTGTGTGTGTGTGTAATCCTGTCAATCCTGAGACTCGATCTGTAACATGAACCATGTTGTAATTATGTGAATTGCTCCTGTGCTTACATATGTTTTTAAACTGATTGGGGCATGGTGGTGCATGCCTTTAATTACACACTAAGGAAGGGGATGCAGTGGGTCTCTGTGGGTTCAAGGCCAACCAGGTCTTCATGGTCTACAGAGTAGGTTCCAGGTCAGCTTGGGCTAAAGTAAGATCCTTCCTCCAAAAAAGGAATAAACAAACACAACTCACACAAACACGTGAAGAGAAAGGCTTGTGTAAGGAGAGAGCAAAATGAGATAAAATGAAGTAGAATTATAATTTGTAACCTTGTATTTCCTGATTTTGGTATTTTCGATAAAATGTAAATGTCAGTCAGCACAAGAGTATAACCTGTGGGAGCAAGGCAAATGGAACTTGGGACTATGTATGTATTTTTTATGTATATGTATGTATGTTCTATGTATGTATGTATTCTGTATGTATGAGTTGCATATGTGTATGGTGTATAATGTGGGTGTTGTGTATATAATTTCTTTGCTGTTTTGTCAACTTGATCTAGCCTTGAATCTTAGGGAAGATCCTCAATGAAAACTGTTTACCTCACACTAGCCTGTGGGTGGGACTATGGAAGTCTGGTGTATTACCTGGAGGGTGAAGACCCACTCGAATGTGAGTGGAACCTTCTGGTAGCAGCCCAGATAATAGGAGCTGGAGGAAGGCAAGCTTTGCCATCTGCTTTCTTGTTCTTCAGTATCTCTGCTCAGTTCATAACCCTGTTGCTGACTCGTAACAGAGGGGACACCAATATTCCAGTACTGTCAGGAATGCTGTGCCAAAGTGTTTACTCCCCAACTCAGGGTCTTTTCCTATGCTCTTGGACAAAGCACAAAGCAATGGCACCATTTATGTGACACACACCATATTATCCTTCTTGTCCCTAGACCTGCCTTTCCCACAGTGTCTGCCTCCCTCCTTTGCAGGCCTCTCTTGACTCAGGCCAAGGACTGCACCCCTCCAGTGATGAGCTGATCTCTAATTTTATATATGTATTTTGACTTTGAGACGGGGTTTCTCTGAGAAGCCTTGGTTGTCCTGGAACTCATTTGTAGACTAGGATGGAATCAAAATCAAGATCTGTCTCCTTCTACCTCCTAAGACCTGGGATAAAATCTGTGTGTTAACACCACATGTTGAATTTATTATTTTATTTCTTAATATTTTTATAAAATTAACTTATTTATTTATTTTAAGTACACTGTAGCTGTCTTCAGATGCATTGAAAGGGGCATCGGAACTTATCACCAGGTTGTTGTTGGGATATGAACTCAGGACATCTGGAAGAACAGTCAGTCCTCTTAATCTGAGCCTTTCTACAGCCTCCTATTTATTTTTATTAAAAGAATAATATTTTCATCTTATGTATATGAAACCACTGTGCCATGTCTGAGACACACCAGAAGAGGGCATCAGATCTCACCACAGATGCTTGTGAGCCACCATGTGGTTGCTGAGAATTGAACTAAAGATCTCTAGAAGAGCCTTAAGTGCTCTAACCACTGAGAAATCTCTCCAGCCTCACTAGATTTTTATTTTAAAGGGTATATTTTATGAAATGGAGAAAGGCCACATGTTTAATCCCAGTGTTCTGGATGCAGACGGAGGTGGATCTCTTTAGTAGAAGATATCAAAACCCAAGTGTGAGAAACCCTATCTTGAAGAATTAAAACAATAACAAAAGATATAATAATAGATTTTCATGACAGTTATTCCTACATTGTCTCTTTTACTTTTCTTCTGTGTTTGTGTGGCTGTTGGGTGTGTGTGTGTGTGTTTGTTTATAGGCATGGGCATGGAGTTGACTATCTCCTTTACTGAGCTGTCCCGAGATCAAATTCAGGTTTTCAAAGCCAGGTGTGGTGGCACACACCTTTAATCACTGCTGGCAGCAGTCAGAGACACAAGGATCTCTGGGAGTTGGAGGAGAGCCTGGTCTATGTAGTGAGTTCCAGGACAGCCTGGGATATGTATGGAGACCCTGCCTCCAAAAGCAAAATCAACAATGAAACAAAACAAAATCCAGATTTTTTAGACCTGAATGTGGTGGTAAAGACATTTACACACCAAATCACCTATTCAGTTATTTCTAAGGTTTGCTTTGGTTTAAGGTATGTTTATTTCATTTTGTGTGCATGAACATTTATTGCATGGTTGTACATGCACCGTATACATGCCTGGTGCCCTCACAGGTCAGCAGAAAATATTGTCTAGAACATAAGATTCAGATGCTTAGGGGCCATCTTGAATTTAGATGATGGAAACCGAATCCAGATCCAAAAAAAATCTGCTCTTAGCATCTGAGTCATCTCCCCAGCCTGTTCCCACTGAGGACTCAAAAGGATTTCTCTGTGTAGTCTTGGCTGTCTGGAAGTCCCTTTTTAGACCAGGCTAGCCTCAGTGATCCTCCTGCCTCTGTCTCCTGTATGCTGGGATTTAAAGGCTTGTGCTATGAACACCAGGCCGTTTTTATTAATTGAATATGGCTCTCCCAGATCTCACAAGTTACAAGATACTAGCTTTGAACTCACAGAGAAGAGCCTCCTCCATGATAGGATTAAAGGTGGTGTCACCACGCCCTGCTCTAGCCTCTATTTAAGCACAGCCAAGCAGAGGGACTTCCAGAGTGCTCTACTACATTCAACTTACAACGTTGGTTAATCCATCTCTCCTACCCTCCCAATTCCCAATTTCTCAAACTCAAGCAAGGCCAGCTCCTCCCCACCTCTATTTCTGAGCTCCAGCTTCAATTGAAGTCCAGATCAAACCTCACTCTGGGGTGTTCTCTGCATTCCTATACTAAGGCTGGGCCCTATAGGTGGAGAGAAGTTGGAAAGGTTTAGCCCTGTCACTCCCCCCTCTACAAGCAGAAACTCACAGGCCCCCTTACCAGGATGCAGGACACCTGGGTCCTGGGCACCATCAGCCTGATCTTTGGTCTGCTTTCCAGTCTCCAAGGAGTAAACGCCAACAAGGTAAGCAAGAGTTCTGTGACTTTTGAGGACCATATGGGGTAGAGGCTTGCCTCAGAGCCCAGTCCCTGCCTTACCTTGTCAGAAATTCCCTTAACCTCAGACAAATGGTAACTTTGTTTTCTGTTTGGGGAAAGTGGAGGTTGGGATCTCAGGGAGGCCCTCAGGAAACCTGGGTCCATACTCTTGTCACGTTGTATTGTTGACTTGAACTTGCTCCAACCACCACCCTAAATAGGATCTTTGGCCCACCATTTTATTCTTGGCTTGTCTATTACACTACCATTCATCTGAGCAACCTGATGTCTTTTTTGTCTCGGTTAGGTGTCTGTCCATGCAAATGCTAGCATGGCTGGTAACCTTGGAATGTAGTTTACTAGCTCCCTCTGGGACTAGTTTGTGTATCAGGGAAGTTCAGTTTCACTCACATCTCTGTTTGGTGTAAATTTGATCTCAGAGTAGACCTGTCTGCCTGGGCTGGGAGGCCTCAGGCTGTGATCTCAGGGAGGCAGGATTTGAGCTTTTGTTCATATTCAAACTCTAAGTGTCCCAGGATGACAGATTTTCCTGAGAAGTGGTCAGAATAAGTCTTTTAAAGATACAAAATATTGTTTGTTTTGTTTTTCAAATCAGGGTTTCTCTAGCTCTGGAATTTTAGAACTGTGTAGTCCAGGCTGGCTGAACTTAGAGACCAGATTGCCTCTTCCTCCTGAGTACTGGGATTCAATTGAAGTTGTAGTTGAGAATCTACTGTGGTGGGGGATAAGTGAAGTCCCAAATCTGTTCCTGAGAACAGTGCTCACTGGCTGTTTGGATCATGTAGTTCTCCATCCAAGGCCACACATGAGCCCACCCAGGTTAGAGACACTCACATAGGGATCTCTGAAGCTTTCCTTGAACCCTGTCTGCAGCCCCAAGTATAGGCCTTGGCAGTTACACAATCAGAACTATAAAATCCATGTGTACCTTAAGTCAACCTCCCAACTGTCCTGATTAGACCTCCTGGTTAAGATGGGATTAGAAATAATCCTGGTACAATTTATTAAACCTGCCAGCTATTTTTTTACACAGAATGTCTCTCTCTCTCTCTCTCTCTCTCTCTCTCTATATATATATATATATATATATATATATATATATATATATATATATATATATATATATACAGTGATCAAATTGGTACCTCAGCAATGGAATGGTGGTATTCACAATGTCTGGTCTAATGGTATTTGAAATGTAGTTAGTATTGATGGCTTGTTGTGTTAGCAATGTGAATGTTTAATCCCTGCACTCTGGAGGCAGAGGCAGTGGATCTGAATCCTATGCCAGCATGGTCTACAGAGTGAGTTTTAGGACAGAAACCACAGAGAAACTATGTTCTAAAAAACCAATATAATCCAAGACAATGGTCTGATATTTGCAAGTGTGGAGAGAGATAAAAAGGAGAGAGAGGCAGAGAAAATTTGTGTTTAGTTAACTGCCCTAAAAACTGTGGAGTCCTGAGATGAGAGGCATTTCCCACACCTGGCAATGGTTTATGAAATAGAGAGGGCAATGCCTTGATGCCTGGAGGAAGAGAGTCCTAATTCAGAGCTCAGACAGGACTCTATCAACGGTATGGATACTGTATGGAGACCTTGTGTGCCTTAAAACACTGAAGGATACAGGGCAGGGGCTTCCAGCAGGACCTGAGGGTGAACGGACCTGAGTTTGTTTAGTGAAGTTTCAGAGTAGACACTACCTATGACACTGGATACTGGGAAGAGTGACAGTGGAGGGCCTAGGATAATTTCTGGGGCCTCTGAGTCTAAGGATCCACAAAAGGTAGATTCCTATGTCATTGTCCTATGATGTGTGTGGGAGGGACCAAGTGTAGTGGTCACATCTTATTTCCAGCTGTCTAGAGGCAGAGACCCATTGATGCCTGATTTGTAGGCTAGTCAAAGCAACACAGTAAGTCTCTTGCCTGTCTCAATATAAGGTGGGGGGAGAGATATTTTGGTAGTTTCTACCTACAATCAGAAGAATTTGGGAGGCACGGTTATGATCCAGTGTTCACCCTGGATATGGTAGTTGGAGGTAGGGAGAATCTGAGACCCAATATGTAGAACAAGGTCTGAGCAGAGACTAGCCTCTAGTTGTTTGTGAAACAGTTTCTTGTTCCCAATCTGGCCTCACAATGTCCATGTACAATTGAATAGCTCTGCCTTCTCTTTGTCCTGTAAGGGTGAATATGGACTGCTGGTTCCAGATACCCACCTAATTTATTGCCATGAAGGACAAGAACTCTAACTCTGGAGTTCCAACTCTCAGGTTGTGAGCTCTGACCTCTATCTTTTTCCTTCCACAGACTGCATCCACATGTGACATCTTGTAAGTATGGGACTCTGTCAGTGCTTGTCAGTAAAGGCAGAGTGGTGTCTGTGTTCATATCGTGCCCTGAATAAGAGGAAAGACACCTAAGTCATCACATTTGCTGAAACCTTAGCCTCTCTCACCTTACCCAATGTCATTATAGTCAGTTCTGAAAGGGATGCTAATCCCCAATGTTTCAAAGCTGGGTGGTTGTTAGGAGGAGTCAAAGGTGAAGTGTCACACTGGGACCTCCCTAGTGAGCTGCAGACCATTCTGCCTGAGGAACATGGCATACTTACTGCCATAAAGATCTCTGAACGAAGGTCTCAAATCTAGACCCCAATTTTTCCCAGTAATCCCAGGATAGATCTGTACCCATATCCATTATGGGGGGCTTATCACCTGAAAGACTAAATGTCATGGTAAGCAGGAACCTTCTTTGTTGACACTCTGATGCCATCAGTGTCTCCCCATGCCTGTTTTTCCTGACTAGAAACTGCCCCAAAGGATTTAGATGCTGTGATAATGGATGCTGTCTGGAAAGAAAAGTCTGGAATCCTGAAAAAGACCTCTTAAGGTGGGTAAGCCCAGGGTCACTATTTCACAGCATCATTCACTCAGTGTTGGGTCCTCAGAATCAGGGTGGGGTGGGTGATAGAGGAGGTATGGCAAGGGAGCAAGAGCTAGACACTTAGGACAAAACCACCTTTCATCTCCCTAGGTTTGCATTCAGCATCTTATTGGTCATACTTCCCGTCTTGTGGATCTGTTTCTTAGTATGGCACTTCTGTCACACAAACAGAGAACCACAGCATGACATCAGATCAGCAGACCACATGACACCTCCAGAACAGCCCTCCATTACTCCCCTAGAGAACATTTGGGTCACCTCCTTGGATCCTCCTCCTCCCTATCATCAGGTGGGTCTTTCATTCCCAATATCTAATCTGTTTTATACCTGGCTATCCACCCTGTTGAAATAGTACATTGAAGGCCAGGGCACAACAGATTAGGAAAAGCTTGGCCAACCATATTTTTCATTCTTTACCCAGACCCTGGGTAAAAAAATACCCTTCTTCTCCTGCAGGTTGTTCTGGAGCCAAGTCCTACAGAATCCCCTCCTCCCTACAGCCTCAGTCCCCAGGGCCATACTGGACAGATGGGATGGAATGGCTATGCAACCATTTGATCTACCTCACACACAAACATCTTGGATCAAGCTCATCACTCTAGAAAGAATGCCTATCCCTTCATGTCTCATGATCTTTGCTATAATTTATTATTTTTATATACCACCTCACCTCCCCTTTTCTCATAAGATAAGCTGGATCAATAATTTATATCTCACATTAAAGGTTGTTGAGATTTTCAGATTTAGGTGTTTCAGAGTGGATGTAAAAGGATCATTGCTAGTGAACTGCCAATCTTGACTGGACAGCTGGCTCTGCCGTCCTACAAAGAACTTGTGTACCTCGAAGAAATGAAAGATGGGACTGCTCAGACTCTGAGCCATCTTCCAACCACAGCCAAGCAGAGAGGACATCAATGTACCTCTACAGCAATGCAAAAAACACAGGTCCTGGGTTTCAAGGATGCTGCTGAGTGGTGATGGAGACAAGTTCAGAGACTAAGGACCACTTCTAGCTCCTTCCAATGGTGACTGGCTGCACTGACCCCTGCCTGACTGAGCATCCAAGATGTGAATGAATGTTTAGACTTCTGTTTCATGGGATCTTGGGGACACTAAGAAACAAACTAGAAAGTTTCTACAATCCTCTTCTTGTCTTGTGACCTGCTTTCCTCTAGACAACAACCTGATTGATCAGGGGACTCTTAAGCAGATACAAGCCAGAAAGACTTTTGGGGGAAGGTAAGGTGGGGAGAAACCTACAGGAGTAGGCATGAGTAAACCTGTGTGGAGTAAGGCCTCTAAAACACTTCCACATTCCTTCACAGAAAACCCCTGGACTGAGAGGAGAGGCAGACCTCACCTTTATCTTCTAACTAACCTGGGGTTCCAGACATTATAGCTCAACCCACCCAAAGTTAACACCTGTTGGGAAGATGGTTTTGGCCTGTGGCTGAGTAACTTAGTTGATCTTGGAGCTTGAACTGTCCAGACAAGTTGGGAGAAAGTAAAGACTATTCCAGAGGCCAATGCCTTGACACCTTCCTTGTTTCTTTCTTTACTATGTGTGCTGCAGAGAACTGAAGTCAGATATTTACTTTAGACAGAATACACTATCTAAACTCACTGCTTAGGTGCACAGATAGGCCAGGTTGTCTATCCTGGACTCCGTCTGTAGACCAGGCTAGCTTCACATTCAGAATCCTCAATAACACTCATCCCTGGGCCACCAGAGAACATGGCTGCACTGTGATTTGAACTGCATTTGGTCTCTGAGGGAGAGCAGTGGATGCTGACAAGATGGTGCTCTGCAGGGAAAGGGAGTCATGATGGAGGGAGGGGGGCACACAGGGATTGTCTTGATGTTGGTGGCTTTCAAAAGAAAAGGCCTAGAACTGGCCATTGTCCTGTAGGAAGAGGTCACCTCAGCCTGCTTTTTCACCCATCTGACATTGAAGATGCTTTAGGGCTTTTAATTCAGTTGTACACCCTGAAGAAAGGTGAATTTCTGTAGTTCAGTGGCTGAAATATTATATTTAAAATGTACATCCATTGGTGTTTTGTGAGAATGTCAGTTCCAATAGAACTGGTATTACAGACAGTCATGAGCTGCCATGTGGGGGTTGGGAATTGAACCTTGGTCCTGAAGATCAGCCATGTTCTTAACCACTGATCCATCTGTCCAGTCCCCTGAGTGAGTCTATACCCACTCTGCATAGTCACTACTGTGGGTGAGAGTGAAGATGTGTCCTATGTTCAGAGGTGACCTTGCTCTGTCCTTCCCACCAATGTTTATAAAGTCACAGCTGTATGATTCCTGTTCTGGGACCCAGGATGAGACCAGGTGCAGTGCCACTTCTAAGGAGAAGCCTGCAGAGAGGCCCACACTCCAAAGCTCACAAAGATGCAGATGCCCATCTTCTGGGGCACTGGACTGGGTGGGGAGTGAAATGAGGTCCACATCCATTGATCAATGGGAGCTTCTTCTGGAAGACACTGAACACCCCTCCTCTAAGGATGAAGGATCTGTCATGGCAACCTACATTGTGTCTGTCTTATTAGGAAAACAAGACAAGCTTTCTAAAATAAACTTACCCTTTACATTATCACAAATGTATATGCTTGTGTGTGTGTGTTTGTCTGCATGTCTATTAAGATATAAGAGCCAGAGGCTATGGTATTGTCCCAACTTAGACAGAAACCTGAGGCAGGAGGATTACTAATCTGATTCTAGCCTGAGTTAAAATGAGGTAAAGCCATGCAAGAGAAGGTAACAAAACAGAGCAGAGTGGTAGAAATTTTGATGACCATGTGAAAGTCCAGAAATCAAGTCTCCAGTTGGTATTCCAACAATTCAGGATGGGTATGGGGCTACAGGGAGCAGTGAGCAGGTGATTAGCTGAGAGGTTTTGTATAAACCAACTCTTCTCAGATGGGTTTCTTTGTATAGCCCTGGATTTCCTGGACTTCCTCTGTAGACCAGGCTGGCTTCACACTCAGATCCTCCTGCCTCTGCCTCCTAATTGCTGAGTTTAAAGGTTTGTATCACCACTGACCAATTTAAGATTTTATTTTTCATGTATATTAGTGTTTTGTCTGCATGTGTATCTGTGAACCAATGTGCATGAAGTAACCTAGGAGGCTTGAGAGGGCATCCAATCTCCTAGAACTTGAGATCCAGACAGTTAAGAGCCACATTGAAGGCGCAGGGGATTGACCCTGAGTCCTATGCAAAAGCAGCCAGTAGTCAAAATGCTAAGCCATCTCTCTAGCACAAAGTTTATACATTTTATTTTTTGGCATAGCTTGAGGCTTTTCCCCCAATGAACAAACCTTGCTTTTATAGATCTGGTGGGTGTGTTTACAGCATTTGTTTCTATAAATGATTAGTTTTTGATGTAGTTTTTGAAGGGCTGGGGGTACAGATCTCTCTGTTAGTCTGTTTTTCATGTTTACACTCCAGCTTCAATCATTAGCAGTGGAAAAACTTACTAAGTGAAATTTCATCAATGAGAATTGCTGTAGTGTTCATCCCTGTCATAGAGACAGACAAGGCTGATAGGTGACACATGGCATGTGTACCATCCTGAGGAATAATTAAGTAATGTCTGTGAAATAGTCTGGATATCTATGGACAAAAGGAAATAAATACATTGTGGCCCATGTTCTTAGCCTCTGAGACCCACATGCTCTGCGTAGAGCAAATCAGAAACTCAGCTGCACCCTGATTGGCTGAGGGCTGATGAGCTGTTTGTCAAAGGCTGAGATAACATCCTTTATGGAGTTTGGGCAACACAAACTCATGAACGAATGATAAAAGGCAGTGGGGGGAAGAAGCAGGAAGTTGGGGGAGGGGTGTTACATGTGAATGAGATCTGCCTCTAAGAGTTTGTGCAGATACTCCCAGCTTCCTGGCACCCAGGAGAGCTCTTGAGCTGGGAACTCAGAGGGAGCTAGCAAGCCTGTGAATGTTTCAGACCTGCTATTCTTTCTCTCTGCTGTTTTTATTCCCTTGTTACTTCTTTTTCCTTTTTTGTTAAAGGATTTATTAAGTTCACACTTCCACATTGCTGTTCATCACCAAAGGATATCAGGACTGGAACTCAAGCAGATTAGGAAGCAGGAACTGAAGCTGAGGCCATGGAGGGATGTTACTTACAGGCTTGCTTCCCCTGCCCTGCTCAGCCTGCTTTCTTATACAAGACAGGCCAGCAGAACATCAATGGTACCACCCACAATGAGCTGGGCCCTGCCCTTTTGATCATAGTTTTAAAAATGCCTTATAGCCAGATCTCATGGAGACATTTATCAAAGGAGGCTCTTTTCTCTGTGATAATTCCCATTTGTGTCAAGTTGACACGCAAAACCAGCCAATGCAAACCATTTCTTTATTTTATGCATATAAGAACATTTTAGCTGTCTTCAGACACACCAAAAGACGGCATCATATCCCATTACAGATGGTTGTGAGCCACCATGTAGTTCCTGGATATTGATCTCAGGACTTCTGGTAGATGAGTCGGTTCTCTTATCTGCAGAGCCATCTCACCAGCCCCTTCTCTCTGCTCTTGGCTGGGAATGGGAGCAGCTGCTTCACAGCTCCTGCTACTCTAACCTCCCTGCCTGGTGAACTCTGAGACTGAGCTGTAAGCAGGACAAACTCCTTTGTCCTCCAGGTTGCTTTGTGTGGGATGATTATCACTGCAGTGAAGCTGTGCACATGTGTGCTATGCATGTGAATGTCCACTTGAGCTTACATGTGAGGTCAGAGGCTGTGGAGTGCTCTGTTCTCTTCTATCTGAATATATATATATATATATATATATATATATATATATATATATATTCATTTATTTATTTAGACACTTACATATTTTGAGACAGGGACTCTTATTCAACCCAGAGTTTACAAAAATTTCAGATAATCTGTTTTTATAGCAAGTCTCTGGGATTACCCACCAGTAATGGGTTAATAAATTTATGTGACCATAATCAGCTTGTTACAAGGGTCCTGGTAATCTAAACGAAGGTCCCTGGAATTGAGGCAGAAGCACTTTCCCCTAAGCGGTCTCTGCTGGGCCCTGATCACCTGAGGAGCTGGTGCTTGACCCTATTATCTCAGTCCTGCCCTGTCAGACTGAATAGTGGAACCACAGGCAAGTGATGATGTGTCTGTCACCTGCTGGATTGTTGTCCTGTCTTCTGACTTGCTGTGACTTTGTAACTTTAAACATTAATAGTTTTTAAAAATGCTTTATTATCATTCCAATAATTATAATTTCTGTATGGGTGTTCTGACTGCTCACATGTATTTGCACCATATGCCTGTGGTCCAGAGTTGCTAGAAGGCCATCTTGTTCTCCTGGAATTGGAGTGTCTTAGTCAGGGTTTCTATTCCTGTACAAACATCATGACCAAGAAGCAAGTTGGGGAGGAAAAGGTGTATTCAGCTTACACTTCCATATTGCTGTTCATCACCAATGGTATTCAGGACTAGAACCCAAGTAGGTCAAAAACCAGGAACTGATGTAGAGGCCATGGAGGGAGGGATGTTACTTATTGGCTTGCTTCCTCTGGCTTGCTCAGCCTGCTTTCTAGTAAAAACCCAGGTCAATCAGCTCAGGGATTGTACCACACACAATGGGCTTGGCCCTCCCCTTGAACACTAGTTGAGAAAATGCCTTACAGCTGGATCTCATGGAGGCATTTCCTCAACTGAGGCTGCTTTCTCTGTGATAACCTCATCTTGTGTCAAGTTGACACAATACCAGCCAGTACATGGAGTTACAGATGGTCAGGAACTGTAGGTCAGTGCTGGAAATTGAACCATGACTCTCTGAAGAACATCCAGTGCTATTGACTGCAGAGCCATGCTTCCAGCACCTAGAAGTTTGTGTTTAACAGCTCTGCTTTCTGCTGCTGGGCTCAGGAACCTTTCCTGCTGGCAAACACCATTGGAGTGAACTCAGATATTGGCCCTCTCCACCAAGAATGAGTTTTATTTAAACTGAAGGAATTTTGGGGTCCCAGCAAGAATTAGTAGCCATGTCACTGCAGAGATGAAGGAAAGATAATGGAGTTATGTTCACACTGCTGGCTGGGCACGTGACTCCTGCTCACATGAGGGATGAATGTAGGAGGGAAAAGGACAACCTCTGAGATGGTGGCACTGCACCACTGTGGGGTTAGAACACACACACACACACACACACACACACACACACAGAGGGAGAGAGAGAGAGAGAGAGAGAGAGAGAGAGAGAGAGAGAGAGAGAGGCACACACTCCCACTTTGTACTCCAAGATAGTCCTAAACTCATGTCATCTTGTCTTAGCCTCCTGAGAGCTGTAATCACAAGGATTCACCATTATACCTTTCTCTTTCCTCTTAACCTGCAGTGGGGATAGAAACAGGAGAAAGACAGAGGGTCCCAAACGGGTGCCTTTCCAGGTGAAAAGACACTGAAATTGGAAAACAGATCCTGGGGAAAAGGTGAGGTTTAGAGAGTCCATCAGTATGACAGATAAGAAGTACCAGGAGTCAGGGAAGGTCATCAAAAAGCCACCATTTCCCAGTAGCCATGTCAGAGGAGAGATAACCACAAGATGTGAGATGCACCTGGAACTTTCATCAAAACCTTAAAAGGGGACCTTCCTCTGTCCCCAGACAACACAGGGACCATGCCACTATCTCATTGTGCCCTTTCCTGAGCTCGGCTGTCACATGTGTCTCTTCATCCCTTCCACCTTGACATCATGTATTCACCTGTCAGCCTGCATTCTTACAAGGGGCCCCAGAGAATCTCAGGTCAAGTTCCAGGTCCCTGTGCACACCTGGCACTGTCCGATGCTGCCACCTGGTGGCCCTGATCTGACCACCTGAGTCCTTCCTTGAATCCCACCTGGCCTGCTCATCTACTTGGGGGTCACCAACATTTTGGCCACAATGGACAGTTTTCAACATTTCATGCTCCTTAGCCAGAACAGAACTATAGCAGCTTCTCTATCACAAAGTTGCACAACAGAGGGGACACCAATATTCCAGTACTGTAGGGAATGCTGTCCCAAAGTGTTCATCCCGCAACTCAGGGTTTTTTCCTCTGCTCTTGGACACAGCACAAAGTAATGGGACCAGTTATGTGACACACACACCATATTATCCTTCTTGTGCCTTTCCTGCCTTTCCCACAGAGTCTGCCTCCCTCATTTTGAGGCCTCTATTGCTCAGACCAAGGACTGCACACCTCCAGTGATGAGCTGATCTTTCAAATTTTATGTATTTATTTTGATTTTTTGAGACCGGGTTTCTCTGAGAAGCCTTGGTTGTCCTGGATCTCGTTTGTAGTCTAGGATGGCTTTGAACTCAAAGATCTGTCTCCTTCTACCTCCTAAGATCTGGGATAAGAGCTGCGGGGACCACCAGCTTTTTTTTTATTTGATTTTAAAATTTTTTATTTCTTTTATTTATATTTTATAATTTTACTTATTTATTTATTTTAAGCACAATTTAGCTGTCTTCCAGATCATCGGAAGTGGGAATTAGATCACATTACAGATGGTTGTGAGCCACCATATTGTTGCTGGAAATTAAACTCAGGAATCTGAAAAAGGAGTCAGTGCTCTTAACCACTGAGCAATCTCTCCAGCCCTCTTAAATTTTTATTTTAAAGTGTATATTATTTCAGATGGTGAAAGTACACATGTTTAATCCCAGTGTTCTGGATGCAGAGGGAGGTGGATCTCTTTAGTGGAAGATATCATAAGCAAGGTGTGAGAAACCCTATCTTGAAAAACTAAAACAACACCAAAAGATATAAAAAAGATTTTAATTACATTTATTCCTATAAGCTCTCTTTTTCTGTTTCTTTGTGTTTGTATGGCTGTGTGTGTGTGGGTGTGTCTGTGTGTGTGTGTGTGTGTGTGTGTGTGTGTGTGTGTATGTGTGTTTACAGGCAAGTGAATGGAGTTGACTATCTCCTTTCACTGTGAGTGTCCTGAGATCAAATTCATGTTTTCAAGGTCAGGTGTGCTGACACACACCTTTAATCACTACTTACAACAGACAGTAGCTAAGGGATCTCAGGAGTTAGAGGAGAGCCTGGTCTACGTAGTGAGTTCCGGATAGCCACGGATATGTATAGAGACCCTGCCTCCAAAAACAAAATCAACTAAGAAAACAAAACAAAATTCAGATTTTCAGACCTGAATGTGGTGGTAAGTACATTTACACACCAAATCATCTTATGCCATATTGCTAAGGTTTGCTTTGGTTTAAGGTATATTCATTTCATTGTTATGTATATGAACATTTATAACATAGATAGATGTATGTGCACCATATGCATGCCTTCTGCCCTCACAGTTCAGCAGAAGGTATCGTCTAAAGCATGAGATTCAGATCCGTAGGCACCATTTGTTTTTAGATGCTGGAAACCTGAATCCAGGTCAAAGGACATCTGCTCTTAACATCTGAGTCATCTCAGACTGCTCCCCCTGAGTCCTCCACAGGGTTTCTATGTATAGAATTGCTGTTGGGGAACTCATTCTGTAGACCAGGCTATCATTAGTGATACACTCTGTTACCTGAGTGCTGGGATTAAAGGCTCGTACTAACACTACCTGGATTTGTTGATAAACTGATCCATGGCTCTCCCAGATCTCACTATATCATACTAGCTTTGAACTCACAGAGATGAGCCTCCTCCATTATGGGATTAAAGGTGGTGTCACCACACCCTGCTCTAGCCTCTATTTAAGCACAGCCCAGCAGAGGGACTTCCAGAGTGCTCCACTACATTCAACTTACAACATTGGTGAATCCATTTCTCCTATCATCCCAATTCCCAATTCCTCAAACTCAAGCAAGCTCAGCTCCTCCTTCATCTCTTCCCTGAGCTCCAGTTTGGTTTGAAGTCCTGGTCTACCCAAACTCCTAGTGATAACTGTGCCCTGTTCTAAGGCTGGACCCCTTAGGTGGAGAGAGTTTGGAAAGGTCTTGCCCTGTCACTCCCTCCTTACAAGCAGAAACTCACAGGCCCCCTAACCAGGATGCAGGACTCCAGGTTCCTGGGCACCATCACCCTGTTCTTTGGTCTGCTTTCCAGTCTCCAAGGAGTAAGTGCCAACCAGGTAAGCAAGACTTCTGTGACTTTTGGAGGATCCTATGGGGTAGAGGCTTGGCTCAGAGTCCAGCCCCTGCCTTACCTTGGCAGGAATTCCCTCAGAAAACTGGTAACTTTCTTTTGTGTTTGGGGAAAGTGGAGGTAGGGATCTCAGGGAGGCCCTCTGGAAACCTGGGTCCCTACTCTTGGCAGGTTGTATTGTTAACTTGAACTTGCCCCAACCAACACCCTAAATAGGATCTTTGGCCCACCGTTTTATTCTTGGCTTGCTATTACACTACCATTCATCTGAGCAACCTGATGTCTTTTTTATCTGGGTTAGGTGTCTGTCCATGTAAATGAAAGCATAAATGGTGACCTTTGCGTGTAGTTTAGTAGCTCTCTCTGGGACTTCTTTGTGTATCAGGGAAGTTCAGTTTCACTCACCTCTCTGATTGGTGTAAATTTTATCTCAGAGTAGACATGTCTGCCTGGGCTGGGAGGCCTCAGGCTGTGGTCTCAGGGAGGCAGGATTTGAGCTTTTGTTCATATTCAAACTCTAAGTGTCCCAGGATGACAGATTTTCCTGAGAAGTGGTCAGAACAAGTCTTTTAAACATACAAACTTTTCTTTGTTTTTCAAATCAGGGTTTCTCTAGCTCTGGCATTTTAGAACTGTGTAGTCCAGGCTGGCCTCAACTTAGAGACCAGATTGCCTCTTCCTCCTGAGTACTGGGATGAAATTAAAAATGTGGTTGAGAATCTGCTAAAAAGAGTTGGAAGGATAAATAAGTATTAAGTCAGCTCCTGAGAATAGTGTTCACTGACTGTTTGGAAGGCATATTTCTCCATTCATTGCTAAGCATGAGTAATGGATATTTAAGAAACTTCCTATCTGGCACCTCTTAGTGTTTTTTTTGACTCCTCTGCTTTCCCAACTATAGGTATTGTCAATCCACTCAATCAAAACTAATAAATCCAAGTTTACTAAAACACAGACTCAGACTCTGGTGATTGGACAGATTAAGATAGGAAATGGAATAATCCTGGCCCAGATTATTAAGCATGTCAATTTATAGAGCCTCTCTCTATAGATTAATCTGATCTTGAATTCAACAGAGATCTGATTTGGTACCATAGCATTGGACTTTAAGGAGGGTATCCACCATTTCTGGCCTAACAGCTTCTTAACTGTAGTTAGTATAGCAGCACAACCTGAATCCCTGCACTCTGGAGGCAGAGGCAGTGGATTTGAGTTCTAGGCCAACCTGGTCTACAGAGAGAGTTCCCGGACAAATAGATATCACCAGAGAAACCTTGTCTTCAAATGCCAATAGAATCCAAGACGAGTGTCTGGTATTTGGAAGAGTGGAAAAAGAGATAGAGAAGGAGAGAAAGAGAAAGTTTGTGACTGGTCAGCTGCACTAGAAACTGTGGAGGCATCATAACACTGAAGGATACAGGGTGGGGCTTCCAGCAGGCACCTGAGGATGGATAGGATCAGAGTCTCCTTAGTGAACTCCCAGAGTTGTCTCTTCCTAATTAACTGGATTAAAGGCTTAGGGACAGTGGAAGGGCTTTCGATGGTTTCTCGGGGCCTCTGACTCTAACGATACATGAAAGGTGACTTCCTAGAACAATCACAAATTGTGTGATGTAGAGAGCTAAGTATAGTAGTCCACATCTTTAATCCAGCTCTCTGGAGAGACAGATAGTTTTACCTCTTATTTGTAGGGTAGCCAGTGCAACACAGTAAGACATATTCCTGTCTCAATAAAAACAAACAAAAGAACCAAACATACAAAATAAAATAAAATAAAATAAACTGGGAGAGCCCGAGGGGCGGCCGGACCATCATCGTCCTAATACAGCTACTTCCTTAACTACCACTATGAGCCACGGAAAAGAACAGACATGCTCAGGGAGATCGCTGCCGCCGTGGGTTTCCTCTCCAGTCTGCATGAGCGAGCAGAGATTCCAGGTTTTCCGTAGGGCGCTTCAGGAAGCACTGACCGATCATTACAAACACCACAGGTTTTTTAGAAAAACCGTCCAAAGACTCTGGCTATCGCTGTATCCGAATCAACCACAAGATGGACCCCATCACCAGCAAGGTGGCCAGCCAGATTGACTCAGCCAGCCTCAGCTGCACCAGCTATTGCCCAGTGAGCTGACACTGTGGGTGCATCCCTAATAAGTGTCCTACCGCATCTGGGAGGATGGCTCCATCTGTGTCCTGTATGAGGAGTCCCCGGTGGCTGCCTCCTATGGGTTCCTCACCTGCAAGAACCAGATGATGCTGGGCAGAAGCAGCCCCTCGAAAAACAAACAAAACAAAACAAACAAACAAAGAAACAAACAAAAACTGGGTTGAAGGAGATTACTTGGTAATTTGTGCCTTTAATCCCAAGTCCTGGGGAGGCACAGTTAGGCTCCAGTGTTGACCATGGATATGGAAGTTGGAGGTTGGGAAAATCTGAGACCCACTGACTTGAACAAGGTCTGAACAGAGACTAGCCTCCAGTTGTTTGTGAGACAGAGTTTCTTTATCCAAATCTGGTCTCCTGCTGACCATATACTCCTGAATAGCTCTGCCTTCTCCTGAGATCAGTAAGGATGGACATGGTCTCCTGCTGACCATATACTCCTGAATAGCTCTGCCTTCTCCTGAGATCAGTAAGGATGGACATGGACCTCTGGTTTATTCTCACCTACCTGATTTAATGCCATGCTTGACAAAGACTCTAACTCCTGAGACTAGGCTTTCAGGCTGTGAGATCTGACGTCTGTCTTTTTTTTTTTTTTTTTCCCACAGACTATATCCACATGTGAGGTCTTGTAAGTATTGACTCTGTCAATGATTGTCAGTAAGGGGAGTAGGAATGGTTGGGTGATCAGATTCTGCTTGGAAAAGGGGAAAGACAATTAAATGATCACACTTGCTAAAACTATAGCCTCTTTTACAAGGATAGATCTGTATACCAAAAACACTACGGGAAGCTCACATCCTGAGGGTCTAAATGTCTTGGGAAGCAGGAACCCTTTTTGTTAACACATGGATGTCATCTGTATCTTGTCATGCCTTTTTTCCTGACTAGAAACTGCCCCAAAGGATTCAGATGCTGTGACAACGGATGCTGCCTGGAAAGAAAGGCCTGGAATCCTGAAGAATACCCTTTCAGGTAAACACTCAGTCACCACTTCTGCACATCATTCACTGAGGACACAGTCCACCAGAAGCAGAGTTGGATGGATGATGGAGGAGGTATTGCAAGGGAGCATTACCAAGACACTCATGACAATATCATCCTCCACCTCCCTAGGCTCCTGTGTATCATCTTATGGGTCATGTTCCCTTTTGTGTGCATCTGTGCTTTAGTAAGGAACTTCTATCACAAGTGCAGAGAACCACAGCCAGACATCAGAACAGCAGACCATCAGACACCTCCAGAACTTCCAACCATTGCTCCCCTGGAGAGCATTTGTTTCACTTCCTTGGATCCTCCTCCTCCCTACAGTCAGGTGAGTCTTTCATTCCCAATACTTAATGTGTTTCTTCAAAGGCTGGCCATCCTGTTAAAATAATGCATTGGAGGCCAGGGGCCACTGGATTAGGAAGAGCTTGGCGAACCATATTTGTCATTCTTTACCCAGACCCTGGGTAAAACAAGTACCCCTTTCTCCTACAGGTTGTTCTGGAGCCAAATCCTACAGAACCCCCTCCTCCCTACAGCCTGAGGCCCAAGAATCCTACTGGCCAAAAGCAATGGAGTCCTTATGCAACACTGTGAACTGCCTAACACACAAACCTCTTGGATCAAGCCTAACATCATGGAGGGACTGCCTTTCCCATCACATCTCTTATCCTTTAAATTATTGTTCTCATATACGGCTGTCCCCTCCACTTTTGTCATGAGATAAGATGGATCTATAATCTCTGTCCAACATTAATGCTGTTGAGATTTTTAAGACTTGGGGGTGTCTGAAGTAGGTGTCGAGAGATCACTGCTATTAATGCCACTCTTGAAAAGACAGCTCGCTCTGACATCCTACAGAAAAACTTTGCCAGATCTCATTATAGACGGCTGTCATCTGCCATAAGACTTTTGGAACTGAACTCTGGACTCTGGGAAAATGTTCTTAACCTCTGATCCATCTCTTCAGCCTAGGATTTCTTCTTTTCAATCAGTTGCTGCAATAAGCCTTATACTTAATTAACTAAGATCTTCTGAGTCAGAAAAATACACCTTAAATCTCAGTAAAGTCATTGCTTATTTGCATTAGATTTTATTTCTTCAAGACTTTGGTGAATACTGAAGACTAATGGAGACATCCAGCCTTGTACATTGCCTGACTACTAGATTCTAAACTCCTATTAGCAGACAGCCATTGTTAACTTAGCTGAACTTCAGCCTGTAAGCCATTCAATAAATATCTTTTTATACAGATAGAGTCATATCATTCTGTTCTTCTAGAGAATTCTGACTCCTAGGAAGGGCTAGTGGGAATATCCGCATTCACGTATCTCTGGAAAAGGCCAATGCAATCAGCTCACACTAAAAATCCCTGACTCACCTGAGGCACTGATGGGTCGACAATAGAAGGAAACCATTTATCCTTCTGTAATACAGCCCTTTCCTGTGTCAGTGGACCATACAATCCAGTCTTCCTCTCCCTCCTCCCTAGAGACTGCTGACTTCTCTTCATTCACAGAGACATGGGTGGAATGTGGCCTTGCCTCATTATCAACCACAGCTGGGAGAACTGGCTTCAGACTCCTCCTAGAGACAGAGATGCAAACATTGCTAAGAGGGGCAGGTGTGGGTGCTACTGAGCTGGTTGTGTCCTAGAGAAAGCTTTGAGGAAGTTCATCAGCTTTGAACCTGTGTGTGTGAGTGTGTGTGTGTGTGTGTGTGTGTGTGTGTGTGTGTGTGTGTGTAATCCTGTCAATCCTGAGACTCCATCTGTAACATAAACCATGCTATATTTATCTAAATTGCTCCAGTGCTTACATATGTTTTTAAACTGATTGGGGCATGGTGGTGCATGCCTTTAATTACACACTAAGGAAGTGGATGCAGTGGGTCTCTGTGGGTTCAAGGCCAACCAGGTCTTTATGTTCTACAGACTAGGTTCAAGGCCAGCTTGGGCTAAAGTAAGATCCTTCCTCCAAAAAAGGAATAAACAAACACAACTCACACAAATACATAAAGAAAAAGGCTTGTGCAAGGGGAGAGCAATATGACATAAAACGAATTAGAATTATAGTATATACTTACATAGTTCCTGATTTTTTTATTTTCTATAAAATATAAATGTCAGTCACCACAAGAGTATAACCTGTGGGAGCAAGGCAAATGGAAATCAGGACTATGTGAGTGTTTTGTAAATATGTTGTATGTATGTTTGTGTTATGTATGTTGTATGTATGAGTGTTGTATATATATATATATTTGGTTTTGTCAATTTGACATAGCCTAGAATCACAAGGAAGATACTCAATGAAGACTGTTTTCCTCACACTAGCCTGTGGGTGGGACTATGGGAGTCTGGTGTATTAACTTGAGACCCACTAGAATGTGAGTGGAAACTTCTGGTAGCAGCCCAGATAATAGGAGCTGGAGGAAGGCAAGCTTTGCCATCTGCTTTCTTGTTCTTCAGTATCTCTGCTCAGTTCATAACCCTGTTGCTGACTCGTAACAGAGGGAACACCAATATTCCAGTACTGTCAGGAATCCTGTGCCAAAATGTTTACTCCACAATTCAGGGTCTTTTCCTCTGCTCTTGGACAAAGCACAAAGCAATGGCACCATTTATGTGACACACACCATAGTATCTTTCTTGTGCCTGGACCTGCCTTTCCCACAGTGTCTGCCTCCCTCCTTTGCAGGCCTCTCTTGATTCAGGACAAGGACTGCACCCCTCCAGTGCTGAGCTGCTCTCTAATTTTATATATGTATATTGGCTTTTTGAGACAGGGTTTCTCTGAGAAGCCTTGGTTGTCCTGGAACTCATTTGTAGACTAGGATGGAATCAAAATCAAAGATCTGTCTCCTTCTACCTCCTAGGATCTGGGATAAAATCTGTGTGTCAACACCACATGTGGAATTTATTATTTTATTTCTTTATATTTTTATAAAATTAACTTATTTATTTATTTTAAGTACACTGTAGTTGTCTTCAGATACAATGAAGCGGGCATCTGAACTTATTACAGATGGCTGTGAGCCACCAGGTTGTTTTTGGGATATGAACTCAGGACTTCTGGAAGAGCAGTCAGTCCTCTTAATCTGAACCTTTCTATAGCCTCCTATTTATTTTTTAAAAGAATTATTTTTTCATCTTATGTATATGAAACCACTGTGCCATGTCTGAGACACACCAGAAGAGGGCATCAGATCCCATTACAGATGGTTGTGAGCCACCATGTGGTTGCTGAGAATTGAACTCAGGACCTCTGGAAGAGCAGTCAGTGCTCTAACCACTGTGACATCTATCCAGCTTCCTTAAATTTTTATTTTAAAGGGTATATTATATCAGAAGGTGAAAGTACACATGTTTAATCCCAGTGTTCTGGATGCAGAGGGAGGTGGATCTCTTTGGTGGAAGATCTCATAACCAAAGTGTGAGAAACCCTATCTTGAAGAACTAAAACAATAACAAAAGATATAATAATAGATTTTAATGACAGTTATTCCTATATTGTCTCTTTTACTGTTCTTCTGTGTTTATGTGGCTGTGGGTGTGTGTTTGTGTGTTTATAGGCATGGGCATGGAGTTGACTATCTCCTATACTGAGCTGTCCCAAGATCAAATTCAGGTTTTCAAAGCCAGGTGTGGTGGCACACACCTTTAATCACTGCTGGCAGCAGGCAGAGACACGGAGATCTCTGGGAGTTGAAGGAGAGCCTGGTCTATGTAGTGAGTTCCAGGATAGCCTGGGATATGTATGGAGACCCTGCCTCCAAAAGCAAAATCAACAATGAAACAAAACAAAATCCAGACTTTTTAGACCTGAATGTGGTGGTAAACACATTTACACACCAAATCACCTATATTGTTATTTGTAAGGTTTGCTTTGGTTTAAGGTATGTTTATTTCATATTATGTGCATGAACATTTATTGCATGGATGTACATGCACCATATGCATGCCTGGTGCCCTCAGAGGTCAGCAGAAAATATCGTCTAGAACATAAGATTCAGATCCTTGAATTTAGATGATGGAAACTGAATCCAGATCCAAAAAAAAAAAAAAAAAAAAAAAAAAAATGTCCTCTTAGCATCTGAGTCATCTCCCCAGACTGTGTTCCCACTCAGGACTCAAAAGGATAGCTCTGTGTAGTCTTGGCTGTTCCGGAACTCCCCTTATAGTCCAGGCTAGCCTCAGTGATCCACCTGCCTCTGTCTCCTCCGTGCTGGGATTTAAAGGCTTGTGCTATGAACACCAGGCCTTTCTTTATTAATTGAATATGGCTCTCCCACATCTCACAAGTTACAAGATACTAGCTTCAAAGTCACAGAGAAGAGCCTCCTCTACGATGGGATTAAAGGTGGTGTCACCACGCCCTGCTCTAGCCTCTATTTAAACACAGCCAAGCAGAGGGACTTCCACAGTGCTCCACTAAGTTCAACTTACAACGTTTGTTAATCCATCTCTCCTACCCTCCCAATTCCCAATTTCTCAAACTCAAGCAAGGCCAGCTCCTCCCCACCTCTCTTTCCTGAGCTCCAGCTTCAATTGAAGTCCAGATCAAACCTCACTCTGGGGTGTTCTCTGCATTCCTATACTAAGGCTGGGCCCTATAGGTGGAGAGAAGTTGGAAAGGTTTAGCCCTGTCACTCCCCCCTCTACAAGCAGAAACTCACAGGCCCCCTTACCAGGATGCAGGACACCTGGGTCCTGGGCACCATCAGCCTGATCTTTGGTCTGCTTTCCAGTCTCCAAGGAGTAAACGCCAACAAGGTAAGCAAGAGTTCTGTGACTTTTGAGGACCATATGGGGCAGAGGCTTGTCTCAGAGCCCAGTCCCTGCCTTACCTTGTCAGGAATTCCCTTAACCTCAGACAATTGGTAACTTTGTTTTGTGTTTGGTGAAAGTAGAGATAAGGATATCAGGGAGGCCCTCTGGAAACCTGGGTCCATACTCTTGGCAGGTTGTATTGTTAACTTAAACTTGCCCCAACCACCACCCTAAATAGGATATTTGGCCCACCATTTTATTCTTGGCTTGTCTATTACACTCTGAGTCAGTCTGAGCAACCTGATGTCTTTTTTGTCTGGGTTAGGTGTCTGTCCTTGAAAATGCTAGCATGACTGGTGACCTTGGAGTGTAGTTTAGTAGCTCTCTTGGGAACTTATTTGATTGTGTATCAAGGAAATTCAGTTTCACTCACCTCTCTGGTGTAAATGTGATCTCAGAGTAGACCTGGCTTCCTGGGCTGGGAGGCCTCAGGCTGTGATCTCAGGGAGGCAGGATTTGAGCTTTTGTTCATATTCAAACTCTAAGTGTCCTGGGATGGCAGATTTTCCTGAGAAGTGGTCAGAACAAGCCTTTTAAACATACAAAATATTGTTTGTTTTGTTTTTCAAATCAGGGTTTATCTAGCTCTGGAATTTTAGAACTGTGTTGTCCAGGCTGGATAAACTTAGAGACAACATGCCTCTTCCTCCTGAGTACTGGGATGAAAATTAAGTTGTGGTTGAGAATCTGCTGCAGTGGGGGATAAGTGAAGTCCCAAGTCTGTTTCTGAGAACAGTGTCCACTGGCTGTTTGGATCATGTAGTTCTCCATCCAAGGCCACACATGAGTGCACCCAGGTTAGAGACACTCACATATATATAAAACCTTGAATTCAACAGAGATCAAATTGGTACCTCAGCAATGGAATTAAAGGGTGGTATTCACCATGCCTGGCCTAATGGTATTTTAAATGTAGTTAGTATTGATGGCTTGTTGTGTTAGCAGTGCGAACATTTAATCCCTGCACTCTGGAGGCAGAGGCAGTGGATCTGAATCCTATGCCAGCATGGTCTACAGTGTGAGTTTTAGGACAGAAACCACAGAGAAACTGTGTTCTAAAAAACCAATATAATCCAAGACAATAGTCTGATATTTGCAAGTGTGGAGAGAGATAAAAAGGAGAGAGAGGAAGAGAAAATTTGTGTTTGGTTGGCTGCCCTAAAACTGTGGAGGCCTGAGATGAGAAGCGTGCACCATACCTGACAATGGTTAAGTGAAGTAGGCAGGGCAATGCCTAGATGTCTGGAGGAAGAGAGTCCTAATTCAGAGCTCAGACAGGACTCTATCATCATAATGGATACTGTATGGAGACTTTGTGTGCCTCAAAACACTGAGATACAGGGCAGGGGCTTTAGCAGGACCTTAGGATGAATTGAACTTAGTTTGTTTAATGAAGTTTCAGAGTTGTCTCTACCTATGACACTGGATAATGGGAACAGGGACAGTGGAGGGCTTAGGATAATTTTGAGCCCTCTGAGTCTAAGGATCCACAAAAGGTAGCTTCTTATGTCATTGTCAGACTGTGGGATGGGGTAACTAAGTGTAGTAGTCACATCTTTTTTCCTGCTGTCTAGAGGCAGAGACCCATTGATGCCTGATTTGTAGGCTAGTCAAAGCAACACAGTAAGTCCCTTGCCTGTCTCAATATAAAGGTGTGGGGAGAGATATTTTGGTAGTTTGTGCCTTCAATCAGGACTTGAGGAGACACAGTTATGATCCAGTGTTCACCCTGGATATGGTAGTTGGAGGTTGGGAGAATCTGAGACCCAATATGTAGAACAAGGTCTGACAGAGACTAGTCTCCACTTGTTTGTGAAACAGTTTCTTGTTCCCAATCTGGCCTCACAATGTCCATGTACAATTGAATAGCTCTGCCTTCTCTTGAGATCTGTAAGGGTGGATATGGACTGCTGGTTCCAGATACCTACATAATTTATTGCCATGAAGGACAAGAACTCTAACTCCGAGTTCCAACTGTCAAGTTGTGAGCTCAGACCTCTATCTTTTTCCTTCCACAGACTGCATCCACATGTGACATCTTGTAAGTATGGGACTCTGTCAGTGATTGTCAGTAAAGGTAGAGGGGTGTGTGTGTTCATATCCTGCCCTGGATAAGAGGAAAGACACCTAAATCATCTCATTTGCTGAAACCTTAGCCTCTCTCACCTTACCCAATGTCATTATAGTCAGTTCTGAAAGGGATGCTAATCCCCAATGTTTCAAAGCTGGGTGGTTGGGAGGAGGAGTCAAAGGTGAAGTGTCACACTGGGACCTCCCTAGTGAGCTGCAGACCATTCTGCCTGAGGAACCTGGCACACTTACTGCCATGAAGACCCCAGAACTCAGGTCTCAAATCCAGACCCCAGGTGTTCCCTGTAATCCCAGGACGGATCTGTACCCCATATCCAATATGGGGGGCTTATCACCTGAGAGACTAAATGTCTTGGTAAGCAGGAATCCTATTTGTTGACACTCTGATGCCATCACTGTCTTCCCTTGCCTGTTTGTCTTGACTAGAAACTGCCCCAAAGGATTTAGATGCTGTGACAGTGGATGCTGTCTGGAAAGAAAAGTCTGGAATCCTGAAAAAGATTTCTTAAGGTAAGCCCAGGGTCACTATTTCACAGCATCATTTACTCAGTGCTGGGTCCTCCAGAATCAGGGTGGGTTGGGTGACAGAGGAGGTATGGCAAGGAAGCAAGAGCTAGACACTTAGGACAAAACCACCTTTCATCTCCCTAGGATTCCATTCAGCATCTTAATGGTCATACTTCCCGTCTTGTGGATCTGTTTCTTAGTATGGCACTACTGTCACACAAACAGAGAACCACAGCATGACACCGGATCAGCAGACCACATGACACCTCCAGAACAGCCCTCCATTACTCCCATAGAGAACATATGGGTCACCTCCTTGGATCCTCCTCCTCCCTACCATCAGGTGGGTCTTTCATTCCCAATACCTAATCTGTTTTATACCTGGCTATCCAACCTGTTGAAATAGTACATTGAAGGCCAGGGCACAATGGGTAGGGAAAAGCTTGGCCAACCATATTTTCCATTCTATACCCAGACCCCGGATAGAACAAGTACCCCTCTTCTCCTACAGGTTGTTCTGGAGCCAAGTCCTACAGAATCTCCTCCACCCTACAGCCTCAGGCTGAAGGGCCATACTGGACAGATGGGATGGAATGGCTATGCAACCATTTGATCTACCTCACACACAAACATCTTGGATCAAGCTCATCACTCTAGAAAGAATGCCTATCCCTTCATGTCTCATGATCTTTGATATAATTTATTATTTTTATATACCACCATCCCCTCCCCTTTTCTCATAAGATAAGCTGAATCAATAATTTCTGTCCCACATATAAGGCTGTTGAGATTTTCAGATTTGGGGGTTTCAGAGTGGATGTAAAAGGATCATTGGATCTGGACTGCAATCTTGACTGGACAGCTGGCTCTGCCATTCTACAAAGAACTTGTGTACCTCGAAGGAATGAAAGATGGGACTGCTCAGAATCTGAGCCATCTTCCAACTACAGCCAAGCAGAGAGGACATCAATGTACCTCTACAACAATGCAGAAAACACAGGTCCTGGATTTCAAGGATGCTGTTGAGTGGTGATGGAGACAAGTTCAAAGGCTAAGGACCACTTCCAGCTCCTTCCAATGGTGACTGGCTGCACTGACCCCTGCCTGACTGAGCATCCAAGATGTGAATGAATGTTTAGACTTCTCTTTCATGGGATCTTGGGGACACTAAGAAATAAACTAGAAAGTTTCTACAATTCTCTTCTTGTGACCTGCTTTCCTCTAGACCACAAGCTGATTGATCAGGGACTCTTAAGCAGATAGAAGGCAGAAAGACTTGGGGGAAGGTAAGGTGGGGAGAAAGCCTGGAGGAGCAGGCATGAGTAACCTGTGTGGAGTAAGGTCTCTTAAACACTTCGACATTCCTCCACAGAAAACCCCTAGACTGAGAGGAGAGGCAGACCTCACCTTTATCTTCCAACTAAGCTGGGGTTCCAGACATTATAGCTCAACCCACCCAAAGTTAACACCTGTTGGAAAGATGGTTTTGGCCTGTGGCTGAGGAACTGAGTTGATCTTGGAGCTTGAACTGTCCAGACAGGGGGGGAGAAAGTAAAGATAATTCCAGGGACCAATGCCTTGACACCTTCCTTATTTCTTTCTTTACTATGTGTGCTGCAGAGAACTGAAGTCAGACATTTACTTTAGACAGACTACACTATCTAAACTCACTGCTTAGGTGCACAGATAGGCCAGGTTGTTTATCCTGGACTCCCTCTGTAGACCAGGCTAGCTTCACATTAAGTATCCTCAATAACACTCATCCTGGGTCACCAGAGAACATGTCTGCACTGTGATTGGAACTGCATTTGGTCTCTGAGGGAGAGCAGTGGATGCTGACAAGATGGTGCTCTGCAGGGAAAGGGAGTCATGATGGAGGGAGGGGGCACACAGGGGTTGTGTTGATGTTGGTGGTTTTCAAAAGAAAAGGCCTAGAACTGGCCATTGTCCTGTAGGAAGAGGTCACCTCAGCCTGCTTTTTCACCCATCTGACATTGAAGATGCTTTAGGGCTTTTAATTCAGTTGTACACCCTGAAGAAAGAGGAATTTCTGTAGTTCAGTGGCTGAAATATTATATTTAAAATGTACATCCATTGGTGTTTTGTGAGAATGTCAGTTCCAATAGAACTGGTATTACAGACAGTCATGAGCTGCCATGTGGGGGTTGGGAATTGAACCTTGGTCCTGAAGATCAGCCATGTTCTTAACCACTGATCCATCTGTCCAGTCCCCTGAGTGAGTCTATACTCACTCTGCATAGTCACTACTGTGGGTGAGAGTGAAGATGTGTCCTATGTTCAGAGGTGACCTTGCTCTGTCCTTCCCACCAATGTTTATAAAGTCACGGCTGTATGATTCCTGTTCTGGGCATCCAGGATGAGACCAGGTACAGTGCCACTTCTAAGGAGAAGCCTGTAGAGCCCCACATTCCAAAGCTCACAAAGATGCAGATGCCCATCTTCTGGGGCACTAGACTGGGTGGAGATTGGGCAACTCAAACTCATGAATGAATGATAAAAGACAGTGGGGGGAGGAGAAGTAGGAAGTTGGGGGAGGGGTGTTACATGTTAATGAGATCTGCCTCCAAGAGTTTGTGCAGATACTCCCAGCTTGGCTGGCACCCAGGAGCAGCTCTTGAGCTGGGAACTAGGTATTCTTATTAGTTCCCCAAGGATGTTGGAGACACAGACAGGAGAGTTAAGGGAGCAGCTACATAGACAGAGGAGGAAGGACCTGCAGTATCTGTATAGGGGGAGAGGACAGCAGCAGGAAGGACAGAGATCCAGGGCCCCTGCTAGTTTCTTCTTGTTCCAAATACCACCAGGTCTGTTTTCCCATTTGCGAAAGAAAAAGAAAAGCCCCTTCTGAAGTCTCTGCTGGATTATAACTCCCCCCCACCCTCCCTCTGCCGCCCTTAAGGTATTCAAGACATGATTTTTTTTATACAGCCCTTGGTATCCTGAAACTCACTCTGTACACCAGGCTAGTCTCAACTCAGACATCACCTGCCTCTGCATTTCGAATGTTGGGATTAAAGGTGTGCACAACCAGGCCATTTTATGAAGGTCTCGGTGGGAAGATGTGACAATCTGTTTAAGACCAGCAGCTTTTCCTGGGTCCCTTGACTTGAGTCAACATGACACAATGTAGAATCATGAGAGAGGCCAGGCCTGTTCTCTTTGAGGAAGTAACACTGAAGTAAGTGTAGAAGAGGAGAAACAGAATGTGCCCTGCAAAAAGCAGGGGCCACAGGCCAGCATTTGCAAAGACCCAGAGTTGCCTGGCCTCAGCAAAACAGATTCCTTATCAAATGGTGTTCTTCCTCAGTTCTGAGAGCCAGAGGTGTCACATGAAGATCTTGTCCTGGTTGCTTCTGTCAGAGGCTCTGGGAGAGTCATGCCATATCTTTAGTGACTTTTGGTGGTAACCAGCGATGCTTGGTATCCCTGAGCTGGGAACTGTCCTCAAACCTGCTCAGGCAACCAGCCACACAGACAGAGCTAGCAAGCCTGTGAATGTTTCATACCTGCTATTCTTTCTCTCTGCTGTTTTTATTCCCTTGTTTCTTCTTGTTCCTTTTTTGTTAAAGGGTTTATTCAGTTTACACTTCCACATTGCTGTTCATCAACAAAGGAAGTCAGGGCTGGAACTCAAGCAGGTCAGGAAGCAGGAACTGAAGCTGAGGCCATGGACAAATGTTACTTACAGGCTGCTTCAACTGCCCTGCTCAGACTGCTTTCTTATACAACCCAGGCCAGCGGCACCTTGATGGTACCACCCACAATGAGCTGGGCCCTACCCTTTTGATCATAGTTTTAAAAATGCCTTACAGCCAGATCACATGGAGACATTTCCTCAAAGGAGGCTCTTTTCTCTGTGATAATTCCCATTTGTGTCATGTTCACACACAAAACCAGCCAATGCAACCCATTTCTTTATTTTATGCATATAAGAACATTTTAGCTGTCTTCAGACACACCAAAAGACGGCATCATATCCCATTACAGATGGTTGTGAGCCACCATGTAGTTCCTGGATATTGATCTCAGGACTTCTGGTAGATGAGTTGGTGCTCTTAACTGCTGAGCCACCTCTCCAGCCCCTTCTCTCTGCTCTTGGCTGGGAATGGGAGCAGCTGCTCCACAGCTCCTGCTACTGTAACCCCCCTGCCTGGTGAACTCTGAGACTGAGCTGTAAGCAGGACAAACTCCTTTGTCCTCCAGGTTGCTTTGTGTGGGATGATTATCACTGCAGTGAAGCTGTGCACGTGTGTGCTATGCATGTGCATGTCTACTGGAGGTTACGTGTGAGGTCAGAGGCTGTGGAGTGCTCTCTTCTCTTCTATCTGAATATATATACATTTATTTATTTATTCATTCATTCATTCATTTATTTAGACACTTACATATTTGGGACAGGGACTCTTATTCAACCCAGAGTTCACAAAAATTTCAGATAATCTGGTTGTACAGCAAATCTCTGGGATTACCAACCAGCAATGGGTTAATAAATTTATGTGACCATAATCAGCTTGTTACAAGGGTCCTGGTAATCTAAATGAAGGTCCCTGGAATTGAGGCAGAAGCACTTTCCCCTAAGCGGTCTCTGCTGGGCCCTGATCACCTGAGGAGCTGGTGCTTGACCCTGCTATCTCAGTCCTTCCTGTCAGACTGAATAGTGGAACCACAGGCAAGTGAAGATGTGTCTGTCACCAGCTGGACTGTTGTCCTGTCTTCTGACTTCCTGTGACTTTGGAACTTTTAACATTAATAGATTTTTAAAATGCTTTATTATCATTCCAATAATTATAATTTCTGTATGGGTGTTCTGACTGCTCACATGTATTTGCACCATATGCCTGTGGTCCAGAGATGCTAGAAGGCCATCTTGTTCCCCTGGAATTGGAGTGTCTTAGTCAGGGTTTCTATTCCTGTACAAACATCATGACCAAGAAGCAAGTTGGGGAGGAAAAGGTGTATTCAGCTTACACTTCCATATTGCTGTTCATCACCAATGGTATTCAGGACTAGAACCCAAGTAGGTCAAAAACCAGGAACTGATGTAGAGGCCATGGAGGGAGGGATGTTACTTATTGGCTTGCTTCCTCTGGCTTGCTCAGCCTGGTTTCTTGTAAAAACCCAGGTCTATCAGCTCAGGGATTGTACCACACACAATGGGCTGGGCCCTCCCCTTGAAGACTATTTTAGAAAATGCCTTACAGCTGGATCTCATGGAGGCATTTCCTCAACTGTGGCTCCTTTCTCTGTGATAACTCCAGCTTGTGTCAAGTTGACACAATACCAGCCAGTACATGGAGTTACAGATGGTCAGGAACTGTAGGTCAGTGCTGGAAATTGAACCATGACTCTCTGAAGGACATCCAGTGCTGTTGACTGCAGAGCCATCCTTCCAGCACCTAGAAGTTTGTCTTTAACAGCTCTGCTTTCTGCTGCTGGGCTCAGGAACTTTTCCTGCTGGCAAACACCATTGGAGTGAACTCAGATATTGGCCCTCTCTGCCAGGAATAAGTTTTATTTAAACTGAAGGAATTTTGGGGTCCCAGCAAGAATTAGTAGCCGGGTCACTGCAGAGATGAAGGAAAGATAATGGAGTTATGTTCATACTGCTGGATGGGCACGTGACTCCTGCTCACATGAGGGATGAATGTAGGAGGGAAAAGGACAACCTCTGAGATGGTGGCACTGCACCACTGTGATGTTGGAACACACACACTCACACACACACACACACAGAGAGAGAGAGAGAGAGAGAGAGAGATAGAGAGAGAGAGAGAGAGAGAGAGAGAGAGAGGCACACACTCCCACTTTGTAGCCCAAGATAGTCCTAAACTCATGTCATCTTGTCTTAGCCTCCTGAGAGCTGAAATCACAAGGATTCGCCATTATACCCTTCTCTTTCCTCTTAACCTGCAGTGGGGATAGAAACAGGAGAAAGACAGAGGGGCCCAAATGGGTGCCTTTCCAGGTGAGAAGACACTGAAATTGGAAAATAGATCCTGGGGAAAAGGTGAGGATTGGAGAGTCCATCAGTATGACAGAGAAGAAGGAACAGGAATCAGGGAAGGTCTTCAAAAAGCCACCATTTCCCAGTAGCCATGTCAGAGGAGAGATAACCACGAGATGTGAGATTCACCTGGAACTTTCATCAGAACCTTAAAAGGGGACCTTCCTCTGTCCCCAGACCAGACAGGGACTAAGCCACTATCTCATTGTGCCCTTTCCTGAGCTCGGCTATCACATGTCTCTCTTCAACCCTTCCAATTAGATAACATGTATCCACCTGTCATCCTGCATATTTGCAAGGGGCCCCAGAAATCTCAAGTCAAGTTCCAGGTACCTGTGCACACCTGGCACTGTCCGATGCTGCCACCTGGTGGCCCTGATCTGACCACCTGAGTCCTTCCATGAATCCCACCTGGCCTGCTCATCCCCTTGGGGGTCACCAACATTTTGGCCACAATGGACATTTTTCAACATTTCATGCTCCTTAGCCAGAACAGAACTATAGCAGCTTCTCTATCACAAAGTTGCACAACAGAGGGGACACCAATATTCCAGTACTGTAGGGAATGCTGTCCCAAAGTGTTTCCCCGCAACTCAGGGTCTTGGACAAAGCACAAAGCAATAGGACCAGTTATGTGACACACACCACATTATCCTTCTTGTGCCTGGACCTGCCTTTCCCACAGTGTCTGCCTCCCTCCTTTGCAGGCCTCTATTGCTCAGGCCAAGGACAGCACCCCTCCAGTGAGGAGCTAATCTTTCAAATTTTATATATTTATTTTGATTTTTTGAGACCGGATTTTCTGAGAAGCCTTGGTTGTCCTGGATCTCGTTTGTAGGCTAAGATGGCTTTGAAGTCAAAGATCTGTCTCCTTCTACCTCCTAAGATCTGAGATAAGAGCTGCGTGTAACCACCACTTTATTTGAATTTAAAAATATTTTTTCTCTTATTTATTTTTTATAATTTTACTTATTTATTTATTTTAAGTGCACTGTAGCTGTCTTCCAGCACATCAGAAGTGGGCATCAGTTCCCATTACAGATGGTAGTGAGCCACCATGTATTTGCTGAGAATTGAACTCAGAACCTCTGGAAAAGCAGTCAGTGCTCTTAACCACTGAGCAATCTCTCCAGCCCTCTTAAATTTTTATTTTTAGGGTATATTATTTCAGATGGTGAAAGTAGACATGTTTAATCCCAGTACTCTGGATGCAGAGGGAGGTGGATCTCTTTAGTGGAAGATCTCATAAGCAAGGTGTGAGAAACCCTATCTTGAAAAACTAAAACAATAACAAAAGATATAAAAAGATTTTAATTACATTTATTCCTATAAGCTCTCTGTTTCTGTTTCTTTGTGTTTGTATGGCAGAAGTGTGTGTGTATGTGTGTGTGTGTGTGTGTTTACAGGCACCTGAATGGAGTTGACTATCTCCTTTCACTGTGAGTGTCCCGAGATCAAATTCAGGTTTTCAAAGCCAGGTGTGCTGACACACACCTTTAATCACTACTTACAACAGACAGAGGCTCAGGGATCTCAGGAGTTAGAGGAGAGCCTGGTCTTTGTAGTTCCAGGATAGCCACGGATATGTATAGAGACCCTGCCTCCAAAAACAAAATCAACAAAGAAAACAAAACAAAATTCAGATTTTCAGACCTGAATGTGGTAGTAAATGCATTTACACACCAAATCATCTTATGCCATATTGCTAAGGTTTGCTTTGGTTTAAGGTGTATTCATTTCATTGTTATGTATATGAACATTTATAACATAGATGTATGTGCACCATATGCATGCCTTCTGCCCTCACAGTTCAGCAGAAGGTATCGTCTAAAGCATGAGATTCAGATGCTTAGGCGCCATTTGTTTTTAGATGCTGGAAACCTGAATCCAGGTCAAAGGACATCTGCTCTTAACATCTGAGTCATCTCAGACTGCTCCCCCTGAGTCCTCCACAGGGTTTCTATGTATAGAATTGCTGTTGGAGAACTCATTCAGTAGACCAGGCTATCATTAGTGATACACTCTGTCATGTGAGTGCTGGGATTAAAGGCTCGTACTAACACTACCTGGATTTGTTGATAAACTGATCCATGGCTCTCCCAGATCTCACTATATCATACTAGCTTTGAACTCACAGAGATGAGCCTCCTCCATTATGGGATTAAAGGTGGTGTCACCACGCCCTGCTCTAGCCTCTATTTAAGCACAGCCCAGCAGAGGGACTTCCAGAGTGCTCCACTACATCCAACTTACAACACTGGTGAATCCATTTCTCCTATCATCCCAATTCCCAACTCCTCAAACTCAAGCAAGCCCAGCTCCTCCTTCATCTCTTCCCTGAGCTCCAGTTTGGTTTGAAGTCCTGGTCCACCCAAACTCCTAGTGATAACTGTCCCCTGTTCTAAGGCTGGACTCCTTAGGTGGAGAGGAGTTGGAAAGGTCTTGCCCTGTCACTCCCTCCTTACAAGCAGAAACTCACAGGCCCCCTAACCAGGATGCAGGACTCCAGGTTCCTGGGTATCATCACCCTGATCTTTGGTCTGCTTTTCACTCTCCAAGGTGTAAGTGCCAACCAGGTAAGCAAGACTTCTGTGACTTTTGAAGGATCATATGGGGTAGAGGCTTGGCTCAGAGTCCAGCCCCTGCCTTACCTTGTCAGGAATTCCCTCATACAATTGGTAACTATGTTTTGTGTTTGGGGAAAGTGGAGGTTGGGATCTCAGGGAGGCCCTCTGGAAACCTGGGTCCCTACTCTTGGCAGGTTGTATTGTTAACTTGAACTTGCCCCAACTACAACCCTAAATAGGTTCTTTGGCCCACGGTTTTCTTCTTGGCTTCTCTATTATACTCCGAGTCATCTGAGCAACCTGAGGTCTTTTTTGTCTGGGTTAGGTGTCTGTCTATGTAAATGCTGGCATGACTGGTGACCTTGGCGTGTAGTTTAGTAGCTCTCTCTGGGACTTGTTTGTCTATCAGGGATGTTCAGTTTCACTCACCTCTCTGATTGGTGTAAATTTGATCTCAGAGTAGACCTGTCTGCCTGGGCTGGGAAGCCTCAGGCTATGATCTCAGGGAGGCAGAATTTGAGCTTTTGTTCATATTCAAACTCTAAGTGTCCCAGGATGATAGATTTTCCTGAGAAGTGGCCAGAACAAGCCTTTTAAACATACAACATTCTGTTCTGTTTTCAAAACTGGGATTCTCCAGCTCTGGAATTTTAGAACTGTGTAGTCCAGGCTGGCCTCAACTTAGAGATCAGATTGTCTCTGCCTCCTGAGTACTGGGATTAACTTGAAGTTGTGGTAGAGAATCTGCTAGGGAGAGGGGCAGGATATGTGAAGTCCCAAGTCTGATCCTGAGACCAGTGTCACTGTCTTTTTGGAACCTGTAGTTCTCCATCTGAGGCCACATTGAGTGCACCCAGGTTCAAACACTTCACATATGGGATGTCTGCATTTTTTGTTGAACCTTGTCTGCAGCTCCAAGTGTGGGCATTGCCAATACACACAGTCAGAACTAAAAATTTCATGTTTACCAAAATCCAGGCTTCCAGATGTATTGATTAGACTCCCTGGTAAATATAGGAAAGGGAATAATCATGGTCCAATTTGTCAAACGGGCCAAGATTTTTTGACAAAGAGTCTTTTTGTGTAGATTAATTTGATTTTGAATTCAACAGAAATATGATTGGTACCTCAGCATTGAAATTCAACGTTGGTATCCACCATGTCTGGTAAAAGCTTCTTAACGGTAGTTAGAATAGCAGCACAGTGGTGTGAGTAGTACACACCTTTAATCCCTGCACTCTTGAGTCACAGGCAGCAAATTTGAGTTCTAGGGCAGCCTTTTCTACAGAGTCAGTTCCAGCACAGTCCAGGAACACAGAGAAACCTTGTCTTTAAAAATCATTATAATCCAAAACATGAGTGTTATATTTCTAACAGGAGAGGCCAAACTCAGAGCTCAGACAGGACTCTATCAACATGATGGATTGTGTATGGAGACCTTCTTTTCCTAAAAACAATGAAGGAAATATGGCAGAGGCTTACAGCAGGCACCTGAGGATGGATAGGACCAGAGTCTATTTAGTGACATCCCAGAGTTTAATTTTGCTATGACACTGGATCGTGGGTGTAGAGACAATGAGGCACTTGGAATGATTTTGGGGGACCTCAGAAACTAAAAATCCACTAATGATGGCTTTTTAGACCATTCACCAGTTGTGTGTATGGGTACCCAAGGATAGTGGCTCAACACTTTAATGCTGTTCTCAGGAGGCAGAGACAGGTTTATCTCAGATTTGTAGGTTAGGCAGAAAAACACAGTAAGACTTTTGCCTGTCTCAATAAATAAAATGGAGAAATAGGATATTTCTTGGCAACTTGTGCCTTTAATCCCAAGATTGGGGTGGGTGGCACAGTTAGGATCCAGTGTTGACCCTGCGTATGGTAGTTGGAGGTAGAAAGAATCTGAGACCCACTGTCTGGAACAAGATCTGAGCAGAGACTAGCCTCCAGTTGTTGGTGAGACAGAGTTTCCTGTTCCCAATCTGGCCTCACACTGCCCATGTACCCTTGAATAGCTCTGCCTTCTCTGAGATCTGTAAGGATGGACATAGACCACTGGTTTATTCTCACCTACCTGATTATTGCTATGCTGGACAAGTGCTCTACTTCCTGAGACCCAGCTCCCAAACTGTGAGCTCTGACCTCTGTCTTTTTCCTTCCACAGACTGTATCCACATGTGATGTCTTGTAAGTATGGGACTCTGTCAGTGATCCAGGTAAAGGCAGGGGGATGGGTGTGTGTACAGATTCTGCCCTGAAAAGGGAAAGACACCTAAATCCTCACACTTGCTGAAACCGTAGCCTCTCTCACCTTACCCAACCTCATGATTGTCATGTCTGTAACTGATGCTAATCCCCAGTGATTCATAGCTGGGTGGTTGGGGGAGAGGTCAATTGAGCAAAGTCACACTGGGGCCTCCCTTGTAAGATTCCCAACAGACCATTCTGCCTGAGGAACATGGCACACTTACTGCCATGAAGATGTCTGAACTCAGGTCTCAAGTCCAGACCCCAATTCCTCCCAGTGAATCCAGGATGGATCTGTACCCACATCCACTATGGGGGGCTTGCAACCTGAGAGACTAAATGTCTCAGTAAGTAGGGACCCTTTGTGTTGACACTCTGATGCCATCAGTGTCTCCCCATGCATGTTTGTCCTGAATAGAAACTGCCCCAAAGGATTCAGATGCTGTGACAGTGGATGCTGTCTGGAAAGAAAGGTCTGGCATCCTAAAACTGACACCTTCAGGTAAACACACAATCACCAGCTCTGGGCATCTTTCAGTGAGGGCTGGCCAGGTCCACCAGATACAGGGTGGGGTGGATGATGGAGGAGGTATGGCAGGGAGCATGACCTAGACACTTAAGACAACACCATCCTCCACCTCCCTAGGCTCCTGTGTATCATCTTGTGGGTCCTGGTCCTTTTCGTATTCATCTGTGCCTTTGTGAGGCACTTTTGTCATGCCTGCAGAGAACTACAGCATGACATCAGATCAGCAGACGATCAGACACCTCCAGAACCGCCCTCCATTGCTCCCCTAGAGAGCATTAGGGTCACCTCCTGGGATCCTCCTCCTCCCTACAGTCAGGTGGGTCTATCATTCCCAATACCTAATGTGTATCTTAGCAGGCTGTCCATCCTGTTCAAATAATGGATTGGAGGCCAGGGGGTAATGGATTAAGAAGATCTTGGCCAATCATATTTGTCATTCTTTACCTAGACCCTAAGTAAAGCAAATACCCCTTTTCTCCTACAGGTTGTTCTGGAACCAACTCTTACAGAACCCCCTCCTCCCTACAGTCTCAGGTCCAAGGGCCCTGCTGGCCAGATGGGATGGAATGGCTATGCAACCATTTGAGCTGCCTAACACACAAACCTCTTGAATCAAGCCCAGAATCCTGGAAGGAATGCCTATCCCATTTATTGTTTTTATATAACACTGTTGCCTCTCCTTTTGTTGTGGTATAAGCTGGATCCATAATCTCTGTCCCACATTAAAGGCTGCTGAGATTTTTCAGATTTGGGGGTTCCAAAGTGGATGTATAAGGATCATTGCTAGTGGACTACCAATCTTGACTGGACAGCTGGCTCTGTCATTCTACAGAAGAACTTATGTGCCTGGAAGAGTTGGAAGATGGGACTGCTCAGACTCTGAGCCATCTTCCAACCATAGCCGAGCAGAGAGGACATCACTGTACCTCTACAGCAATGCAGAAAACACAGGTCCTGGGTTTCGAGGCTGCTGCTGAGTGGTGATGGAGACAAGTTCAGAGGCTAAGGACCACTTCCAGCTCCTTCCAATGGTGACTGGCTGCACTGACCCCTGCCTGACTGAGCATCCAAGATGGGAATGAATGCTTAGACTGTTTCATGGGATCCTGGGGACACTAAGAAATAAACGAGAAAGTTTCTACAATCCTCTCCTTGTCTTGTGACCTGCTTTCCTCTAGACCACAACCTGATTGATCAGGGACTCTTAAGCAGATACAAGGCAGAAAGACTTTTGGGGGAAGGTAAGGTGGGGAGAAAGCCTGGAGGAGCAGGCATGAGTAACCTGTGTGGAGTAAGGCCTCTTAAACACTTCGACATTCCTCCACAGAAAACCCCTGGACTGAGAGGAGAGGCAGACCTCACCTTTATCTTCCAACTAAGCTGGAGTTCCAGACATTATAGCTCAACCCACCCAAAGTTAACACCTGTTGGGAAGATGGTTTTGGCCTGTGGCTGAGGAACTTAGTTGATCTTGGAGCTTGAACTGTCAAGACATGGTGGGAGAAAGTAAAGAAAATCCCAGAGGCCAATGCCTTCACACCTTCCTTATTTCTTTCTTTACTATGTGTGCTGCAGAGAACTGAAGTCAGACATTTACTTTAGACAGAATACACTATCTAAACTCACTGTTTCTCTGCACAGATAGGCCAGGTTGTTTATCCTGGACTCCCTCTGTAGACCAGGCTAGCTTCAAATTCAGGATCCTCAATAAATCCTCAATAATACTCATCCCTGGGCCACCAGAGAACATGTCTGCACTGTGATTGGAACTGCATTTGGTCTCTGAGGGAGAGCAGTGGATGCTGACAGGATGGTGCTCTGCAGGGAAAGGGAGTCATGATGGAGGGAGCGTAGAACACAGGGGTGTGTTGATGTTGGTGGCTTTCAAAAGAAAAGGCCTAGAACTGGCCATTGTCCTGTAGGAAGAGGTCACCTCAGCCTGCTTTTTCACCCATCTGACATTGAAGATGCTTTAGGGCTTTTAATTCAGTTGTACACCCTGAAGAAAGAGGAATTTCTGAAGTTCAGTGGCTGAAATATTATATTTAAAATGTACATCCATTGGTGTTTTGTGAGAATGTCAGTTCCAATAGAACTGGTGTCTAGACAGTCATGAGCTGCCATGTGGGGGTTGGGAATTGAACCTTGGTCCTGAAGATCAGCCATGTTCTTAACCACTGATCCATCTGTCCAGTCCCCTGAGTGAGTCTATACCCACTCTGCATAGTCACTACTGTGGGTGAGAGTGAAGATGTGTCCTATGTTCAGAGGTGACCTTGCTCTGTCCTTCCCACCAATGTTTATAAAGTCACAGCTGTATGATTCCTGTTCTGGGACCCAGGATGAGACCAGGTACAGTGCCACTTCTAAGGAGAAACCTGCAGAGAGGCCCACACTCCAAAGCTCACAAAGATGCAGATGCCCATCTTTAGGGCACTGAACTGGGTGGGGAGTGAAATGAGGTCCACATCCATTGACCAGTGGGAGCTTGTTATATAAGACATGCACCTAATCTGGACACTCATTTCCTAAGGATGAAGATGTGTATGCCAACCTACACCCCAACCTACATAGTCTCCGTCCTATTGGGAGGAAAATGCAAGTTTTGTAACATGTACTTACTTTTTACATTTTTATAAATGTGTTTTCTTAGTCAGGGTTTCTATTTATGCACAAACATCATGAACAAGAAGCAAGCTGTGGGGGGAGGGTTTATTCAGCTTACACTCCCACATTGCTGTTCATCACCAGAGGAAGTCAGAACTGGAATGTAAGCAGGTCAGGAAGCAGGAGCTGATGCAGAGGCCATGGAGGGATGTTACTTACTGGCTTGCTTTTCCTGCCTTGCTCAGCCTGCTTTCTTATAGAACCCAAGAACATCAGCCCAGAGATGGCACCACCCACAATGGGCTGAGCCCTCCCCCCTTGATCACTAGTTGAGAAAATGCCCTACAGCTGGATCTCATGGAGGCATTTCCTCAAGGGAGCCTCTTTTCTCTGAGATTACTCCAGCTTGTGTCAAGTTGACACAAAATTAGTCAGTACATGTGTGTATGTGTGTTTGTTTCTCTGTGTGTCTATTAAGATCTAAAAGAGCCAGGTGCTGTAGTATTGTCCCAAGGGAGTCAGGACTCTGACGCAGGAAGATTTCATTTCTGAGTCTAGCCTGTGTTACAATGAGTTAGAGCCTATGTAAGAGAGGGTAGCCAAGAACAGCTCATTAGTAGAAATTTTGACTACCATGTGCAAGACCAGGAGTTATTTCGCCAGTCACGGCCTCAACAATTCTACACAGGGATGGGAGCTACAGGGAACAGTGAGCAGGAGCTTACTGAGAGGATGTGTTGTAAACGAACTCTTCTCAGACACAGTTCTCTGTGTAACCCTGGCTGTCCTGGACTCTGTCTGTAGACCAGGCTGGCTTCACACTCAGATCAACCTGCCTCTTCCTCCCAATTGCTGAGATTAAAAGTATGCCCCACCACTGACCAGTCTAAGATTTTATTTTTAATCTCTATTAGAGTTTTGCCTGGGTATGTATCTGTGTGCATGCAGTAACCTAGGAGGATGAAGCATGCCACCTTTTGGGTACTGGGAATTGATCCTATGGTCTATGCAAGAGTGGCCAATGTTCCAAATGCTAATCCATCTATCTCTCTAGCCCAAACTTTTTATTTTGTATGCTTTAGCATTGCTTGAAGTTTTTTCCTAATGAACAAGCCTTGCTTTTGTAGATTTGGTGGATGTGTTTACAGAATTTGTTTATAGGCAGATGTAGTTTATGAAGGGGTGTGGGTACAGCTCTCTGTCAGAGTGTTTTACATGTTAAGACTCTGGCTTCAAACAGCACTGGAAAAAGCATACTAAGTGAAATTTCATCAATGAGACTTGGTATACTGTTCAGCCCTGTCATAGGGACAGACAAGACTGGTAGGTGGCACAGGTATGACATGGATACCAAGCTGGGGAACAAGTAAGTAACATATATGGATAGGACTGGATATGTGTGGACAGAAGGAGAAACATTGAGGTCTGTGTTCTCAGCCTCTGAGACCCCTGAGCTCTGGGTGGAGCAGATGAGAAACTGACGACACCCTGGTTAGCTGGGGTCTGGATGAACTGTTTGCCAATGGCTGAGAAATCATCCTTTATGGAGATCGAGCAACTCAAACTCATGAATAAATGAAAAAGACAATGGGGGAATGAAGGAGAGAGAGAGAGAGAGAGAGAGAGAGACAGAGAGACAGAGAGACAGAGAGACAGAGAGACAGAGAGACAGAGAGACAGAGAGACAGAGAGAGAGTGTGTGTGTGTTGTGAATGAGATCAGCCTCCAAGTTGTTTTTCAGAAACTAGCAGCCTGGTTGACTTCTTGGAGCAGCCCTTTGAACTGTGAATGGAATCTCAATAGGAGCCAGTAAGCTACACCCCACCATGGCCTCTGCATCTGATCCTGCCTCCAGGTTCATACCATATTTGAGACTCTGTCTTGACTTCCTTCAGCGATAGACTATACTGTATGGATGTCAATCAAATAAACCTTTTCCTCCCAACTTTGGTCATGGTATTCCATCATAGCAATAGTAAACCTAAGCAGCATCTCCTAACCTCCACCTCCCACTGTGAACACCATCTGCTGCTGTGGTCCAGGTGTGTTAACCTCCACACTGGCCATTCTCCTGGACCTCCAGACCCCAATCTTCATGCCTTCCAAGTCACCTTGTTTACCTCATTGTGACTACAACTGTCTTACATCTGAATTCTACCTGACTCTTCATCTATCCTGCTCATGTAGGAAGATTCCAGACCCTTATTGAACTGGTCTCTGGCCAAAACCAGGACACCTGTGTGAGCAGACTCACTTTCAAATCCAGTCCACATGACTCCTGACACATCCTCTCCTCCAACTCACTCCAGAGTCTCTTCAGGCAACTCCTCCAGACTGGCCTTCTCCGGCCTCACAGCCCAGCCTCAAGTTTGTCTATGGAAAAAGATAGAAGCCATCTTGGCGTGATGATGCACTCCTCTGGTCCCAGCAGTTAGGAAGCAGGGGTGTGCAGATCTGAGTCTAAGATAAGACAGGACTCCACAGTGAGTTCAAGGCCAGATAGGGCTATGTATAGAAAACCCACCCTGTCTCTAAACTAAACACAATACAAAGCAAGGTGTCTCACCAAGGCATCTAACTTCTGCCCCAGCCTGCACAGACAGTGTGCACAGATTGCTGCCCTGGGACCCTGCTGGACCCTGGGTGGCTCCTTCCATTCATAACTCCCTTCCAGGACTCATTCCTGCGGTTTCCTTACTATAATGAAGGCTTGGTCTTATTATAAACTGTCCTGCCACCAACCTCTCTGAAAGCCTCAGTCCCCTGTCCTGCTGACCTACCTCCTCCTCCATCTTTTCTCCCCTCTGTTCCCACTATTCCTGGACATCATTTCCATCTGGGTCATTTGACCTCAGTTCTGCTGAAGCCACTGTCTGTTTTCTGATCTCACCTCTCATTAGCATCTGACCCACATGGCCAGTGTTCCTGCTCCAATAATGTCCCCATCCTCTGGACTGCCTTGTGATAGTGGCGGGTCCCTCCTTGAGGGAGCTTGGGTGCAGAGAGTGGACACAGTTCATAGACACAGAACAACACAGCAAGGCAGTTTTAGGAAGGGATGGGGTTCCTTCTCTGCAGTATCACAGAGGTCTCTCAGAGAGGGAGAACTGGAGCCTGGATGATGGGAAAAGCCATCTGTGTAGGCCTAGAGAAGATAGGGATGAGTTTGTGTTTCATGTCATGAAAAGATCAAATCCCCCAAGAGAAATTATGACCACAGACACTTAAGCTGAGACAGAAGCCAGACTGAGGCTGGAAGGTAGAAACCTCCTCTTAAGTCCTGCTTTCTATAAGAGGCTTGCCCTGAACCCCAAATGGGTGGGTTGGGGTGCCCAGAAAAGTGAGCACTGTGTCTATGCCAAAGAAGGATTGAACTGTGGCTAGGAATCAGCTCAGTTGTGCTTGCTTAGCACACTTGAAGCCAGAGGCTCAATCCTTAGCTGTGTGTGTGTGTGTGTGTGTGTGTGTGTGTGTGTGTGTGTTGATGGGGGAGTAGATAACCAGGCTTGGTCGGCCATACTTGTAATCCCAACACTCAGGAATCTGAGGCAGAAGAGTCTCTATGAATTCAGTGCTATCCTGGGCTATACAGTAAGTTCTAGGCCAGTGGTTCCAGTGTGGAGATCCTGTCTCAGTTTTTTAGAAAGTGTATGGTGTATGGCAGGGCAGAAACTGCAGGGGGCAGGCTGGAGTATAACAGAGGCAGAAGTCAGCTAGAGTCCTGAGCATGTCCCAGAGACAGTCAGTCCTTAGCATACCCTGGAGCGCCCTGTTGGGGACCGTGACCCTGGGATAGGGAGAGGAAGATGTGGGTCTTCTTCAGGCACAAGTAATAAGGGTAAGAAAAAGAGGGAAGGGAAAGCAGAAAACACCTCTGGTTTGTTTGTTTTTCACCTGAACAGGTTTTTGATGGCCCATCTACCTGTGAGGGGACATCGGGAAGGTCACACTGAGGAAGGGCAAGAAGAAGCCAGAGCTCACTTTTGGGCTTGAGGTTCTCCACAGTCTTCACTGGGCAGTGCTGTGTGGGGAAGTATTTCTGGAGTTCAACAGGGAAGCCTTGGCCAGAGATAAACATCCCAGATTCAACAACAGCAACAACAACAACAACAGCAACAACAACAACCAGTCTGTGGAGCTGAGAGTTATAAGCTGATGTTAAAGGATCTACTCAACTTGCTTAGGAAATAGAAGTAGAATTTGACTACAGGAGCACACAGGGGTGGGCTGGATAGTAACTGGGCTCCTTAGAAACCATAGGGACAAACAATGGGTGTGTCTGACATAATTAGTTTAGTCTCTGAGTGAAAGAATAGCCAATGGTCAGTTCAGTGAGAAAAGGGAGGCAGAGAAGCAGATAGACTGCATTTCAACAGGCAGGGGCTACAGCCTTTCCTTGATGAAGGATGAGTCCATTAAGAGGTGTCAGGGGCAGGGAAAGCGGCAGGTGGATGCACACCCTTAATCCCAGCACTCAGGAGGCAGAGGCAGGTGGATCTCTTCTATGTGGGGCCAGCCTGGACTATAGAACCAGTTCCGGGACGGCCAGGTTTACACACAGAGAGGAACCCTACAGGAGGAGCTGGGGAGGGGGACATGAACAGATACACAGGTAGCTACCAGGAAGTTAGAGCTGTCTTTTCATGGTGTCACTGGAAGCACGGTAGGATCTTATTCTTTCTTTCTTTTAAAGATTGATGACTGTTTGTTGTTGCTTTTAATTTACTTTTTCTTTTATGTTAAGTCCACTGTAGCTGTCGTCAGACACACCAGAAGAGGGCATCAGATCCCATTACAGATGAGCCACCATGTGGTTGCTGGGAATTGAACTCAAGACCTTTGGAAGAGCAGTCAGTGCTCTTAACCACTGAGCCATTTCTCCAGCCCCCTGGATCGTTTTGAAAACCAGGCATATTGTTTACACAGGTGGAGCAGAACGGTCAGGCTCTGGCCAAAGTATTATTTATGGCTAGGATCTATTGCCCAGTATAACCTGAATCATTTCCTCATGACCGGAGGCTATTACCTAACAATTTCTGTGCAGGGCTGTTTTCCTTCTTTGTATTAGTGGGAACTAGCACCGGGAATTAGAGTTTTCCTGTGTTATCTCTTATTATCTCTAAGAACTCTGAGTGATTTCTCATGGGGTTGGTGTATTAGTTCTGTAATAAAGTCACATGTGGTGTGACAAGTGCTGTGGGAGTGAGCACAGATTAGGACAAAGATAGAGCTTCAGGTCCACTGTCCCTCAGAGGTGACAGAGGAGGTGGAAGATGAGGACGTTACTGTAGAGAAAGCTAGGCAGAGTGGTTACTAGGTCAGCCCAGTCCATGGTGAGTGTCACACCTTGGCGATTGACTGTTTTGTGGACCACAGCAGTCATGAGCAGCTCATAAGAAAAGCCAGAAATGTCTTGGGGAAATGGCTCTGGAGACACCTGGTACCATCTGTAACCTTGATCCCCAGGTGAGAGGAGGGGACTGGTGGAAGCAACATGGAAATTCAAGAAAGGGGGCTGGATTCCATCCTTTATGAGAAGCAGATGCCATTGATCAGAACATGAAGGTTAGCATGAGTCTCGCTGCTGCAGGGAGTCTCAGTGCAGAGGCTCAAGGGGCTTGAGGGTTTTATGGGGCAGAAAAGGAAGGCAATTTTGGGATAGAAACTTTCCATCTGCAGATCCATTTCCATCTCCAGTCCCACTGTGGGGTGGAACACACATGCACACAAACACACATGCCCACTATGTAGCCCAAGCTAGCCTTAAGCATTGTCCTCTTGTCTTAGCCTCCTGAGCTCAAATCACAATGATTTGACATTATACCCAGTTCACCCACTCTTTCTCCCTTTCTCTGTCTCTCTTTCTTCTGCTTTCTACTTCTCTCTCTCTCTCCCTGTCCTTCTCTCCTTTCTTGCTCCCCCCCCCCCAGAGAGATAGAGAAAGTGAGAAAATAAAAATGTCATGGTTCTGTCCCAATGTCACCTCCCAACATTTGTGTGAGGAATTAGTGACAGTCACCCTCCCAGACAGGTCACTGTCCCACCCCTTCTAATTTGACCTTAGCTGTGGTGCAGAACACACACTGGACAGTAGAGGGAGCTGCTGAGCCATGCAGGGGCAACAGTGCTTGTCTCCTGCAGCCTTCATAGAGGGACACCCTGGGAGCTGCTTTGGAAAGAGGCAAGTCCCTTAATTCCTGGACACTTCCTCATGCCACAAAAGCCAGCTAATGTTTATTTGCTAGTGATGTGTGCCGGACACAGGGCAACTGGGGTTGGGGAGAGACCTTGCCTATGCCTGCCCAGCTGACCCTGGGAAGAAGTGAACTCATGTCATTCCTTCACACTCTGTGTGTTCATTTCATTTGTCTCCGACTCATCGGTCCTCCCTTTGCAAATGAATTCAGAGAGAGTTAGAGACTGCATGGCTTATGGTCACACAGCTGACCAGCCATAGGTGAGTATCTGCTGAGGTGACTCAATACTGCCCCTATAGGCAGAACCAACACTAATGCCGAGTAGTCACCCTCCTTGGAAGAGCCACAGCCCAGTGCTATTAGGTGCCGTGGATACTGAGTAGATTTAGTAGGTTGTGGAGGAGAAAGGGATGGTGGGATAAAATGCCCAGGGATGAAACAAAACACAGCCTAGCTCTTCCTCTCCAGGGTCAGCTGGGCAGGTATAGCAAGGTCTCCCTGCTCCCACCCTCAGCTGGTTGATCCTCGAAAAGAGTTACAGCCCCCCTGGCTGAGATGTAGTCACTTGAGCTGCGTGTGGGGTCTCAGAACCTACATGGTTGCAATTGTGACTCAGCCCTAATGTCCTCTGTGAATCGTCCTTCCTGGCCTCTGGACTCCAGCTGTTTTCTGAGAAGGCGTGGGTGGCCGGTTGACCTCTAGGCCCTTACAGCCAGACCCTATGAGGAATCACAGACAATCAAGTCCTTCTTCAGTGAAAAAGAGTGGATGTGGAGAAGGCATGGGGGCTTTGTCACTGTTGGGAAGCCCGGGCTGGAATTTGGTGTGGAATCTGGAGTGCCACAAAGACTTCATAAGTTCTTAGGGTCTCCCTGCCTCTGCTCCCAGCTTGCAAGAGGATATCCATGCATGCATACACATGCCACCATTTCATGGCTAGCTCACTAGGTATGGTGGGGGTGCAGTCCTAGAGTAGGCCCCTGGATTCTCTGAATAACAATAGATCCTCTGCTGGGCAGTGGTGGCTCATACCTAGCATTCAGGAGGCAGAGGCAGTGTCAGGGGCAGAGGAAGAGGCAGGTGGATCTCCGATCTCAAGGCCAACCTGGCCTCAGAGCAAGTTCTAAGACAGCCAAGGCTACACAGAGAAAGCCTGGCCCTCCCACTGAGCTCCATACCTGACTTCACCTACAGGAATGCTGGGCCTCATTCTCCATGGAGGCTGGCATGGCCTCGGGCTCTCCTCCTATGCAGGAATCCTCAGCTTCCAGTCTGATCCCTACCCTAATTGAATATAGGGACATAAGGGACAATTCGATATCTGGGGAAAACACTGGGAGACCAGAGGCAACCTCTAGGGACCCTTCAGACTCTGTTGGATGAGACAGTGTAGGTACCACACTTTCTTCTTTCAGTGTTGTAGGGCAGAGTATGTTTATTCCTGTGACATTTTAAATGTGAGCATAGCCAAACACACCAAGCAAATTCTGAGACACGTTTAATTTCACATATATTAGTATTTATCTGTAATGTTGATTTTATTTAGTGGCAAGGTGGTGGCCTATAATCATAGGATTCAGAAGACAGAGGCAGGCAGATCTCTGAATTCAGGGCCAGCCTTGACTACTGAGTGAGATCCAGGATGCCAGGGAAAACAGAGAAACCCTCTCTTTAAAAAAAATTTCTTTTTAATTTTCACATAACAAGTTGTCTTAGGGTTTTACTGCTATGAATAGATACTATGACCAACAGTCAAGGAAATGTGGGCAAAACCAAAACAGTCTCGCTGCACTTACCTACAGTGGGGGTAGAAACAGGAGGAAAAACAGAGGGGCCCAAATGGGTGCCTTTGGAGGTGGCAAGTCACTGAAACTGGAGAACGGAGACTGGGAGAAAGACGAGGTTTGGAGAGTCCATCAGTATGACAGAGAAAAAAGAGACCAGGAGTCAGGGGCAGATTTCAAGAAGCCACCTGTTTCCCAGTAGCCATGTCAGAGAGGTGAGGTGACAGGAGATGTGAGATGCACCTGGAACTAACATCAGAACCTTAAAGGGGAACTTCCTCTGTCTCCAGAGCAGACAGTGACCTAGTCACTATCTCATTGTGCCCCTTCCCTGAGCTCAGCTGCCATATGTTTCTCTTCAACCCTTCCACCTAGACAACATGTATCCACCTGTCAGCCTGCATTCTTGCAAGGGGCCCCAGAGAATCTCAGGTCAAGTTCCAGGTCCCCGTGGGTACCTTGGTGCTATCCGATGCTGCCCTCTGACGGCCATACTCTGACCTCCCAAGTCCTTCCATGAATCCCATGTAGACTACATAGCCCCTTGAGGGCCAACAACATTTTGTCCACAGTGGACAAGCTCCTTACCCACGATTTTTCTTTACTCAGAAAAAAAAAAACTGTAAAAGCCCCCACCACCAGAAAAGTTACAAAACAGAAGGGACACCAATATTCCAGTACTGTTGGGAATCCTGTGCCAAAGTGTTTTTTCCCCAACTCAGGGTCTTTTCCTCCCCTCCTGGACAGAACACAAAGGAATAGTGCCCTTTGTGTGACAAGCGCACTGTTATCCTTCCTGTGCCTTGGCCTCTCTTTCCCACAGTCTCTGTTTCCCTCCCTTTGCATACCTCTCTTGTGTCTGGCTAGGACAGCAACCTTCCAGTGTTGAGCTGATCTCTCAAATCTTATTCATTTATTTTGATATTTTGAGACAGGGTTTCTCTGATTAACCTTGGTTTTCCTGAAACTCACTCGGTAGACCACGCTGGCCTGGAACTCAAAGTTCTGCCTGCCTCTGCTGCCTCTGTTCTGGGATTGATTCTGTATGTCATCAACCTTTAGCTTGAATTTGTTTGTTTGTTTGTTTGTTTTTAGGATTTTTTATTATGTATAGAGTTCAGCCTGCACATACACTTGCACACCAGCCAAGGACATCAGATCCCAATACAGATGGTTGTGAGCCACCATGTGGTGGATGGAAATTGAACTCAGGACCTTAAGAAGAGCAGCCAGTGCTCTTGATCTCTGAGCCATCTCTCAAGCCCTTGGCTTGAATTTAAAATTGTTATTTTAAAGGGTATTTTCTCTTTTGCAGAAGATCTCTGAAGTTGTGGCTATACAGAGAAACCCTGTCTAAAAAATTAAAAAATAACAAAGATTTTAATTACATTTATTGATTTACTCTCTCTCTCTCTCTCTCTCTCTCTCTCTCTCTCTCTCTCTCTGTGTGTGTGTGTGTGTGTGTGTGTGTGTGTGTGTGTGTGTGTGTGTGTGTGTTTGCTGGCAAGTGAATAGAGTTGAATTTCTCCTTCTGTGAGTTCAAGGTTACCCTGGTCTATGTAGTGAATTCCAGAATAGCCTGTAATATGTAGAAAGACCCTGTCTCAAAAAACAAAACAAACAAAGAAAACAAAACACAATCCAAGTTTTCAGGCTTGGTGATAAACACACACAGTGAATCAAGTGGTTGTCCTACAGGTTTGCTTTGGTATATTTATGTCATTTTCATGTGTATGAGCATTTATTGAATACAGGTATGTGTACAATACGCATGGCTGCTGCACTCAGAGTTCAGCAGAAGGTATCATCTAGAACTAGAGATTCAGATGCTTATGAGCCATCTTGTATTCAGATGCTGGAAACCCAAATCCAGGTCCAAGGACATCTGCTCTTAACCTCTGAGTTATCTCCCCAGACTGTTCCCCTTCCCAACCACCACAGTGTTACTCTGTGTAGACTTGGCTGTTCTGGAACGCCCTCTTTAGACCAGGCTAGCCTCAGTAATCCACGTGTCTCTGTCTCCTGAGTTGTGGGATTGATAGGCTTGTGCTACCACCACCTGGCTTTTTTATTAACTGAACCATGGCTCTCCCAGATCTCACTAATTACATCATACTAGCTTTGAACTCAGAGATGAGCCTCCTCCATGACAGGATTAAAGGTGGTGTCACCACGCCCTGTTCTAACCTCTATTTAAGCACAGCCCAGCAGAGGGACTTCCACAGTGCTCCACTACATCCAACTTTCAACCTTGGTAAATCCATCTCTCCTACCCTCCCAATTCCTCAAACTCAAGCAAGGCCAGCTCCTCTCCAGTTCTCTTCCCTGAGCTCCAGCTTGGCTTGAAGCCCTGGTCCAGCCCAACCCCTATTTGTTTACTCCACCCCTATCCTGAGGGTGGAACCCATAGGTGGAGAGAAGTTGGAAAGGTCTTCCTTGTCCCTGCCTTCTTACAAGCTGAAGCTCACTGGCCCCCTTGCCAGGATGCAGGACTCCTGGGTCCTGGGCACCATGATCCTGGTCTTTGGCCTGCTTTCCAGTCTCCAAGGAGTAAACGCCAACAAGGTAACCAAGACTTGTGTGACTTTTAAAGGACTCTATGGGGCAGAGGCTTGTCTCAGAGCCCAGTCCCTGCCTTACCTTGTCATGAATTCCCTTAACCACAGGCAATTGGGAATTTCCTTTGTTTTCTGTTTGGGGAAAGTGGATGTTGGGACCTCAGGGAGGTCCTGGGGAAACCTGAGTCCCTAGTCTTGGCAGGTTTCTGTTGTTAACTGGGAACTGCCCTCAACCACAGTTCTGAGCAGAATCTTTGACCCCCATTTTAGTCTTGGCTTGTCTTAAGCTCTGAGTCAGGGTGAGAAACCTTAGATCTTGCTTGTCTGGTGTCTGTCATTTCCTGTTCCTCCAAGGCTGTTGACCTTGGGGTGTAGTTTTATTGGCCCTATCTTCGACTTATCTGTGTACCAGGGAAGTTCAGTTTCTCTCACCTCCCTGATTAGTTCAAATTTGATCTCTGTGTAGACCTGGCTTCCTGGGCTGGGAGGCCTCGGGCTGTGATCTCTGGGAGGCAGGATTTGAGTTTTTGTTTATATTCAAACTCTAAGTGTCCTGGGATGGCAGATTTTCCTGAGAAGTGGTCAGAACAAGCCTTTTAAACACACAAACTTTGGTTTGTTTTGTTTTTCAAATCAGGATTTCTCTAACCTTGGCAAACCTAGAACTAAGTAGACCAAGCTGGCCTCAATTTAGAGATCAGATTGCCTCTGCCTCCTGAGTACTGGGATTAAATTAAAGTCCTTGTTGAGTGTCTGCTAGGGGGAGGGGGCAGGGTAAATGAAGTCCCAAGTCTGATCATGAGAACAGTGTCCACTGGCTGTTTGGAACATGAGGTTCTCCATCCAAGGCCAGACCTGAGTGCAGCCCTGTTCATGGCATTTCTCATCTGAAACCTCTGCATATTTTTAAAATCTTTTTCTTAAGATTTATTTATAAGTACACTGTAGCTGTCTTCACACAAATTAGAAGAGGGCATCAGATCCCATTACAGATGGCTGTGAGCCACCATGTAGTTGCTGGGATTTGAAATCAGGACCTCTGGAAGAACAGTAAGTGCTTTTAACCACTGAGCTCAGCTTTCCAGCCCCTCTGTATCTTTTGTTGATTCCTCTCTGCAGCCCCAAGATTAGGCATTGTCAACTACCCAATCAGATCTAATAAATCAATGTTTACTAAAATTCAGGCTCCCAAGTGTCCTGATCAGACCCCCTGATTAAGAGGGGATAGGGAATAATTCTGGTCCAATTTATTTAACCTGACGTCTATTTTTTATTGACACAGAGTCATACTGTATAGATTGTACAGACCTTAAATTCAACAGAGATCTGCTTTGTTACCTAAGCACTGGAATTCCAGGCAGGCGTCCACCATGCCTGGTCTAACAGCTTCTTAAATGTAGTTAGGAATGGAGCAGAGTGGGGTTAGCAGTGACCTTTAACCCCTATACTCCAGAGGCAGTGGATCTGAGTCCCAGGCCAGCCTGGTCTAGAGTCAGTTCCAGGACAGCCCAGGATCCACAGAGAGACCTCGTCTTGAAAAAAAACAATAGAATCCAGGACAAGAGACTGATATTTGGAATAGTGGGCAGAGAGGGAGAGAGATTTAATGGGAGGGAGGGTTGGTGTGGGTGGGTGTGACTGATTCCTGAGCCCCTTGTGACTTTGGCTCATTTACCAAGGAACAGAGCTGTGAGCATGAACAGGGACAGGAAATGACCCCAGCTGTCACTGTCTCAAGCCATTTGTCTTTTCTTTAGCAAGAGAACCTCCATTGTATGATCTTTAACAAAGCCAAAAGCTGGCTTCTTATTCTTTATTTGTTGAGAGAGGGTCTAGTTCTGGCTGCCCTTGATACTGTGGAGGCCTGAGATGAAAGGCATGCACCACACCCAGCAATGGTTTAAAGTGACGTAGGTAGAGAGGACAATGCCTGGAGGAAGAGAGTCCTAATTCAGAGCTCAGACAGGACTTTACCAACAGGATGGATTCTGTATGGAGAAGACCATGTATGCCTCAAAGTACTAAAGGATACAGGGCAGGAGTTCCAGCCAGACTCAAGGATGAATAGAAGGGTGTTTAGTGAACTCCCAGAATTCTACCTAAGACAATAGATCATGGGTGTAGGGATGGTGGGGAGCTTAGAATAATTTCTGGGGGCCTCTGAAGCTAAGGATCCACTAAAGGTGGCTTCCTAGACTAATTGAATGTGGAGGAGAGAGCCAGATGTAGTGATTCACATCTTTAATCCAGCTGTCTGGAGGCAGAGACAGGTTTGTCTTTTTTTTTTTTTTTTTTTTTTTTTGTTTTTTGTTTTTTTTGAAAGCCAGTGCAACACACTGAGACCCTTGCCTGTCTCAGTTTAGAAAAAGAGGAGTGGGGAGGAGCTAGCTGGGTAATTTGTGCCTTAATCTTTGCACATGGGGAGGCACAGTTTGACTCCAGTGTTCACCCTGGATACTGTAGTTGGATGTTGGGAGAATCTGAGACCCACTGTCTGGAACAAGATCTGAGCAGAGACTAGCCTCCAGTTGTTTGTGAGACAGTTTCTTGTTCCAAATCTTGCCTCACACTGCCCATGTACCCTTGAATAGCTCTGCCTTCTCCTGAGATCTGTAAGGATGAACATGGACCACTGGTTTATTCTCACCTATCTGATTATTGCTATGCTGGACAAGTGCTCTAACACCTGAGACCCAGCTCCCGGGTTGTGAGCTCTGACCTCTGTCTTTTTCCTTCCACAGACTATATGGAGATGTGACATCTTGTAAGTATGGGACTTTATCAATAATTGTCACTAAAGACAAGGGGAAACGTGTGTGTTTCAGGTTCTGCCCTGGATAAGGGGAGAACATCTAATTCATATCCCTATTGCTGAAACCATGGCCTCCTTCACCTTACCCAACCTCCTCATTGTCAGGTCTGTAACTGATGCTAATCTCCAACCTTTCATAGCTAGGTGGTTGGGGGAGAAGTCAGTTGAGCAAAGTCACACTGGGGCCTCCCTTGTAAGATTCCCAACAGACCATTCTGCCTGAGGAACATGGCACACTTACTGCCATGAAGACCTCTGAACTCAAGTCTCAAGTTCCTCCCAGTGAATCAAGGATGGTCAGTACCCACAACAACTATGGGTGGCTTGCAACTCAAGGTTCTAATTGTCTAGGGAAGCAGGGACCCTTGATTTGATGCTCTGATGCCATTTATATCTCCCCATATCTGTTTGTCATGACTAGAAACTGCCCCAAAGGATTCAAATGCTGTGACAGTGGATGCTGCGTGGAAAGAAAGGTCTTGAATCCTGAAAATAACCCCTTCAGGTAACCCCAGGGTCACCTCTTCTGGCCATTATTCACTGAGGGCTGAGTCCACCAGAAACAGGGTAGGGTGGTTGATGGAGGAGGTATGGCAGGGAGCATGACCTAGACACTTATGCTAAACTATCCTCCACCTCCCTAGGATTCTGTTCATCATCTTAATTGTCATGCTTCCCCTCTTGTGCATCTGTGGTCTAGTGAGGCGCTTCTGTCCCAAGTGCAAAGATAGACCGCATGACATCAGAACAGCAGACCATCAGACACCTCCAGAACCGCCCTCCATTGCTCCCCTAGAGAGCATTTGGGTCACCTCCTTGGATCCCCCTCCTCCCTACAGTCAGGTGGGTCTTTCTGTACCAATAACTAATGTGTTTCTTAGCAGGCTATCCAGCCTGTTGAATAATGCACTGGAGGTCAGGGAACAATGGTTTGGAAAGAGCTTATTTGGAAAAACCTTATTTGTCATTCTTTACCAGACCCTAAGTAAAAGAAGTACCCCTTTTCCCCTACAGGTTGTTCTGAAGCCAACTCCTACAGAGCCACCTCCTCCCTACAGCCTGACACCTGAGGCCTCTGGTGGCCAGATATGATGGACTTACTATGCAACCTTTTGAGCTACCTCACACATAAACCTCTTGGATCTAGCCCAGATTCCTGGAAGGAATGCCTATCCCATCATGTCTCTTTTCCTTTTATTTTATTTATTGTTTTATATACTGCTGTCTCCTCCCCTTTTTTCATGAGATAAAATGGATCCATAATCTCTATCCCATATTAAAGGCTGTTGAGATTTTTAAGAATAGGCATTGCCGGAGTGGATGTAGAGAGATCATTGCTAGTGGACTGCCAATCTTGACTGGACAACTCACTCTGCCATCCTACGGAAGAACTTGTGTGCTTGGAAGAGATGGAAGGTGGAACTGCTCAGACTCTTCCAACCACAGCAGAGAGGACCTCACCGTACCTCTACAGCAATGCAGAAAACACAGGTCCTGGGTTTCAAGGCTGCTGAGTGGTGATGGAGACAAGTTCAGAGGCTAAGGACCACTTCCAGCTCCTTCCAATGCTGACTGGCTGCACTGACCCCTGCCTGGGAGGACTGAGCATCCAAGATGTGAATGAATGCTTAGACCTCTGTTTCATGGGATCTTGGGGACTTTAAAGAAATAAATCAGAAAGCTTCTGCAATCCTCTTCTTGTCCTGTGACCTGCTTTCCTGGGAGACCAGAACTTGATTAAGCATGGGACTCTTAAGGACATACAAGCCAGAAAGGATTCTGGGGGAATGTAAGGTGGGGAGAAAGCCTGGGGGAGCAGGCATGGGTAGACCTGTGTGGAGTGAGGCCTATGAGACACCTCCACATTCCTCCACAGAAAACCCCTGGGGTGAGAGGAGAGGCAGACATTACCTTGCTCTTCCTGCTAAGCCTGGGTTCCAGACATTAAAGCCCAACCCCACCCAAAGTTAACTCCTGAAGGGAAGAAGGTCCTGTGGCTGAGGCACTGAGGACATCTTGGACCTTGAACTGTCCAGAGAAGGTGGGAGAGAGTGAAGTCAGTTCCTGATTCCAATGCCTTTGTACCTTCCCTCTGTCTTTACTGTACTGTGTGTGCTTCAGAGGGCTGAAGACCAACATTTCTCTTTAGCACAGACACTGCCTAAACACATTGCTTTGGTGCACAGACTGGACAGCTGTGGCTATCCTGGACTCCCTCTGTAGACCAGGCTGGCTTTATTCAGGATCCTCAATAATTCTCATCCTGGGTGACAACAGGAAATGGTTATATTATATTTGAAATGTGCATCAGTGTTTTGTGAGGGTGTCAGATCCCCTAAAACTGGTGTTCCAGATGTGTGGGAGCTGCCATATAGGGGTTGGATATTGAACCTGGGACCTAAACTGCAGCCTGTGATCTTAACCACTGATCCATCTCTCGGTCTCCTGAGTGAGTCTATACCCACTCCGCATATACAGTGGGTGGGAGTAAAGATGTGTCCTGTATTCAGAGGTGACCTTGCACCGTCCTTTCCACCAATGTTTATAAAGTCCCTGCTGTATGATTCCTGTTCTGGGACCCAGGATGAGACCAGGTGCAGTGCCACTTCTAAGGAGAATTCTGCAGAGAGGCCCACACTCCAAAGCTCACAAAGATGCAGATGCCCATCTTCTGGGGCACTTGACTGGGTGGGGAGTGAAATGAGGTCCACATCCATTGACCAATGGGAGCTTCTTCTGGAAGACACTGAACACCCATCCCCTAAGGATGAAGGATCTGTCATGGCAACCTACATTGTGTCTGTCTTATTGGGGAAGAAAAAGACAAGCTTTCTAAAACTTACCCTTTACATTTTCATAAATGTGTTTGTGTGTGTTTTTCTGCATGCCTATTAAGATATAGGGGAGCCAGGGGCTATGGTATTGTCCCAAGTTAGTCAGGAATCTGAGGCAGGAAGATTACAAATCTGATTCTAGCCTGAGTTGCAATGAATTAAACCCATGTAATAGAACAGAGCTCAGTGGTAGAAATTTTGACTACCATGTGAAAGTCCGGGGATCAAGTCCCCAGTTGCTGTTCCAACAATTCAGGATGTGTATGGGGCTACAGGGAGCAGTGAGCAGGTGCTTAGCTGAGAGGTTTTGTATAAACCAACTCTTCTCAGACAAGGTTTCTTTCTATAGCCCTGGATATCCTGAACTTCCTCTGTAGACCAGGCTGGCTTCACACTCAGATCCTCCTGCCTCTGCCTCCTAATTGCTGAGATTAAAGGTTTGCACCACCACAGACCAGTTTAAGAATTTATTTTTTGTCTACATGTGTATCTGCGTACCAATGTGCATGAAGTAACCTAGGAGGCTGGAGTGGGCATCCAATCTCCTAGAACTTGAGATCCAAACAGTTAAGAGCCACATTGTAGGTGCTGGGATTGACCCCGAGTCCTATGCAAAGGCAGCCGATAGTCCAAATGCTAAGTAAGCCATCTCTCTAGCTCAAACTTTATACTTTGTATTCTTTGGCATAGTTTGAGGCTTTTTCCCCCATTGAACAAACCTTGTTTTTATAGATCTGGTAAATGTGCTTACAGAATTTGTTTATAGGCAAATGTAGTTTATGAAGGGTTGGGGGTACAGCTCTCTGTTAGTGTCTTCAAGACACCGACTTCAAACATTAGCACTGGAAAAACTTACTAAGTGAAATTTCATCAATGAGAATTGATATAGTGTTTATCCCTGTCATAGAGACAGACAAGACTGATATAGGTGGCACATGGCATGTGTACCATCCTGAGGAATAATTAAGTAATGTCTATGAAATAGCCTGGATATCTATGGACAAAAGGAAATACATTGTGGCCCATGTTCTTAGGCCCTGATCTACGGGTAGAGCAGATGAGAAGAAACTTACTGCAGCCTGGTTAGCTGGGGGCTGGATGAGCTGTTTGCCAATGGCTGAGAAATCATATTTTATGGAGGTCAAGCAACTCAAACTCGTGAATGAATGATGAAAGACAGTGGAGGAATAAAGGAGAACTGTGTGCATGCGTGAGCTTGTTTGCCTGTGTGTGTGTGTGTGTGTGTGTCACGGGGTTGCAGGGGGGGGGATTGGGGGGGGAGTGAGATTTCCTTCCCAGTGTTTGTATAGAAACTAGCAGCCTGGTTGGCTTCTAGGAGCAGACCTTTGAACTGTGAATGGAATCTCAATAGGAGCCAGTAAGCTACACCCCACCATGGCCTCTGCATCTGATCCTGCCTCCAGGTTCATACCATATTTGAGACGCTGTCTTGACTTCCTTCAGTGATAGACTATATTGTATAGGTGTCAATCAAATAAACCTTTTCCTCCCAACTTTGGTCATGGTATTCCATCATAGCAATAGTAAACCTAAGCAGCATCTCCTAACCTCCACCTCCCACTGTGAACACCATCTGCTGCTGTGGTCCAGGTGTGTCAACCTCCACACTGGCCATTCTCCTGGACCTCCAGACCCCAATCTTCATGCCTTCCAAGTCACCTTGTTTACCTCATTGTGACTACAACTGTCTTACATCTGAATTCTACCTGATCTTCATCTATCCTGCTCATGTAGGAAGATTCCAGACCCTTATTGAACTGGTCTCTGGCCAAAACCAGGACACCTGTGTGAGCAGACTCACTTTCAAATCCAGTCCACACGACTCCTGACACATCCTCTCCTCCAACACACTCCAGAGTCTCTTCAGGCAACTCCTCCAGACTGGCCTTCTCCGGCCTCACAGCCCAGCCTCAAGTTAGTCTATGGAAAAAGATAGAAGCCATCTTGGCGTGATGATGCACTCCTCTGGTCCCAGCAGTTAGGAAGCAGGGGTGTGCAGACCTGAGTCTGAGGTAAGACGGGGCTCCACAGTGAGTTCAAGGCCAGACAGGGCTATGTATAGAAAACCCACCCTGTCTCTAAACAAAACTCAACACAAAGCAAGGTGTCTCACCAAGGCATCTAACTTCTGCCCCAGCCTGCACAGACAGTGTGCACAGATTGCTGCCCTGGGATGCTGCTGAACCCTGGGTGGCTCCTCCCATTCACAACTCCCTCCCAGGACTCATTCCTGCCGTTTCCTTACTATAATGAAGGCTTGGTCTTATTATAAACTGTCCTGCCACCAACCTCTCTGAAAGCCTCAGTCCCCTGTCCTGCTGACCCACCTCCTCCTCCATCTTTTCTCCCCTCTGTTCCCACTATTCCTGGACATCATTTCCATCTGGGTCATTTGACCTCAGTTCTGCTGAAGCCACTGTCTGTTTTCTGATCTCACCTCTCATTAGCATCCGACCCACATGGCCAGTGTTCCTGCTCCAACAATGTCCCCATAGCTGTCTGAGTCTACTCTGCCTAGCTTTCCTCTACAGCACTGTCTGCACCTTCCACCTCCTCTGTCACCTCTGAGGGACAGTGGACCTGAAGCTCTATCTTTGTCCTAATCTGTGCTCACTCCAACAGCACTTGACACACTACATGTGACTTTATTAAGGAAATAATACACTGTCACCATGAGAAATCACTCAGAGTGTTTAGAGATAATAAGAGATAACACAGGAAAACTCTAGTTCCCGGTGACTAGTTCCCGATAATAAAGAAAAGGTAGCCAGCCTTGAGCAAAAATTGTTAGGTAATATCCTCAGGTCATGAGGTATTGAGTCAGGCTATACCAGGTAATAGACCCTAGTCATAAATAATACTTTGGCCAGAACCTGACTGGTCTGCACCACCTGTGGAAACAATATGCTGGGTTTTAAAAAAGATCCCTCCCTGTTCCCAGTGACACCATGAAAAGACAGCTCTAACTTCCTGGTAGCTACCTGTGTATCTGTTCATGTCCCCCTCCCCAGCTCCTCCTGTAGGGTTCCTCTCTGTGTGTAAACCTGGCTGTCCCGGAACTGGTTCTATAGTCCAGGCTGGCCCCACATAGAAGAGATCCACCTGCCTCTGCCTCCTGAGTGCTGGGATTAAGGGTGTGTATCCACCTGCCCCTTTCCCTGCCTCTGGCACCTCTTAATGGACTCATCCTTCATCAAGGAAAGGCTGTAGCCCCTGCCTGTTGAAATGCAGTCTATCTGCTTCTCTGCCTCCTTTTTCTCACTGAACTGACCATTGGCTATTCTTTCACTCAGAGACTAAACTAATTATGTCAGACACACCCATTGTTTGTCCCTATGGTTTCTAAGGAGCCCAGTTACTATCCAGTCCACCCCGGTGTGCTCCTGTAGTCAAATTCTACTTCTATTTCCTAAGCAAGTTGAGTAGATCCTTTAACATCAGCTTATAACTCTCAGCTCCACAGACTGGTTGTTGTTGTTGCTGTTGTTGTTGTTGTTGCTGTTGTTGAATCTGGGATGTTTATCTCTGGCCAAGACTTCCCTGTTGAACTCCAGAAATACTTCCCCACACAGCACTGCCCAGTGAAGACTGTGGAGAACCTCAAGCCCAAAAGTGAGCTCTGGCTTCTTCTTGCCCTTCCTCAGTGTGACCTTCCCGATGTCCCCTCACAGGTAGATGGGCCATCAAAAACCTGTTCAGGTGAAAAACAAACAAACCAGAGGTGTTTTCTGCTTTCCCTTCCCTCTTTTTCTTACCCTGATTACTTGTGCCTGAAGAACCACATCTTCCTCTCCCTATCCCAGGGTCACGGTCCCCAGCAGGGCGCTCCAGGGTATGCTAAGGACTGACTGTCTCTGGGACAAGCTCAGGACTCTAGCTGACTTCTGTCTCTGTTATACTCCAGCCTGCCCCCTGCAGTTTCTGCCCTGCCATACACCATACACTTTCTAAAAAACTGAGACAGGATCTCCACACTGGAACCACTGACCCAGAACTTACTGTATAGCCCAGGATAGCACTGAACTCATAGAGACTCTAATGCCTCAGCTTCCTGAATGTTGGGATTACAGTACAGCTGACCAAGAATGGCTATTCACTCCCACATCCCCTTATACACACACTGCCATGGGGTTGAGCCTCTGGCCTCAATTTGCTAAGCAAGAACAACTGAACTGATTCCTAGTCCCCGTTCAATCCTTCTTTAGCATAGACACAGTGCTCACTCTTCTGGTCCCCCAACCCCCTATTTGGATGATAGGACACACCTCTGCCTGTAGCAAGACTACTTAAGAGAAGGTCTCTCCCTTCCAGCCTCAGTCTGGCTTCTTTCAGTAATAGCCTTTATGGGGGGAGGGGGATTTGATTTTTCCATGATTTTGAACTCACTCCCATCACCTCTGGGCCTACACAGATGGCTTTTCCCCATCATCCAGGCTCCAGTTCTCCCTCTCTGAGAGACCTCTGTGATACTGCAGAGAAGGAACCCCATCCCTTCCTAAAACTGCCATGCTGTGTTGTTCTGTGCCTATGAACTGTGTCCACTCTCTGCACCCAAGCTCCCTCAAGGAGGGACCCGCCACTATCACAAGGCAGTCCAGAGTTGTTACTACATAGGCCCAGTCCATGGTGAGTGTCACACCTTGGCGATTGACCGTTTTGTGGACCACAGCAGTCATGAGCAGCTCAAAAGAAAAGCCAGAAATGTCTTGGGGAAAATGGCTCTGGAGACACCTGGTACCATCTGTAACCTTGATCCCCAGGTGAGAGGAGGGGACTGATGGAAGCAACATGGAAATTCAAGAAAGGGGGCTGGATTCCATCCTTTATGAGAAGCAGATGCCATTGATCAGAACATGAAGGTTAGCATGAGTCTCACTGCTGCAGGGAGTCTCAGTGCAGAGGCTCAAGGGGCTTGAGGGTTTTAGGGAGCAGAAAAGGAAGGCAATTTTGGGATAGAAACTTTCCATCAGCAGATTCGTTTTCATCTCCAGTCTCTGGGTTGTAAAATGGCAGAGAAGGTCTTTATCATGTGTTGACCTTCTTCTCAGGACCCCCTCCCCCTTCAGTGCCTGGGCTCTGATCACTGTGTAGATATTCTCCTCTGGTAAGTGTTTGGATCCTTCATGCTGAGTCAGGAGTTTCTAGTCAGCCTGGGGCTCCTTTAGCTCATTCACCTTTCACTCTATGTGCATGGACACTTTCTCCTTCTCCTTCCTTCCTCCTGCCTTTCTTCATTCAGTTCTCAGTGAGCACCTCCAAAAATACCAGACACTGTAGGGTAACCGTGGTGGTTGGATGGTAGAAGGTACCTCAAGCAGACACCATTCCTTTCCAGGGAAAGACTCACACAACCCAGTTATGGAGTCTGTTTTCACTGCATGCTGAGTGCTGGGACAAAAAGCACAAACACGTGACTCTAGAGAGCTCTGCCCTGGGAGGGTGTGGGGCTGCTGCTTAGATAAGGAGGCCTGGTTTGTTCTCTTTGAGGAAGTAACATTATACTGTAAAAGACGAGAAGTAGAATGTGGCATGCAAAGAGCTGGGGTCAAAGGGCACTTTTAGCAAAGGCCTCAAGGAGACTGGCCTTGGAATCCCAGAATCCTTATCAAAGGGAGTTCTTTCTCAGTTCAGAGCCAGAGATGTGATATGAAGTTATTGGCCTGGTTGTTCCTTTCAGAGGCTCTGAGAGAATTCATGCCACATTCCGTCTTGGCTTCTGGTGGTGGCCAGCAATCCTTGGCTCTCTGAGCTGGAACTGTCCTCAAACCTATACTTTTGAGTTGCAAAATTTATCTGATAAGGACAGAGGTCTCACCCCGAACCAGATCCTTTTGTTACACAAGGCCAGTTTTGAGAGGTAATTTCCTCTAAGTTAAACCTCTGTTTTAGAAGCTCCTTAATATAAGGAAATTTCTATGTAGGGAAGTAAACAGCTCAAATTCAGGAAGTATCTGAAACTGACAAATTTCAATGGTCTCTTTCTCCTTAAGCAGTAAGGACAACTGGAAGTTGCTTTCAGACCAGCAAAGTTCTCTAAAAAGGCTTAGTCCAGCAGCCCTTAGTTCAGAGTCCCTAACAGAAACAACTCTCAGTTGAGCTTCACACATGATATACACTGGGCTACAGGTTTCCAGCCTTTGTGAGCCTTTACAATGTTTGGTTGTACCATGGTACTGCAGCTATCTTTTAACCATTTCTGCTCTTTTAAATCATCCCTCTCCCATACTTCTGTAAGTAGCCACAATAAAACTAATTGACTCGCCCAGTCAGTCTTTGGTAGTGTTCTTATTTTGATTCTCTATCTTAGAAAAATAGATGCTTGTTCATGGATCCCAAATCACAATGTCACATAACAGTTAACTTATCAAAAAATAAGGTCTCATCCAGAGTTTTCAGGGAGCAATTTAGGTAGCTAAAGAAGTAAGGAAATGAGGCTGGAGAGATGGCTGAGCAGTTAAAAACACTGACTGCTCTTCCAGAGGTCTTGAGTTCAGTTCCCTGAAATCACATTGTGGTTCACAGCCATCTGTAATGGGATCTGATGCTCTCTCCTGGTGAGTCTTTAGATATAAAATACTCCTATAGATAAAATAAATAAATAAATTTTAGAAGAAGAAGGAGGAGGAGGAGGAGGAAGAGGAGGGGAAGAAGAAGAAGAGCACAAACACTTTGATATTGCTGAAAAGAAAGGATTTTAGCTACCTGTAGAGTTAGCTTGGTGGTTAGGAGCATTTGTTGCACTTGCCTGGGTCTTCTGTTTGATTCTCTGTACCAGTCCTAAGGCATGTGATGCCCACATGCAAATAGAATCCACATAAAATAAAAATAACTAAACATTTTAAGGACTTGTAAGAGCACCTAAACAGCATATCTCAAAGTACATTCCCACCCTAACCCATATCATCTCCAAAGTATGATGGCTATTTTTGTTGTCAACTCAACTATATTTGGGATTGATTAAAATCCAACTAGTTGGGTCCACCTGTGAGAGATGTTTTCTTAAATCAATTGATATGAGCAAATCCATTCCTTATTGGCATTAGATTTTACCTCTTCAGGATTTTTTTTTTTTTTTTTTTTTTTTTTTTTTTTTTTTTTTTTGGTGCATACTGAAGACTAGTGGAGACATTCAGCCTTGTGGATGACTGACTGCTCAATTCTTGGATTCCACATTTTTGAGACAGCCATTGTTAACGTAGCTGAATTTCAGCCTGTAAGCCTTTCAATAAATCTATTTTCTATATATAGAGAGTCATTATACCATTTCTTTTCCTCTAGAGAATTCTGAGTGGAATCATTCCCCATTCAAGTATCTCTGGAAAAGGCCAATGCAATCAGCTCACACTGAAAATCCCTGACTCACCTGAGGCACTGATGGGTCGACAATAGAAGGAAACCATTTATCCTTCTGTAATACAGAACTTTCCTGTGTCAGTGGACCATACAATCCAGTCTTCCTCTCCCTCCTCCCTAGGGACTGCTGACTTCTCTTCATTCACAGAGACATGGGTGGAATGTGGCCTTGCCTCATTATCAATCACAGCTGGGAGAACTGGCTTCAGACTCCTCCTAGAGACAGAGATGCAAACATTGCTAAGAGGGGCAGGTGTGGGTGCTACTGAGCTGGTTGTGTCCCAGAGAGAGCTTTGAGGGAGTTCATCAGTTTGAACCAGTGTGTGTGTGTGTGTGTGTGTGTGTGTGTGTGTGTGTAACCCAATCTGTCCTGGAACTTGTTCGGTATGCTGAACCATCAGCATGTATTTTGATTACTGCAGTGGTTACATACTTTTTCAGATGTAAATCTGGCATGGTGATACATGCATTTAATTCCAGCACTTTTGAAGGGGACACAGTGGGTCTCTGTGAGTTCGAGGCCAACCTGGTCTACATAGTCTACAGAGTAGATTTCAGGCCACACAGAGATACATAATGAGACCCTTCCTCAAACAAAGGCACAAACAAACACAACTCACACAAATACAAAAAGAGAAAGGCTGTGTGAAAGGAGAAAGCAATATGACATAAAATAAAGTGGAATTATAGTTTGTACCCATGTAGTTTCCTGATTTTGGTATTTTACACAACATGCATCAGTCAGCACAAGAGTGTAACCTGTGGGAGCTGGGCAAATGGTTTGTAATTATATAAGTCTATGTGTGTATTTTGTATGTATATGTATGTTGTATGGATGTATGTGTTGTATATATTGTATGGGTAAGTGTTGTGTATATAATTTCTTTGCTGTTTTGTCAACTTGATCTGGCCTAGAATCTTAGGGAAGAGCCTCAGTAAGGACTGTTTACCTCACACTAGCCTGTGGGTGGGACTATGGGAGTCTGCTGTATTACCTGGAGGGTGAAGACCCACTATCCTGTGAGTGGTGTCAGTCCAGGTGACAGGAGCTGGAGGAAGGCAAGCTTTACCATCTGCTTTGCTCTTTCTTCACTCTCTGGTCACTTCATTACCCTGTTGCTGACTATAATGGTTCCTTCAGTGATTTTAGAACCAGCTTCTTCTAGCTTCAGAGGTTGACTGAGGATGAGCAGCTGTCCAGGTTTGCTCCAGGAACCAGATGTAGACTGCTCAACGATCCTGCCCAGGGACTGAGCAAGCATCCTATGAATGTTGGACAGGCAACCCTTTCTTGCTGCTCTTGCCTGGGAATGGGAGCAGCTGCTCCACAGCTCCTGCTACTGTAACCTCCCTGCCTGGTGAACTCTGAGACTGAGCTGTAAGCAGGACAAACTCCTTTGTCCTCCAGGTTGCTTTGTGTGGGATGATTATCACTGCAGTGAAGCTGTGCACATGTGTGCTATGCATGTGCATGTCCACTCGAGCTTACATGTGAGGTCAGAGGCTGTGGAGTGCTCTCTTCTCTTCTATCTGGATACATTTATTAATGGATTTATTTATTTTCTTACTTATTTATGATACAGGGACTCTTACTGAACCCAGAATTAACCATTCAGATAAGCTGGCTGAATAGGAAGTCTCTGGGATTCACCCACCAGCACTGGGTTAATAAATTTATGTGACCAGGATCAGCTTGTTACATGGGTGTTGGAAATCCACGCTTAGGTCCCAGAAGTTGTGCTGGAAGCACTTTCCCCTAAGCAGCCTCTGCTGGGCCCTGATTACTGGAGGCCAAGGTGCTTTACCTTGATATCTCAATCCTGCCCAGTCAGACTGAATAGTGGAATCACAGGCGTGTGAAGATGTGTCCTGTCACCTACTGGATTGTTGTCCTGTCTTGTTACTTCCTGTTACTATACTGGGAGGCCAGAAGAACATCTGGATCTCCTGGAACTGGATTACAGATGGTCAGGAACTGTCAGGTCAGTGCTGGGAACTGAACCCTGATCTTCTGCAAGAGCATCCAGTGCTCTTAACTGCTGAGCCATCCTTCCAGCCCCTAAAAGTTTGTTTTTAATAACTTCATTTTCTGCCACTGGGCTCAGGGGCTTTTCCTGCTGGCAAACACCATTGGACTGAATGTAGATCTTGGTCCTCTCCGCCAGGAACGAGCTTTATTTAAACTGAAGGAATTTTGGGGTCCCATCAAGAATTAGTATCCGTGTCACTGCAGAGATGAAGGAAAGATAACGGAGTTGTGCTCATACTGCCGGCTGGGCACGTGACTCCTGCTCACATGAGGGATGAATGTAGGAGGGAAAAGGACAACCTCTGAGATGGTGGCACTGCACCACTGTGGGGTTGGAACACACAGACACACACACACACACACACACACACACAGACACACACACACACACACACAACACATGCACAAGCACACACAGAGGCACACACTCCCACTATGTAACCCAAGCTACTAGTCTTAAACTCACTGTCCTCTTGTCTTAGCCTTCTGAGGGCTGAAATCACAAAAATTCGTCTCTCTCTCCCTCCCTACATCCCTCCCCTCTCTCTCCTTCTCCCTCTCTCTCTGTGAGAGAGAGAGAGAGAGACAGACAGACAGACAGACAGACAGACAGACAGACAGAGGTGGTGGGGAGTAGGTCATAGGAAATGTCAGGTATTGTTCTTTAGGCACTGCCCTTCTTTCTCTCTGGTCTGGAGCCTTGTCCAAGTAGATTAGGAAGACTGGCCAACAAGCTCCAGAAGTCCTGGGATTACAAGGGTGTGCACTGTGCCTGGCTTTTTTCTGGGTGTGAGGCCGGAGCTCAGGTTCATACACTTTAGGGTAGACACTTGCCAACTGAGCAACCCTCCGAGCCCCATAATCCCTCTGTAAAGATGGGGGTCTCCTCGTGTTGTCCATGTTAGGGTATGTGCTCATGTGATTCTCCTGCCTTCACTTCCAGAGAGCTGGGATCACAGGCTTGCACTATTGTGCTCAGCAGGGATTATATTTTAATTTTACCCATTTCAGTAAACTCGTGTGTGTTAGCTGGTCTATATGCATGTTTGAATCCAAATGCAATTGGTTTCCTGCCATTTTCACAGAGAGGCTTTCAAGAACTTCCCTTGGAGACTTGTAACTTTCATTTTTTTCAAATTCTATTTTTAATGATGGCTCATAAACTTTTTAACCTCCCTTGTAGCCCACCACTTACCAGAGGCAGTGGGAAAGAAAGGAAATGGGGAAAGTGGACCTGTTTAGAAAACTAAGAGCTATTAATTGAAAAGGGTTGGCTATGAAACCCAGGCTAATATTGGACCCTATTGCTAAGGAGAGGCTAAATGAAGGGACCAGTTCCTCGGGGAGCTTTTACACTACTATTTGAGCAGTTTCAGTCCAGGCGAGGAACATTGCTACCCACCAGGAAAAGGTATCTTTAATAATCGGCAAGTAGTATTAGTCTCCTTCAGCAGGCCGGATCCTGATAAAGTTAGTTTTTCCAGAGTTTGTGGGGATGTTGGTCTCTCGTTTGGACCCCTTCCTGGATAAGGGCTCTCTGTTTTGGATTCACTTGTGCACAAACCTGGCATGTGGCTGCAACATCCCACCATAGGCTGTCCAGCCTAGGTATAACATACCCTGGTCTAAGCAACTCAGTAGCCTGGTGAAGGCTAGTTACCAGAGTCCTGCCAACTGTTTCTGGGAGAATGACCTTTCCCTCTGGTGTCCTCCACCAACCCATGGGTTTAAGCTTTTCTTCTTTATCATGGAGAGTCTTAGCAGCTGGCAGCCATGGTGTTATCAGGGTACCTACAGTCCCCTCTGGACTTAGGGCCATTTGTCAGGCAGCCAGGTCAGCAGCCTGGCAATGGGGGACAGTAATTTGTAAGGGAAGCTAAGTGACCTCTAAGAGGGCCAAGATTTTATCTTTTTTTTTTAAGTATCCTTTTTTAAGAGAAGCCCTCTTTCTGTACAAATCATATTGCGGACATGCCTGGTACTAAAAGCATACTGAGTGTTGGTTCCTTTATATGTTGGTGGACTTCCCTTTTCTCCATCAGAGATCCAGGGTCCGAGCAATCAGTTCTGTTCTCTAGGCTGAGATACCTGGCTTGGGCCCAAAGTGTTTCCATTAAAGTAACTACTGCCTCTCCTGTGTACCTGGTTTCATCCTTCATTTCTACAGTAGTGGATGAGCCCCTGCATCACCAGGCAGGAGGGCCGCAGGATTGAAGGCAGTGAGTTTTTCAAACTGGATTCAAGGGTAGATCCGGAGTAGGACTGGTAGTGAATCACAGTCATTAGACAGCCGTCACTCTTGTGGTCCTCAGAGGAGGGCCTTAGTCATGCTGTGGGGTGCTCCTAGTATAATATCTCAATCCAGAGTTAGCTTGTTTGCTTTCCTTTAGTAAACTAGCTGTAGCCACCACAGCTCTTAGACTGGTGGGCCATCCTGTGACTGCAGGGTTTTATTGTTTGGACAGGTATGTCACAGGGCATTTCCATGACCCCAAAGTTTAGGTTAAACCCCCCTTTTTCTTTGGTTTAGTCTCACCAAAATTAGGGGCTTAGTGCTCCCCCATGTTGGTATATAGAGGCCTTGTTGTTTCTGCAAACTCTGGTACTCAGAAGCAGTGATGCCATCTACATCTGGGAACTCTTGAACCTGTCTCTTTAGAGTTGGGATCTGAAGGATGAAAGGATCCCTAATCCTTTTGACTTCCCTCAGTGGGTAGCCAAGATAGGTATCCTCTGATGTACAAAGTTGGCCTTGCTTAGTTGAGATTTTGTAGCCCAAGGTCTGTAACTCTTACAGCAGTCCCTCAGTAGCCCTTTGATAATCTATTTCCCAGGAAACCTCTGATGGTAGGGCAGGAAATCCTGGGGCAACCTGGTCCAGGTATGTTGTCCACTGGAACCTACTACTGGGTCTACCGTTTAAAAATAAAGATGGGTTGACTCGCCTCTGTCAATAGGAGGCTGAAAAAAAAATTCTTTTGGGTCTGAAACAGTGTGCACCTGTTTTGTTTTTTTCTGGAAGAATCAGATTCATGAGAAGCAGAGGTTCCACGTTTCTTCCCAGGCAAGTGAGGTAGATTGCAGAGTGGCTGGCAGGGCACCGTGATGCCTGTCTCTTCAACCTAGGTAATAGGGACTGAAACGTCCCCTTTTGTTCCCACAGTTACTGGGTCTTGTTTAATCTGGATGGAGGCAGCTGAACTGGTTAGTTGAACAATTATAGGCGCTTGGTATTGGGTGGTTGGTTCCGTCTGATAGAGAGGGTGAGACACTGAAATCTTTCTGTGTCTGAAAAGACACTGAAATCAGACTGTATCTGTAAGTCTGACTTGGCTCATCATCAGAGAAGGTGCCCACGGCTTTCAGTTCATACGAAAGATCAGTCCGGTCAGTACTCTGTTCTACACGTCCTTTGAGCCACCTCCAGCAACTGGGGCCTACTTAGACCTTTAAATTGTTTCTAACTTTTTTTTCCTAATACATGGGGCTGACTGGGTGACAAGGGAAATCTATTTTAGCAGTTGTCTTTACTCTTTCTAATGTACCCTGGGAGATTGCTTAAAGTCTCCTTGGTCAGTGTTGGACAGAAGAAAAATCTGCTCTGTCCCGGCTGCGGTGTGGAACAGCGATCCCCGCCAGCCCAGGGGCAACTTTTTGGTTTTGGGAGGATGGGGTGTTATTTTTGGTTTTTCAGAGAATGGTGGGTTTTCTAGACATAAATTATGAAAGAGAAAGGAGTGCAACTTTCTTTTTTCCTTAAGTTTCAGCCCAGGGGAACTTTCCCCCTTCCCTGGGGACTGCTGAGAGCAGGCACAGAGAGGAGGACCGCTCATCTGGTGCAACTATTTACACACACACACACACACACACACACACACACACACACACACACACACGTGTGTGTGTGTGTGTATGCACTCCACTTAGATGTGTGCTGGTGTTGGATGGGAGGCCTGGCCCCTCTCCACCTTCACACAGACACCAACCTTGACTGTGAGCAGGAATCCAGCAACAAAACAAGTAAAGACTCCTGTTCTTGGAGTAGGACAGGCAGAGGTCTGTTTGTTTCTCTGGGCGACCTGGCAGAGCCAAAACGATTCAGGTCTCCAACAAGATGGGGCAGAGGTCTTAATCCCAGGGGCTCTCACACCAGAGAAAGCCACTGGTCAATACATAAACACACACACACACACACACACACACACACACATTCACACACAAAGACAACCAGGGGTGGTCACCACATATTCATACATCTGAACAGACAGCAGGGTCTCCAGTAACATCTCACATGGATCCCAGATGCTAGATCAGCTATTCCATTCAATCTCTCCTATGTATCTCTCTTAGTCAGGGTTTCTATTCCTGCACAAAACATCATGACCAAGAAACAAGTTGGGCAGGAAAGGGTTTATTCAGCTTACACTTCCACATTGCTGTTTATCACCAGAGAAAGTCAGGACTCAAGAAGGTCAGGAAGCAGGAGCTGATGAAGAGACCATGGAGGGATGTTGCTTACTGGCTTCCTTCCCCTGGCTTGCTCAGCTTGATTTCTTATAAAAACCAAGACTTCCAGCCCAGGGATGGCACCACCCACAAAGGGCTGAGCCCTCCCCGCTTGATCACTAGTTGAGAAAATGCCCTACAGCTAGATCTCATGGAGGCATTTCCTCAAGGGAACCTCCTTTCTCTGTGATAACTCCAGCTTGTGTCAAGTTGACACAAAATTAGTCAGTACATGTGTGTATGTGTGTTTGTTTCTCTGTGTGTCTATTAAGATCTAAAAGAGCCAGGTGCTGTAGTATTGTCCCAAGGGAGTCAGGAATTTGAGGTACTGTATCCAAACAGAAGGCTCCTTAACAGATTTACCTCCAAAGATGACAGACCAGGCGCCTTTTAAATTTGTTTCCTTTTGTGTGGAGACCTCAGACCTCTCTGAAACGTTAAGTATTGCTTGATCAAAGGTGGTCCTGGGACCTGGAGCATCTCAGGTTGTGCACCCTGTAGAAGTCCCTTGACCACCAAATTCTTTTTCACTCCAAGGGGCTCTGAGGCCCCCCAATGTCTTAAGTTCTGGTCTCTGAGATCTCTGTGGGCCCCCCAGAAATGTGGAGAGAAGACTGCTCAGACATGGGTTTAAGCCAATAGAAAGTTTTTATTAGCCACCAGCTAGCCCAGTGTAGCTAGGAGCCTTTCTCAGGGAGAGCTTTATTTTTGGGGGGCATGGGGGGAAGCTTTTAAGCACAAAAACCATGTTCTCGGTTCTGGGTTAATATACTTCAGTTAACAAGAACAGTTAGCTATAAATGGAATTACAGAAGATAAAAAACAAGGTTACTCACTTTGAGTTTCCAGAATTATATAGACTTTGATGGATCAGGCCTTTGTTTTAGTTTTGATAGACAGCGCTGTCCACAGCCTGACTGATACCTCCATCATGGAGCGCATTGTGCTAAGGTCTGGGGACCTACTAAGGACTGGGGCAGTGTTGCAGGTTAAACTGTACTTCCTCCTAGCAACAAAAACAAAAGAGAAAAACAAAACAAAGTAAAACACAAAACGTAACCATGGAACTATAACTGGAGACCCAGGACCTGAGAGTTAGCACAGGGAAAGGAGAATAATGTCCACCTCGTGCAAGGCAGGAGAGAACACTCCATTTGTGGCCCTGATTTCACACAAGGAAGACAGCAGGAAAGTGGGTCTTTATCCCTTTTGCAAAACCTTCATGCAGAATTCGCATGAAATGGAGCCAGTAAACTTCTTCATGAGCACAGCTAAAAAGAGATCAGAGGCCCATGCAGGCGCAGGCTGCCTGTGGATTCCCAAGCCTAGCTGACCTCAGGACTCACCCTTCCTTTTTAACAGAAATCAGATGGCCTATGAAGAGGCCAGGTGCCTTGTCTGCAGAACTGTGCAGTTCCCTGCAGGTACCCTTAGCCACCGCACCTGACGCCACCTGACCTCTCTGCTCCCAACTCCTTTACTTGCTAGACCCAGCCCTCCTTCCAGGTCCCCACGGTGCCCCAGCATGCCAGCAGGGCTTCCGCAAGTTATCCTGAAAACCCAGGGCAATAGAGAGGTGCAGTAGGTCCTTCAGACATTGGCCAGAGATCATCGCTGCTTTTCCTGTTATGATAGAATCTTTTGTCAAAAGCAACTCAGAGAAAAATGGGTTTCCTTTCCTTCACAGTTTGAGGTACCATCATAGTGGTAGTCAAGGTAGCAGTGCCTTGAAGTTGCTGATCGCACGGTATCTGGGCTAAACAGGGAGAGCAATGAACGTGTGAGTCAGTGCATACAGCCCAGGCAGGGAATGGTTCATCCACCATGAGCAAGCGGACATTTCATAGCCAGGCATTAATGGTGCGGATGCAGGGAGCCTGGGGGGAAGCCTCAAAGTCCAGCCCCAAGGAATGTCCAATGTCACCTCAGAGCATGGCACGGTGGGCTGCACCACCCCTAGATGCTGCACTTTACACATTTGGAGGGGCCCTTATTGTGGGGCCAGCCTGGCACCACCAGCACAGCGATTAACAATTAACACAGGGACGTACCTTCATAGCCAGTCAGAACAATGTGTGCGGGTTATCTAGCCTGTAGTCCATTCTGAAAAGGTCTCTTAACTCTAAATTCAGATTCTGACCATAACAAGCAAGCTGTAATCAGGCCCTAGATTTTTCTTTTCTTTCTTTCTTTTGCTTTTTAAACAGGGTCTCACTATGTAGCCCTGGCTGTCCTGGAACTCCCTATGTAGACCAGGCTGGCTCTGACAGAGATTCGCCTGCCTCTGCCTCCCAAGGGTGATGGAATTAAAGCCATATGCCACCCCACCCAACCTATTCTTGTTATTGTTTTTTGAAACAGGGCTTCTCTGTTTAGCTTTGGAATGAAGAAAGAAAGAAAGAAAGAAAGAAAGAAAGAAAGAAAGAAAGAAAGAAAGAAAGAGAAGGGAAGGGAAGAAAGGAAGACATGACTATTTCTAGATATGGTGGAGGAGAAAGTTATTATAGATGTGTGGGAGAGTGTAGCCAGAGGTAGACAAATGAGTCCAGAGTGGTCAGGGCCCTGAGCCATGTGGGGAGAGGGGAAGGGGAAGAAAAGGGGAGAGAAAAAAAATCCAAGTACAGCAGCCAGGAGGTCAAAGGTTCAAAAAGGGTGGGTAATCAAAATGCCTGGATTATATAAAGAAGAGCCTCTGGGGAAGGTCAGCCCAGCCCTGGGCTGTAAAATTCTGGGTAAGGCTGAGTATGCCTGCCAAACCCTGTAACAGATAGGGACAGAGGGATGCTGGGAGAGCCTGGAGGCTAGGTCTGCTTTGATGTGTCTGCACCTCAACCATTTGTCTCCAGTTTGAAACTGAACAGCCCTGGTTGTCCTGAAACTCTCTCTGTAGGAGGCTGGCCTTAAATTCAGAGAGCCCCCAGCCTCTGCCTCCTGAGTGATTAAAGGCCTGGGACACCACTGCACACCACCTCTGCACACCACCACTGCACACCACTACAGCACACCACCTCTGCACACCACCACTGCACACCACCTCTGCACACCACCTCTGCACACCACCACTGCACACCACCACTGCACACCACCTCTGCACACCACCACTGCACACCACCACTGCACACCACTACAGCACACCACCACTGTACACCACCACTGCACACCACCACTACACACCACTACAGCACACTACCACATCACACCACTACAGCACACCACCTCTGCACACCACCTCTGCACACCACCACTGCACACCAACACAGCACACCACCACAGCACACCACCTCTGCACACCACCTCTGCACACCACCACTGCACACCAACACAGCACACCACCACAGCACACCACCTCTGCACACCACCTCTGCACACCACCACTGCACACCAACACAGCACACCACCACAGCACACCACCTCTGCACACCACCACTGCACACCACCACTATGCACCACTACAGCACACTACCACATCACACCACTACAGCACACCACCACAGCACACCACCTCTGCACACCACCACTGCACACCAACACAGCACACCACCACAGCACACCACCTCTGCACACCACCACTGCACACCACCACTATGCACCACTACAGCACACTACCACATCACACCACTACAGCACACCACCACAGCACACCACCTCTGCACACCACCACTGCACACCAACACAGCACACCACCACAGCACACCATTGCACCATGGGCTGGTCTGCAGATCTGGAACCTTCCAAATGGTGGGCTTAGAGGCTTGTGCCGCCACATCTAGCTCATTCCGTGCTAGGGATCAAAGGCAGAGCTCTGTGTGACCAACTGAGTTTATCCTCAATCCAGACTACTAAATATTACTACTAAATATTCTTAAGAAGCTAAAGCTGAGCCTTTAATCTCAGTATGTGCATCTCTTGAGTTTGAGGCCAGCTGGTCTACAAAGTGAGTTCCAGGACAGCCAAGGCTATGTAGTAAGACCCTGTCTCAAAAAGAAAAAGAAAAGAAAAAGAAAGAAAGAAAAAGGAGACAATAAAAAAGTGCCCACAGATTAACAAGGACAAACAGCATGTTAAAGTTTATAAATCAGGTTTGGATGTAATCAGAGGCAGAAGTGTTTACCCAGCCTGTGAGAAACCTTGGGTTCCATCCCCAGAACTGCAGAAATGAAGAATATTTGAGCTGAGTCAAAAGCAGTATACTGTTACCCAGTTTCTAGTCTATGGAACAATAAATAAACATCATAAGTGAAGGAGAATCTCAAACAGTTTGATACTACACCTTCAGGAACAGAACAGGAGCAAACTGACTGCCCAGCACGGTGGGTGGGGGCTGAGCCAGAAGGACCCCTGGAGCCCAGGATTTGAAGAAGGGAGAAGTCCAAAGTTAGTGGAAGGAAGGAAATAATTAGGATCAGGGCAGAAGTGGAACAGACTAGAAAAGCAAAACAAAAATAGCAGTGTGCCTTTAAATCCCAGCACTTGGGAGGCAGAGGCAGGTGGATCTGTGAGTTCAAGGCCAGCCTGCTCTATGCAGTGAGTTCTAGGACAGCCAGGGCTACATAGAGAAACCCTGTCTCAAAACAATAACAATGACAATAAAATCTCCATAAGTAAATAAACAAATCAGCACACCTTTAGCTAGAATGACCAAGGAGAACAAGCAGTGTTTGAGGTGAACTGTACCCAAAGATGCCTCTACTGGGCATGGAGTCCCTACCATGCCTTTAATCCCAGTACTCAGAGGGTGGGGGAGCCAGCTTTCTGTGAGTTGAAGCCAGCCTGGTCCACATAGAGAGTTCCAGGGCAACCAATCAGAATTACATAGTGAGGCTATGTCTCAAAAATAAATAAATATCGAAAGGGCTCGGGAAGTCCCACAGGTATCAATCAAGTGGAAAGTACCCGTCACCTGGACTCTTCATTTCCTGAATATTTCCACTATATATGTGGCACATCCCGTCACTTACTAAATATGTGTGCTGGCATGTTACATGCTTCCTTCAGTGTACTGTCACATTTCAGTAGAGTGCCTGTCATAGTTGGTCTTGTGTCTCCACATGTCAGGGCCTGGCTTTCATTCATCTGTGGGGCAATATTTATTTACCTTGTAGGACTAGTCTATGTATGACTTGTAACCATGAAGGTAGTTTGTGTGTTCATTCATTCATGCATTCATTCATTTGGTATTGATTGTCCCCCCCCCCCGTACCCCTCTGCTTTTTGAATATTTTTGAGACTGGGCGTTTCTACATAGCCTTGGCTGTCCTGGAATTCTCTATAGACCAGGTTAGCCTCCACCTCACAGACATCTACTAGACTCTGCCTCCCAAGTGCTGGGATTAAAGACATGTGCCACCATTGCCTGGCTAGTATTGAGTTCCTACTATGACAGTCATTCCTCTAGGCCATGTGGGTACAGCCGTGAAGGAAGCAGAGCTTATGTTCCAGACAGGAACTACAACACAGTACTTACAGAAATAAGTCAAGTATAATGAACAGGTTTGTAGTGTGTTAGCGGGTGATACACACAAGAAGAGCCTGACGCAGCGAAGGGGTCCATGCTTAGCCTAACAGGGAGATACACGGTGGCCTGAGCAGTCGGCTGAGCAGAGGCTTGCGGCCATCTCAGAGATGAGGATCTGTGACATAGACTGAGGTACCTGGTGTGACTGGCTGGAGGACAGAGACAGAGGCCCGTGAGCAGTTTCTCTCAGCCTCGGTAAATTAATTTCCTGTTTGGGACTGGGCAGCTCAGTAGTAGAGCACTTGCCTAGGCTCTGTTTTTTTTTTAATATTTATTTATTTCATGTATATAAGTACACTGTAGCTGTCATCAGATCTCATTACAGATTATCGTGAGCCTAGGCCCTGGTTTTATCCCCAACACTGAAAATGCTAAGTTTTCTGTTTTCTTCAGCTCTTACCAAGCCAGTGGTCTGTCTGGGTCCAGTGTCTGACACTCTAGAGTCCGCTGGCCCCAGGTCAACTTAATACATACACTATTGATCTGTTAGGCCCTGGGACAAGAGACCCAAGGAAGCAAACACTGCCCCCTTGTGGGAATGTGTCTGCAGCCTGAAAATAAACCCAGGACCACTCAAAAGGAGGCAGAGGGGTGTAGAATTCTCCCCCGGAGCCCTTACCCTGTCACTTGAAAAGACCAGGGCCGTGCCATGATGCCAGCCTCAACGGATCTATCTCTGTGTGTGTAAAACAGGATTCTGTCCCCTCAGGCTGTATCCATGGCTGTAAAAGAAACAAGTGGGTCCAGCGCAGCCTGATTCAAAGTCAAAGGCCGGCTGCCTCCTTCAGGGCTCTAGTACCCAGTGTGCTCCACTTTAAAGTTAATGCCCAAGGGTGAGCTAGGCGCCAGGTAAGGCTTTTGTAGGGTTTCTGAATTTTTATTTATTATTTATTTACTTACTTATTCACTGTTATTTTTGAGACAGGGTCTCAAACTGACTTGGAGCCCACAGAGATCTACCTGCCACTGCCTCCCAGTGCTGGGTTTAAAGACTGAACCAACCATGCTCAGCTTTACCTTTTGAGATAGAGTCTCTACATGGCCCAAGTTGGCTGTAAGCTCTTGATCCTCCAGCCGCAGCTTCCTGAGTGATGGGATAACAAGTATCTTGATAAATGAGCTTTTTTTTTTCTGTCAAAGGTGGCTACTCCACCAAGGGTCAGTGCCCCATAAACCCCCACTTCGTAACACTTCTACGCAAAGAAATTTGAGTCTTTGGATCTCCCTAACCAAAACCAAGCAAACAATAAATAAGTTACTGAAGTAAAATGTCATGGAAGAGTCCCAGCACTAGGGAATCAGGAAGCTGAGGCAGGAGGATCTCTGTGAGTTTGAGGACAGCCTAGTCTACAAAGAAAATTCCAGGACAGCCAGAACTACAGAGAAACCTTGTCTCAAAACAAAACAAAACAAAAAGTTCCAAACCTTGAACAAAATAACTGTTTATGAAAAGCCCCCGCCCCATTAGGAACTTAATGAACTTGGTGGCCTGGAGTCCTCCTCCTCCTACTCAGCTCTTTTCCTTTTCTTTATTTCCTTTACGCTCCTCCTCCTCCTCTCTTCTTTTTTTTGGACACAGTCATGCAGACCAAATTGTCCTCGAAGTCACGGAGATCTTCCCACCTCTGCGGGGATTAGAGGCCTCCACCTCCAACCCTTTCTGCCAAGTCTATTAAAACTAGCCAATCACAAAAAACTGTGAGGTCAGACCCCTGCCAGTAAGAAAAAGTAACAAGTTACCGCCAGCATTCAGACAAAAGCGAAGGGAACTTCCTACCTCCTGCGCTCGCTACCCTGGTTTCCGCTCGCGGCAGTACACATTTCACAAAAAGCAATGGCTTTACTGAGTTTCTTTCGCTTTGTTCACGTGTTTCTTTGTGTGATACCAAGAACATTTGCTTCCAGCAGACATGTACTGTGGTGCTTCACAATGACCTATTTTCAGTTCTGAGCTCTGCCCGTGGCATAACGCCGAAACGCTGGAATCTAGCCCCTACGTAAGTAAAACAAATGGGAGTTTGAAATGGTGCAGTTTGTCTTGGAGCCTGCTAGACAGGGGCTTAAAATGTTTGCAAGAAGCTGGTTGTGGTTCATGTGTGAAAGCCCAGCTACCAAGGGGATGAACCAACAGTCTGAGGACAGTGTGGGTGCATAGTGACACTCTGTCCCAGAATGAATGAGAGAAAGGAAAAGAAGGCAGGTTTAGTAATAGATGCACGTACCTGGAATTCCAGCTTCTAGCTAGCTGAAGCAGGGAATCACAGATCAAGGCCAGCCTCAGCAATTTAGTGGACTCTCAAATTAAAATATTTTTAAAGGATTGGGAATGTAGTTCAATAGTAGAGGGCTTGCCTGGTTGTTAAGAGGCCCTGTTTTTAATCCGAGGTATACACACACACACACACACACACACACACACACACCCAACAAATACCCACATATTGGATCCAAGTCCATCTTCTGGCCTCTAAAGTTACCACGCACAGACCATTCATACAGGCAAATATATATCAAATAAATATTACTCATAATAAATAACAAATACCCACCCATCAAGGAACCAGCTAGAAGCTGCCCTCTGGGACTCTCCTGGTGGTCCTCTACTGCCATCTGCTGGTGGTGATGGGGATGACAGTGACACAGCTGAGAAAAGCTATAAAAATTCAACTGGGGGTGGGGGTAGTGAGTGAGCCTCTGGGGAGGAGCACAGGGGAATGACCTGAAAAGCTGCGTGAAGGGCCTTTCCAGTGTGTAAAGAGGCTCAGGGCCCAAGGGGCTATTTGTTTGTTTATTTATTCATTCATTTATTTTATTTCAGGTTTTTTGAGACAAGGTTTCTCTATGTGGCTTTGACTGTCCTGGAACCCCCCTGTAGACAAACTCAGAGCTCCACCTGTGGAGGATGGAAATACCACTACCCCTGACTTATTTTGGTTTTTGTGGGTTTTTTTTTTTTTTTTTCAGAGTCTCATGATATGGCTGTCATATCTCACTGTGTACACCAGGCTGGCCTTGAACCCACAGAGGTCCACCTGTCTCTGCCTCTTGAGCCCTGGGAGCAAAGGTATGGGGCACCACACCAAGCTTTCATTTTATTTTTAAATATCGGTTGTCTTTCCTTTTTTTATTTTGTTTTGTTTTCGATTTTATAAGTGTTTTGCCTGCATGTATGTCTGTGCACCATGTGTCTAAAGAAACCAGAAGGGGCCGTCAGATCCCTTGGAACTAGAATTAAAATGGTTGTCACCCACCAGGTGCTTGGAATCCAGGCTGGGTCCTCTGGAAATGCAGCCAACACTCAACCTGTGAATCATCTTTTCATCCCTTAGAGGTCATTTTAACAATTCTAGCTCTGTCTCCACACCCTACAGACAGAGACCCAAGATTACAGCACAGACATGCATTTCCCAAGGCTGAGCTGAGCCGTACGTTAGGGACTAAGTCAGGATTTGCTTCCAGAACCCTGAGATCTAAATGCAGGGCTCCTCTGAACCCTGACCCCAGTGAAAGCTTTGGACCAGCAGCAGCCTCTGGGGCACCTGAAGACGTGGGAGGATTTCGGGGTTTAGGGGCTGCTGTATAATTATAACAGAATGCCTACATACCAGGTACAAGACCTTGGTTATGATGCCCTACACGGCAAAACAATAAAATGATGATGGTGATATAAATAAAAAAATAACAGAAAGGCCGGGCTCGGGATTCACTTGGTACGCAGTGAGCTAGCACGTTCTAAGGCCCCGGAGAAAGAATGTTAGAGGCTCATTTTGAATACCCTGCCTACTGCTGTCCTCAGAGCCCTATTGTCATAGTTTTGGAGCTGGTGTGGTGGAGAGGCCATAAAGTGTCTACACACTGACTGGAGAGAAATTCAGTGTAGGACAATCTCGAGAAGAAAGGAGTAGACACCATGCTATGCGAAGTCCTGCCCCAGTATTTCCTGTATACATCTGCATGCATGTTTTTCACAAAAAAAAAAAAAAAAAAAAAAAAAAAACCCACACCTTCTTTGTTTTGATTTTTCTTTTCTTTCGATTTCATTTCACTGGGGAAAGGTGGGGGAAGGGGTCTGAGACAGGGTTTCTATGTGTAGACCTGGCTGTCCTGGAACTAACTCACTGTGTAGACCAGGCTGTCCTTGAACTCAGAGATTACCTGTTTCTGCTGCC